>NC_044550.1:29709469-30025118 GCF_007565055.1 Rhinopithecus roxellana | reverse complement strand
TTCCTTCACTTTTGGCCACCTCACTCCAATTTCTGCTTCTGCCTTCACATCACCTAACCTGTTTCTGTCTCCTTCTCTGTATGTCTCTTATAATGACCTTTGTTGCTCTTCTGGAAAATTCAGGATGATTTCTTCATCTCAAGATCCTTCAGCTAATTATAATGACAAATACTCAAATACTCTTTTTCTAAATAAGGCAATATTCATGGGTTCTTGGATTAAGGCGTGAACATATCTGTTGGAGGGCTACCAGTCAGTCCTCCACATCTACCATCTGTCATATCAATTTGTGAAAAGAACTTAGTACTTTCTAAAATGGCCTGCTGAAGTTGTGATGCCAAACTCTGTTTCACTGAGCCAAAATCCGTTTCCACATATTTTTCCCATAATTCCAGTTCTGCCATTTGGGGTCCATCTTATGTCCATTTTCTGTTGCTATCACAGATTGGGTAATTTATAAAAAATAGAGGTGTATTTATTTCATCGTTCTAGTGACTGGGAAGTCCAAGAGTGTGGCACTGGTATCAGGTGAGGGCCTTTCTACTGTCACAACATGGTAGAAAGCATTCACATGGTGAGAGGGCAAGAGTATATACATGTCAGTCAGGTCTCTCTTCCTGTTTTATAAGGCGACCAGTTCCATTGTGGAAGTCCCACACTGATGACTGCATCTAATCCTAATTACCTCTCAAAGATCCCACCTCCAATCAACATGTGATTTGGAGATTAAATTTCTAGCGTAAAAAATTTGAAATTTGGGGGGAGACATTTGATTCATAGCAGAGCCCCATTAAATAAATGTACTATCTTCCTACAATATAGTCTTCTAAACATTTGAAAATTGGTATTTTTTCTTGAAAAATGGACTCCTGAGTTCCATTTTCTGTATCTTCATTTCTGGGTTTTTGTTTTTTATTTTACTCCTAATGAGTCACTCTGTCTCCTTCAAGATTAACTTGAGGCTTACTAATAGGTAGAACGAGTGTCTTGCCATCACATTAATCACAAAATGCCAGTGCATAATATAATAGTACATTGCCTCTTGCAGTTCACTATTCCATTTCTATATTAATAGAAACATCAGGGATAGATTATATGCAGTTTCCCGTAGGCAGATGAAATTGAAAGGGTTTTTCTTTAACTTACTCCAATTTCTTCTATTTGTATTAAATTTCTTGGGTAATTTATGGCAGGTGTCATTCCTACTCTCTCAAGAGTTAGTAAAACCCAACAGAACTATTCATTTTATTCTCTAAAAATTGCATTGAGTGATCCTAGAGGCAGTGTGGAGTTATAGATAAAGTATCATTAGACAACATCTGTAGGCTGACAAAACACTGCAGAAGAAAGAACATACAAACATACCTAAGAAAATTGGTTTATAATAGAGTGACAAATGATGAAGTGTGTTTATATAAATTTAAGGGAGATAATTTATTAGTAAATAATAAAATTATTTGTTAAAACACGTGATTATGTTGCTGTTTATATTATTCAATTTGAAATTGTTCTTCATTTAGTCATTTAATTTCAATCCATGCTAAGTATAAATCATAATTTAGGTTTCACAAATATCAAATACGTCAAATTATTGTTACCATAAATATATTAAAGATAATTTTAGATTTAACTCAGATTATCTGCATTAGTTTGTTCTCACACTGCTAATAAAAACATACCTAAGACTGGGTAATTTATAAAGGAAAGAGATTTAATTAACTCACAGTTCCACATGGCTGGGGAGGCCTCACAATCATGGTGGAAGAATAAGGGACATCCTACATAGTGGCAGGAAAGGGAGAACTTGTGCTGGAGAACTCCCTTTTACAAAACCATCTTGTGAGACTTACTCACCATCATGAGAATAGCATGGAAAAGACCCACCCCATGATTTGATTACCTCCCACTGGGTCCCTCCCATGATACATGGGAATTTGGGAACTACAATTCAAGACAAGATTTGGGTGGGAACACAGCCAAACCGTATCATTATCTTGGAGCTGAATCATTAACCTATGACCAATAATCTAGTTTCCCAAGATATTAACAATAATCTAGATTCCAAGATCCTTCGGCTAATTATAATGACAAAGACTCTTTTTCTAAATAAGGTAATATTATGGGTTCTTGTATTAATGTGTGTATATATCTGTTGGAGGGCTACCAGTCAGCCCACTGCATCTACCATCTGTAATATCAATCTGTGAAAAGAACTTAGTACTTTCTAAAATGACCTGCTGAAGCTGTGATGCCAAACTCTATTTCGTTTTTTATGTTAAAATATAGGCAACAAATTATCTCAAATACATTAAAATGTCCTTTCTCTTAGTTTCAACAGAATGATGATGTATACAATACAATGAAAATAACCACATATATGCAACATCATCGGTTTTATTTCCCAACCTTCTTCTTCCTCCAACATACGTTTTCTGTTAACATCAAGGCTTTGTCCATTTGAGACAATTAATGGATTTTAAAATGAAACGAAAGGATGACATTGATATTGGTTACTAAGAAATTTGGTTTGATAGACTATACTATTAATGGAAATGTTAAATATTGAAATAAATATCGAAAAGAGGATAATGAGTCAGATACATTATAATCTTGTTATTCATATAAATAAGTTCCAAAACAGTATTTCTGAGGAGCAGGCAGCTTTCCTACCAGAAGATCCTATACTACACCCTTTCTATGCCTAGCTTCCCAGGTCTTTGCAGTCTTCTGCATTGAATCAAGGAGGGAAAAGCATGAAGAGTCAGAGAGTGGAGACGTTTATGGGATAGCACGAGAAGTAGGACTTGACACTTTTACTCATTTCTCTTTGACTAGCATTCAGTCACACAATCACACCAATGGCCAGGGAGCCTGAGACACATACAGAGAAAAGAAACTGGGTTTAGAGAAGAGCTAGCAAGTCTGTCATACTGGGCAAGATGCTTTATGGGAAAATCATTTTTTTAATAATGTATTGGTTTTCAGGGAGTAATATAATTCAGACGATAAAAGTTTATTACTCAGAAATCAAGTGTAGTTAGAGGACTTGTGGGACAAGGTACAAAACGAAAATGTGAGGTCCCTTGTTCAAAACACAGAAACAGTGCCACTTAATGTAATAAAATATAAATGCTTTTACTTCAAAAATTCTTATAATACAAACATTAGAGTGAATAATAGTGATACATAATTTTAGTAACGTATACTGTATCAAAATAACCATCTTGCTTGGAAAAAAATTACTAGACAAATATATAAAATGACTTTTACAAGCCATTTAAACAGCAACCCAAACAAGCAACTTTTTAGGAACCATAATCCTGAAAGGAAAGAAGCCCATGAGATTAGCTTGAATTCACCTCTGATTTTTCCTAGAATACATTATAAAAATTGTATTTAAGGAAGATTTTGCCATATCAGAAAACTGAAGCGTCAGAAGGGACAGAGAACAAAAGGAACAGTTCGGGGCTGCACAGTTTAGAAGCTAGGACAAGAGATGCAAAAATCCAGAGAGAAATAATTTTCAGGTCATGCAAATGTCACATATTCCAAGAAACAAATCAGAAGACAGCAACTGGGAGGCTGAATTGTTGAGCAGAGATTTTAGCAGTTACGTTATCCTAAGTGGAGAACGAGTGAATTTCAGGCTTTACCATGGAGGAAAGACTTTAGGAAATACCTCAAGACTTCAGTTGAGACAATGGAAGGACTATGCCTTTTGAATGAAGGTCACTCCACAGGAGTAAAGGTTGTGTTCTACTGTGGTATATTACACAGTATCATATTTACACCATATGTGATCTACTCTATGGAGAAATTCACATGGCCTCCAGACAACAGCCAATGAGGAACCGAGTCCCTTGTCCAACAGCCCAAAAGGACCTGAATTCTGCTACAATCACATGAATAAGCATGGAAGCGGATCCTTCCCCAGATAATCCTTGGGAGGACTGCGGCCCTGCCGACACATGAAAGTCAGCATGTGAGACTCTGAAGCAGAAAGTCCAGCTTAATCATTCCCATATTTCTGGCCAATATAGACTGTGAGATAATAAATGTTGTTGTTAAAACCAGTAAGTTTGGGAGTAATTTGGTACTTGCAATAGATACCTAAAGTGGCAATAATATGCATGAGAAACAGAAACAGACTATCCCTAACCAAGCCTCAAACCCAATCGGCCAAGAATGAAACTGATCTGCTGGCACTCTATCTGCTAAAAATAACAGAGACTAGAGACTCCATAATTTTTAATATGCAGCCTGGTATCTGTTCAAAATTTTTGAGACATGACAAAAACAGGCAAAATTGAGTGAAAAAGAAGGTGAAAAAAAAAAAAAAGGAGAGCTGATAATAAAGACCAAGTGTTGATTCGGAATTCAGAGAGATTAAACAATGACTTTTAAATAATCAATATGGGTCATGTAAAGTATGTAGTTTGTCTGCAAAGCATGTAATAAAATGTAAAGTACAAATGTAAGTTCTAAATGCACAATTTAGAAAGGAGGAAAAGCCGTAAAGCATTGATTTAAGCTTTCAGCTCAACAAGCTTGTTGGATAAAAAGCAAATTAAGCTCAAAGGAATAGTAAAGGTAAGAGAAACAGCAATGAAATAGGGAATATAAATTAGATCCAGAAATTCATTCTTTGAAAATATTGATTAAAATTTTAACTTGTTAACAAGTCTTATCAGAAAAAATAGAGATAATGTTAAGTTATCAATATCAGAATAAATAGCAAAGTATCAACCTAGATCTCACAGATAAAAAAGACATTATGATGAATTTATAGTAATAAAGTTAAAATGTTCACAATAATGGATGAGTTCTCAAAACATATAACTCACCACAATTAGCATCAGAATAAATAGATAATCTGAAAGGTTTCACTAAGGAAAGTAAGTCTAAAATTAAAAACCTACACACAAACACTTATCTTTACACACTTTTAGACTCAGATGATTCAAAGGGAAGTGTTCCAAACGTCTAAGAAAGGCATTATATCAATTTTATACAAACACTTCCAAAGAGTAAGACTGGAAGAACTTCCACATCATTTTCTTATTCTATAATAACCTTGATACCAAAACTAGATAAGAAAAAGCCAATTACAAGACAATATTTCTCATAAATATATACATAAGCCTATAAAAATATTCCCAAATCAAATTCTCAAATCAAAGTTATATATAACAACATTAATAGACAATTATCTAGTAAGTTTTATTTCAGGAATGTGAGGTTAGTTTACTATTGAAAAATCATTAAAGTTGTCATGTATTATAAAACAAAACCCATATGATAATTTTAAGGCATAAACAAAGCCTTAAATATAATATGAATAAAATGCATTACCTGACCATGATCAAAATTCTTAGCAAACTCTATAAATATAAAAAGAAATTAATCTGACAATCTGTACAAAACCCACACAAAACCTACAGCTAACATTATATTTAATGGTGAAATAGTGAATATTTTCCCTTTAAGGATGGGAAAAAGATAAAGGTATACACCACCATCACTGCTAATGAACTCCAAATGCTCTTGCCACTAAAATAGGGTATGAGAAATAGAATAAAACATATAGATATTGAAGAGAGAAAGGGAAAATATTTAGGAAATTGAATAGTATTATAAGCAATCTATTAGAATTAATGAGTAAATTGAACAAGATCATGGGGCACAGTTTACCAAATGGATTTCTATTCTAGCAACAGTTAGAAAACTGGAAAACAAAATAAAAATCTTATTTACAATACTATGTGAATAATACATTACTTAGGGATAACTAACAAAAGATGTACTGGATATCTATAAATTTAAAGTATTATTGAGACACTGAATGAGACAAATAAATGAAAGTGTATACTGTATTTATTGATTGCAAAATTTAAAAATTTTAGGATACTAATCTCCCAAATTCTTCTATAGATTTAGTGCAATTACTATCAAGATTCTTCTAGGCACTTTTATGAAAATTTAAAAGTTGATTCTAATATGTATATAAAAATGAAAATGACCCAGGATAGACAAGTTAATCTTGAGGAAGAAGTAGAAAAGCTTTAGGGTATACCTTACTTGATATGAAGGGCTTAGAAATTAAGACAGTGTGGTATTGATTCAAGGACAAATCAATGTATGGAACAGAATCCAGAATCAGACCACACATACACAGTGACCTGATTCATGAGCAAGCTTCACTGCTGTTTAACAGGCACAAAGATAATCTCCACAATAAATTGTGCTGGGTTTATGGAACATCTACCAGGAAAACAAATGAATTTTGACTCATTTACTGGAAACTTAGGTTTAAGGGACCCCAATTTAATCATAATGAACAAAACAGGACAAACTAAAGAGAAAAAGTGTTCTTTTTTAGACTACATTTTCCCAGTCTTAGAAGGACTAGATAAAATATTTGCTAATAACCAAGAACTAGAAAGTAGAGGCAGTCAAACTAATGGTCTGAGGCATTAGTATTTACTCAGAGATTCTACAACCTAGAGGTACATCTTAGTTACCTGGAAAGTGTTTTAAAAAGACATATTCTTTCCTTTGGGGACTGTATCATTTTCTAATTTTAACTTTTATTTTAGATGTGGGGTATACATGTACAGATTTTTTACCTGAGAATACTGCATGATGCTGAGGTTTGGAGTACGGATCCTGGCACCCTGGTAGTGAGCGTAGTACCTGATAGGTAGTTTCCTAACTCCCCCCCGCCCCCATCCCTCCACCCTCGAGTAGTCCGCATTGTCCATTGTTCCCATATTTACATGATATGCACATCCCGTGTGTGCTCAATGCTTAGCTCCCACAGCGCTGGAACTAAAGGCCCGAATCCTGAACAAACTAATGCAGTAACAGAAAACCAAAAGTACATATTCTTAATTCCTAAATAGGAAGGCCCCGACTCAGTAGCCGTAGTACAAGAAGTTGAGCATCTGAGTTCTTAAATGTTCTAAAAATGCTCTGGTATACAGCCAGGGTGTCCTTCTTTGGCATGAAGTTTTAGATAAAAATCATAGTACGAGGCAAGAAATGTCTAGTTGTTCTATGAGATTTCCTTGGGTCATATTCTACACTCCTAATTGGGTGAGTCGAGAAGGAATCAAAAACTGGATTCAAAAATCCACTGCCTCGAGAAAGTACTGCATATACTGATATGACTGAAAGTATACATTTTCTGAAAAGTAATATATCCCAATGTGTCAAAAGTCATAACCTATGACTCAATAATTTGTTAAATTACACTGCTTAACCAGGGCTAACTTATTATTTAAATATATTTTTATTTAATTATATTATTAATTAAATTATACCATTAAATATATTTATAATTTAAATATATACAGTCAATGTACTCATGGCCGTTTTGACAGTCCATAGTACAGTCTATTATATTTTAAGTGCTGAATCCATGTGAGTTATTATAATATGTACTTTATTGAAGCAAAATGTTTCTAGATATAAATGGTAGGAGAAACAGACTCTTAGACATATTACCAAAATATTATCAGTGTGTTATCGAGCAATATGATTCCTGAATTCATACCTTGTTTTATATCTTTTTTATTTATCCAGTTTTCTAATAAAACACTAATATGACTTCTATAATCAGAAGAAACTGTTAAAAGAAAATTAGAAAATTACAAGTTCCATGAAAAATCTTAGTTGGTAAAAATATTAAAATACCATACATGCAAAAAGAAAAAGAACTACGTAAGTTGTTCCTCTGTGAAAAAAACAAAAATGACTTTTGATTTCTTCAGTTTCCATTTTTCAGAAACACTGGACGTTGACAGGAAAAATAACTTTTGACTGGCTCATTTATAACATGGTATAACATTTATAACAAAATAGTCACAGTTATGGAACATCATATTTTCTAGGCCATTCTTATAAATCACCTCAGATTTATTGGGGTAGGCTGAATAATGCCCCCAAACCCTAAAGAAGTCCACGTTCTGATCCCTGGAACCTTTGAATATGTTACCTTACATGACAAAAATAAGGGCCTGGTCACCTAATGCATGCAGCATATCTATTATTAAAAATCATAAATATATGTAACCAAATAGTTCTAAATACAGTTTAGTTTCTTCCTTTTAATCTACTATTATTAGAAGATGAAACTGGCATAAAGGATAAGTTTACCTTAAGATAAATTATTGTAAGTTGCTGTTTTCTCCCTGGCAGGCTGTCGCTATTGCATTTCTGACAAACAGTGGGTATCATATGTTTAATGTATCTTCTTATAGCAACCTAACACCTTTTCATTCACTGCTTTCATTGGGGACTGGCTGTTGATCATAGCTTTGGTATAGCAAAAGAATCATATGCAGTAAGATGGCCAACTAAATGTAGACAGGTGGAACAGCTCCTACCTAGAGACTGAGACGACTGGCATGCTCCTGACATGCTCCTAACCCGTCTTCTCGAGAGTGGACAGAGGGAGGACATGGAAGCTGGCAGAAGGAGGAGAACATTGGGAACCCTACATGTAGATCAATTGCACCCAGTCTCGTTCCTGGCCACCAATGGCTCTGGAGGAATGGGTGAGTTGAAATGGCAAAGAGCAACCTGCCCTCACCACAGGCCTCTGGAGCACTGGCAGGAGACCCCTCAACCACCACAGGCATTCAAATTGGCAGGGAGAGCTGCTTAGAGAAATGGTAGGGGCAGTAAGCCAGCTGATGTGGAGTCCAGAGGTTTTCGTGCAGGAGCATCTGTAGCAGATTAAGGCCAGAGATAGCCATCCTGCTAGGCTTGACTTGCTCCCATAGGAAACATTAGCCCTAGAGGAACTGCTGGACCTGAACACTGCAAAATGGGGCTTGTCCAATAGATAGGGACAGTCTGACCTGAGCATTCCCTGGTCTACTGGCCTCTTCCAGAGCCCCAGCATGACTATGCCTACTTACAGGGCAGCCCCGAGTGATCTGGCGCCTGTGTCATAGTTTCTGTGCTGGCAGACTGTGTGGGACTGGCAGACAGCTACAGTGGGGCAGCACCTATGTCAAGGCCCCAGCCTACATGCTCCCTCCCTAAGTTGTAGCTTCCCCCCGGGCTCAAGGCAACCCCCCCAGAATGCTCTGTTGGTGGATGTCTGTGCAGGTAGGTTTTGCTTTCCCAGCACTCACAGCATGCTGGAGTCCAATCTGCCTCCCCTTCCCTTCCAGAATGCCATTACAGACAGAGCCTTGGAGGGTACAGAGCCAGCAAGCCCCACACCTACAAGCACCCCACCCTTGTACTAACGCTATGCAGAGAACAGTGGGTCCTCCTCTGTCCTGAGCCATCACTCCTGCTTGAAGGGAACAGAAAAGGTACCCAGACCTGTGCCTGCCACTGCCTGGCCCCTGAGCCAATACCACCTTGAGCACAGCTGTTCACACAGTCTCCAGCAGGGGTCCCCAGCTGCCCCCACCTTCCCCTCAAACCAAGCTGCAAGGGAGGCAGGCACCTCAGAACCCACTAGCACTCTGCCACAGCTTCCACTGCTGCTATTGTTGGAATGTGAGGATGGATCCTGCTGTTACTACACTATGAAAGGCTTTGGCTGACACCATCCACCGGAGTGTAGTGACTTGGGGGTCTGGGAACACCTCAAATTCCCCCAGCTCAGTAGATTCCTAACCTTGAGAAGCCAAAGAGCAAAGTTGGGGTCCAATATACGTCTCCCAGTTAGAACACACAGTTCAGGATTTGGGAGCAGAGTGTTGGTCCCCTAAAATCTTCCAGAAATGAAGCCAGTCAACTGAATCCACCTTATACCACAATCAAAACCTCAAAGGAATCAAATACGATGAAAGCAAACTAACAAAAATCAAAAGGTTAGCAATGTCAAAGACTGAAGGAAGACAAACCCACAAAGATGAGAAAGAATCAGCACAAAGTCTCTGAAAACTCACAAAGTCAGAGGGCCTTTTTTCCTGCAAACAGCTGAATCATCTCTCCAGGAGGAGTTCTGAACTGGGCTGAGCTGCTGAAATAACAAAAATAGAATTCAGACTAAGGATAGGAAAAAAGATAATTGAGCTAAAGATGTACATTAAAACTCATTCCAAGGAAGCTAAAAATCATGTTAAAACAATGCAGGAACAGACAGACAAAACAGATAGTGTAGAAAAAAAAAATGGAACCAACCTGATAAAACTGAAAAACGCACTACAAGAATTTCATAAGGCACCCACAAGTATTAGTAACAGAACAGACCAAATGGAGGAAAGAATCTCAGAGGTTGATGGCTGCCTTTCTGAAATAAGACAGCCAGACAAGAATAGAGAAAAAAGAAGGAAATAAATGAATAAAACCTCAGAGAAATAGGGGATTATGTAAATAGACCAAATGTATGACTCATTGCTGTCCCTGAAAGAGATGGGGAGAATGGAAGCAACTTTGAAAACATATTTCAGGATATCATCCATAAGAACTTCCCCAACATAGCTAGAAAGGCCACCAATCAAATTCAGAATATATTCCCAACACAGAAGCACACAGATTCATAAAGCAAGTTCTTAGAGAACTTCAAAGAGACTTAGACTCCCACATAATATTAACAGGAGACTTCAACACTACACTGACAGCATTAGATAAATCATCGAGGCAGAAAATTAACAAAAACCTTTAAGGCCGGAACTCAGCATTGGTTCAAGCAGATCTGATAGACATCTACAGAACTCTGCACCAGAAAACAATAGAATATACATTCTTCTCCTCACCACATGGCACAAACTATATAATCGATCACATAATCAAAAGTAAAACACTCCTCAGCAAATGGAAAAGAACTTAAATCATAGCAAGCACTCTCTCAGACCACAGCAGAGTAAAGTTAAAAATCAAGACTAAGTATTTCACTCAAAGGCGTTCAATTACATGGGAACTGAATAACCTGCTGCTGAATGACTTATGGGTAAATCATGAAATTAAATGAGAAATCAAGAAACTCTTTGAAAGTAATGAGAACAAAGATGTAACATGCTACAATCTCTGGGACACAGATAACACAGGTTTAAGTGGGAATTTTATAGCACTAAATGCTCACATCAAAAAGTTAGAAAGATTTCAACTTGACAACCTAATGTCACAACTAAAAGAACTAGAGAAAGAAGAATAAACCAAATCCAAGCTAGCAGAAGACAAGAAATAAGCAAAATCAGAGTTGAATTGAAGGAGATTGAGGTAAAAAAAAAAAAAAAAAAAAAAAAAAAAAAAAAGCCACTCTAAAGTTCAACAAATTAAACAGCCTGTTTTCTGAAAATATCAATAAAATAAATAGATTATTAAATATACTAATAAAAAATAAGAGGGAACAGATTCAAATAAACACGTTCAGAAACAAGAGGCATATCACCACTGACCCCGCAGAAATACAAATAACTACCACATAATGTTATGAACCTCTTTATGCACATCAGGTAGAAAATCTGGAAGAAATGGATAAATTCCTGGACATGGACATCCTCCCAAGACTGAAGCAGGGAAAATTGAGTGCTTAAATAGAACAATAGTCAGCTCTGAGATTGAATCAGTAATAAATAGCCTACCAACCCCAAAAAAAGTCCCAGGAAAAAATAGATTTATAGCTGAATTGTACCAGAAGTACAAAGTAGAGCTGGTATCATTTCTCCTGAAACTACACCAAAAAATTCTGGAAGGGAGGCTCCTCCCTAACTCATTCTATCATCCTGATACCAAAACCTGACAGAAACACAACAAACAAGGAAAACTTAGGGCACTATCCTTCATGAACATTTATGCAAACATCCTCAAAATACTGGCAAGCCAAATCAGAAAACGGTTCAAATATCTTTTCTACCATGGTCAAGTAGGCTTTATCCCTAGGATGCAAGGTTGGTTCAACATACACAAATCAATAAGCGTGATTCATCATTTAAACAGAACTAAAGACAAATCCACATGATTATCTCAACAGAAGCAGAAAATCTTTTCAATAAAATTCAACACCCCTTCATGCTGAGACTTCAACACAGTAATAGGGCTAGACTTCAACACACCACTGGCAGTATTAAATAGATCACCAAGGCAGAAAAAATAGCAAAGATATTCAGAACCGGAACTCAACATTGGACCAAAAGAATCTGTTAGACCTCTATGGAACTCTCCACTACAAAATGACAGAATATGCATTTTTCTCATTGCCACATGGCACATAATCTAAAATTGACCATATAACTGAACATAAAACAATAATCAAAAGAACTGATATAATAACAAACACACTGTTGGACCATAGTGAAATAAAAATTGAAGCAAAGACTAAGAGAATTGTTCAAAACCATTACATTACATGGAAATTAAGCAACATGTGTCTGAATGTCTTGTGAGAACAAAGATACAACATCCCAGAATTTCTGGCACAGATAAAAAAACCTTTCAAAAGATCAATGAATTCAGGAGTTCGTTTTTTGAAAAAAGTGATAAAATAGACTGCTATCTAGAATATATAAAGAAGAAAAGATAGAAGATTCAAATAAACACAATTAGAAATGATGAAAGGAAGGTTACCGCTGACCCCACAGAAATAAAAATAACCATCAGAAACTACTATGATCACTTCTTCGTACATACACTAGAAAACCTAAAAGAAATGGATAAATTCTTGAAAACATACAGCCTCCCAAGACTGAACCAGGAATAAGCTGCTGTCCTGAACAGACAAATAACAAGCTCTAAAATTGAATCAGTAATAAATAGCCTACCAACTAAACAAAGCACAGGATCTGACAGAGTCACAGCTGAATTGTACCAGGTGTACAAAATATAGCTGGTACCATTCCCAGTGAAACTGTTCCAAAAAATTGAGGAGAATAAACTCCTTCCAAACTCATTGTATGAGGCCAGCATCATCCTGATCGAAACCTGGCAGAGTCCCAACAAGAAAATAAAACTTCAGGCCAATATTCTTTATGAACATCAGTGCAAAAATCCTCAAAACAAAACCTTGCAAACTGAATTCAGCAGCACATCCAAAAGCTAATCCACCATTATCAAGTAGGCTTTATCCCCAGGATGTAAGAATATACATAAATCAATTAAAGTGATTTATCATATAAAAAGAACTAAAGACAAAATCCACATAATTTTCTCAATAGGTGCATAAAAGGCTTTTGATAAAATTCAGCACCTCTTCACATTAAAAATTCTCAATAAACTGGGTATTGATAAAACTTTTGAACAACTAAGAAGGAAGCAACAGACACTGAGGTCTCCTGAAGGGCAGAAAGTAAGAGGAGGCAGAGGAACAGAAAAGGTAACTATTGGGTACTACTGGGCTTAGTTCCTGGGTAATTAAATAATCTATAGAACAAATCCTTATGACATGAGTTTACCTATATAATAAGCCTTCATATGTAACCCCAAACTTAAGATAAAAGCTACGAGTAATTGAAAAAAGAAGGAAAAAACCCACAGTCAACATTGTGTTGAATGGCCAAAAGCTGGAAGCATTTTCCCTGAAAACCAGCACAACACAAAAATGCCCTCTGTCACCACACCTATTCCACATACTATTGGAAGTCCTGGCCAGGGCAGTCTGGCAAGAGAAAGAAATAGAGGGCTTCCAAATAGAAGGAGAGGAAGTCAAAATATACATGTTTGCAGATGACATGGATTCTATATCTAGAACATCACAGAGAATCAATCCAAAAGCTCCTTAAGCTAATTAACAACTTCAGCAAAGTCTCAAGACACAAAAATCAATGTGCAAAAGTCACTAACATTTCTATAATCAACAACAGTCAAGCTGAGAAATGTAATCTCAATCTTCCACAAGAAGAATAAAATACATAACTGGGGAGGTGAAAGATCTCTAAAAGGAAAACTACAAAACACTGCTCAAAGAAATCAGAGATGGGACAAACAAATGCAAAAACCTTCCACGGTTATGGAGAGAAAGAATCAATATCATTAAAATGATTATGCTGCTCAAAGGAATTTACAAAGTCAACGCTATTCCCGTTAAATTACCATTAATATTCTTCACAGAACTAGAAAAAAAAAAAAAAAAAACTCTTAAAACTTATATGGAGCCAAAAAAGAGCCCAAAGAGCCAAGACAATCTTTGCAAAAAGAATAAAGCTGGAAGCATCATGCTGCCTGACTTCAAACTATATTACAAGGCTACAGTAATCAAGGCAACATGGCACTGGTACAAAAAACAGACACATAGCCAATGGAAAAGAATACAGAACATAGAAATAAGGCCACATACCTACAACTATCTGCTGTTTAGCAAACTTGGCAAAAACAAGAAATGGGGAAAGGACTCACTATCCAATAATTGGGTCGGGGTAAATTGGCTAAAAATATACAGAAGATTGAAACTAGACTCCTTTCTGATACTATATATAAAAATTAACTCATGATAGATTAAAAGTTTAAATGTTAAATTCAAAATAATAAAAACTCTGAAACACAACCTAGGACATCACTTTCTGAACATAGGAACAGGGGCAAAGATTTTATGACAAAGGTACCAAAAGCAACTGCAACGAAAGCAAAAATTGACAAATGGGAGGTAAATAAACCAAACTTCTGCACAGAAAAAGAAACTGTCATTAAAGTGAGCAGACAACCTACAGAATGGGAGAATAATTTTGCAAACTGTGCATCTGACAACCATCTATAAGAAACTTAGACCAATTTGTAAGAAAACAACAAACAACCTCATTAAAAAGTGGGAGAAGAATATGAACAGATGGTTTTCAAAAGAAGACGTGCATGCATCCAACAAGCACATGAAAAAAGCTCATCAGTGATTATTAGAGAAATGAAATCAAAACCACAATCAGATACCATCTCACAACAGTCAGAATGACTATTATTAAAAAGTCAAAAAATAACATGCTGGTGAGGCTGCAGAGAAAAAGAAATGCTTATACACTGCTGGTGGGACTGTAAATTAGTTCAAACATTGTGGAAGACAGTGTGGTGATTCCTCAAAGACCTAAAAACAGCAAAACTACTACTAAGTATATACCCAAAGGAATATAAATCATTCTTTCATAAAGACATATTCACATATATGGTCATTGCAGCACTATTTACAATAGCAAAGACATGGAATCAACCTACATGCCCATCAGTGATAGACAGGATAAAGAAAATGTACATATACATAATGGAATACTATGCAGCCATAAAAAATGAGATAATGTCCTTTGCAGGAAAATGAATGGAGCTTGAGGCCATTATCTTTAGGAAACTAACACAGGAACAGAAAACCAAAACCAAGTGTTCTCACTTATAAGTAGGAGCTAAAAGATAAGAATACATGGACACATAAAGGGGAATAATAGACATTTAGACATTTAGGCCTACTGGAGGTTAGATTGTGGGAGAAGGAAAAGGTACAGAAAAAATAACTAATGGGTACTAGGCTTAACACCTGGGTGATGAAATAATCTCTACAGCAAATCCCTATGATAGAAGTTTTTCTTTATAACAAATCTGCACATATAACCCTGAACTTAAAATAAACGTTTAAAGAAAAGAATCAAGTCATATCTCTACACCCCTTTCTACTATTTTGAAATGGGTTACTAAGTTGGTCACTCAGACAATTAGATAAATGAGAGCTATTGTGTTTATTGTTTTTGAGAGTCAGTTTTTGCACTACCTTAGCAAGCAGCATCTATTAAAAGACTGGTCAATGTCTGTTGAATAGAAAACATGAATTCTTTATGGGGAAATAACTGAACCTGAGAAGAGGGAACACACATGTAAAATACATTGCCTTTAATTCCTTTTCCCATTTTCAAAGTCCACAATCTGCTGGGAGATATTTGTTAGAATGATATATGTGTTTAATTTCATTCAGATAAGCAATACAAGAACTTTGAAATCTTAAGCATACTCTGTATATTACAACCTCACAAATTAGTTGTGATCTAGTTTCACTGTGGTTTCTTTTTCAGAGAAACTGAAGTTTGTCTTTTTTATTCTTTGATTTATATTATTGATCTGGGACCATCTTAATTTTCATGTAACTGCATATATCTTCATTATGCCATAGGAAGTACTGAGTGCTTTACTTCTCTGAGCCTTTCACAGTTTCATCAGCCTTTTGTAATATATACCTCCAGGCATGCAGCAACTGGAGATCAATGTGGAGAATAACAAGGACGTCGCAGGGCTGTAAAACCTCTTCTCTTGAGTACCATTCCTGCATTTGTTCCATGACAAGGAATTTATGAATACCCCTGTTGGACTTTTATGACTACATAAGCTAGCCTAACCCTGTGCTATCAGGCTTGGACACAATAATTTATACTGCTTACTGTTTTGCTAAATTCCTGGCCCTGCCACAAATATTTTTATCATTGCTTATGACTTATAGCTAACTAAACAAGCACACATCAGTTATAAACATCTTTAAAACACTTTATTTGATGAATCACTCATTGGCTTAAGAATTATCAAAGTTTTCATAAGAAGTTTTCCAAAATACTAGCATTCTGTCTGTAGCAGGGACAGCTATCTGTGCAATAAGAAAGTCATGGTCCTTTTCCACGGCATAAAGTTTTTGCCCCAAACTGGCAGCCAAACCATGATCCCCATTTTCTAGGAATAAAAGGAGAACATAAAAAATGCCTCTATTCCCCGCCAAAGTGATTGATATGTGAATATGATTTCTCCACTTTCTCTCTTCTTGATCCTGCAGCCTGGAGGGCAATGGACAACCTTAAAAGCCACATGTTGCTGATGCCAGGAACTGTCAGCTTTGGTTCCTGAATGCTTGTCTTCAGCTAAGGCCACTGTCCTTCTTCTTTCCTGTCACATATCAGGAACATCTACTTTTTAATTTATGTGATTGAGAAGCAAACCTCTGTTGTGGTAAGCCACAGATATCTCTAATGTTTACTTATCTATACACTACTGAATATATTATTCTAGTCAATATTTCTTTTACATAGTTAATTTAGGTTAATTAGGCACCAATATCCAACATATGCTAAGAAATCCTTATTATCTGAGGATATAATAATTCTAAATTATGATAGTTTGTATTATCACAGTGGCAATTTACATTTACACCTTCAATGAATAAATGAATAACAAACAAACTTTAAAAACCAATTAACTAGGTAAATATTACTTTAAGAAGCCACATGTACACATTTATTAGAGCCAAAATTGAACACTTGAATAAATTGAGTGGTATGTGATACAGATTAATAAACTCAGTGTGAAAGACAGAGAGGCCTGGCTTTGGCCTCAAGGTCTGCTATTGTAGCTGGATGATTTTGTACAGGTCTTTTAATTTCTCTACTTTCTTATTTGGAAAATGAATATATTAATTGTTTCTACCTTAAACTGTAACTCAGCTTCGACACAGATCACTACTACCACCGATGGACCTCAGATGAACTCCAGCTATGCTGAACAAATTTTGGGTGATGTCAGAAAGACATTCAATAGATAAGGGTAGCATACAATCCCTCATTCATAAAGTGACAGTGGAGTAATCAACAGCATGGAATGGAGAAGGGGAGAGGGAGGGAGTTCAGGGAAAAGTCTACCACATACTTAAGCAGTTTGCTTCACTCCCCATGGAATCCATGATAAACTATCTGATTAACTCTCCACTCCCACTGCTGCGTGGTCCAAGCCCAAAACTCTGCTATTAGAGAAAATGCAGGCTCTCTGATTTACTAATAGTTGGTGGATAGAAGGCCATTACTATTAATAGAAAAATCGGCATCAATATTCTCTGCAGATGACAAAACCTTTATGCAAGAAAACTAGTAAAAGCCTGAACAGTGAGTAAAGTTAAACCTTTCATCAGTGGAAGAATATTTACGTTTCCCCTATCAGTAGAGTGAACAGATAATCAAATACTTGGGCTTTAGTCATTGGCTTTGCTGTATAGTTAGGCAAATGAACCCCAGATAATTGCACAACAAAAACTCTCCTGTATGGAGCAATCAGTCATGAATTTCTGTGGGAATTTTGAGGGAGAATTAGAATGGGTTATATGAAGCATGCGCACACACACGCACACACACACACACACACACACACACAGAACAACTCAGATGTTAGCTCATTGGAATTTTCAGGCAAAGTCCTTAGAATTGCAGTGCTGATTACCTGCTTTCATGAAAGGAGGAGGCATGTTGGTGCTGCTGCCAAGCACTGTCGCGCTAGGAGAGAAGACATTTTAATTGCACACGATGAAATAGCTAATATAATTTTCAAAAGAAAAAGAATACATATCACCCAAATGTTAACCGGAATGAAATTCATTGAAAATCTCCTTGAGTTGAATTCCCCAAGGACAAGGACCTATGGAATAGGTGAGTGAATTACTTTAGATTTTTATCAGCAGCCTCCAGGTCTACAACTGGATGCCAACATGTTATTCTGTTCTATTTTAGGCACTGTTTGTTAGTTAAAATATAAAATTCAGAGGACACAATGAAAGGTATAAAACAGAAAAATCAATTTTGCTATCCAGGCGGCCTGAATATATTTCTTCTGATTATGGTATGCACTTTGCTGTACAGAAATGGTCAAGAAAAGTAATATTATAGGGATATAATATATTTGTCATCATCTTTAAAATTTTGATCTTCTTGACAATTAAAGATTGGCTTAGTTGATTAAATAAATTAGCACAAAAATTAAATATGAGAGTAAATATGCTCAGGTTCTATTGGAAGTTTCTGGGTTCAGGATGTGGTATGAAGGGATAGGAGAGGATTATCATTACTCAATCATACATCTTTCCAACTTCACACAATTTTTCTTTTATTTGGCCCTAGGCCCATTTTTATGTTTATATGTACCTAAAAATGAACATTTCAGTAACCAAAACTTTTTACACAGCATACCTCTAAGGAAGTATTGGGATGGGTGATGGCATGGCCCATGTAGCAACATTAGAATCAGCTATGAACACTCTAATACAAAGCAGGAGAGCAAGAGTACTCTAATTCTTAACCTGTCAAATACCATGGCATGTGCCTGTATGGATACAAGGCTTAGCATAGGTGCTGTTGTTGTTTTTTGCAGCTCTGTGGATACATCATTCTCCCACTGAATTAGATATCCCAGCTATAAAGGGGAAAGGTATGAGGAGATGGTCAGAGTGATGCAGTACTGAAATCAGCAAATTCCCGTCCTCTTTGTTCACTTAGATCACAGAACACCGAGGGCCGCTTTGTACTTTGGTAGAGAATTAGAGATTTTCTCCCTGAAGAAACTAAATAGCGCAAGAGTAAAATATATATGGTCTTTAGACCATTGGTTATATTCTAGTACAATAGCAATATCGCTGACAAATCACCACAGATTGAGATCTATTGGTAAACAAGTCCAAACTGTAAGTTCAGTTTTTCATCCACCTGTAAATGCTTCATAGTTAAATTTGAGTGGGTATCTAAGAATCATTAAATAAATGCAACAAAAAATAAAGTAATGAAAATAAAGAGGGAAAACAAAAAATCAAGCAGTGAGAAAAATCAAGTAGAGAAAATCAAGATAAATAGTAAGGAAAAATCAAGTAGTGAGAATAAAGAAAAAATAAAAACAATAAAGAGACAAGGGAGTGTTAATTGTCCATATGATTTTTAGTAACATTTGATTTAAAAACTACTTATATACAAATATTTAATTTAAACATTAAATGAGAATAATCTATCGTAAACAAGTAGGGACAGGGAGAAAATACCCTATGATATGATAACTTAATTTTTTGCGATGTTTCTTTAGAAGACAAGTTCAATGGACATCTATACATCCATGTCAATTTATGATTGATATGGCTTTTCACATTTTAGATAGTATTAGTTATGTGTAAATTTGTATACAATGACAATTTTTGGAAATGAAATCTCAATCCATTTATAATTTAGTGATTTTTAATTATTCACTAAAATGCACAGATTGTTACTCATTAACAGATGCTTTTGCTCTAATAGTGGTTGAATTCGTATCATGTTAAATGGCATTACTTTAGGTAACCATTTGATTTGTGTTCACAGCCTATAAAATTTAATGAGAATCCAAAATATGGAATATTTGGTAGGGACTCTTTGTTTAAATCCCATAATTGGTTTTAGAAGGATTATATTTTGGTATTTTATATTCACTTAATTTATTTATTTATTTATTTATTTATTTATTTATTTATTTATTTATTTTGAGACAAAGTCTCTCTCTGTCACTCAGGCTGGGGTGCACAGGAGCCATCTCAACTGACTGCCACCTCTGCCTCCCTGGTTCAAGTGATTTTTCTGCCTCAGCCTCCTGAGTATCTGGGGCTAAGCCGTGTACCACCACACCCAGCTAACTTTTGGCATTTTTAGTAGAGATGGGGTTTCACTATTTTGGCCAGGCTGGTCTCGAACTCCTTACCTCAGGTGATCCATCCACCTCATCCCCCCAAAACTTTGGGATTACAGGCATGAGCCACCACACCCAGCCTATGTTCACTTTTTAATAAGAGGAAATCACAGAGGAAGAAAAACTAATGTAGATAGGTGTTAGAGGTCACAGATGTTCTTTTCCTGTCTTTTCTATAGAGACAAAAACCAAAAACCAAACCAAACCAAAATATCCTTCATTTACTCTATGTGTCAAGAGTCCTCAACTTTTAATGATTCACTAGAATGACTCAGAGAACTCAGAAAATCTGTTTGAGGCACTCAGAAAAAAGTTTTCAAAATTTTCCTCACATATCATTTTCCTTTTGCCTGAAAGCAATTTCCCCATATTCTACAGTTTCACAGTGACTAAATGCATGCAGAGCTAAGCTGAAGCATCACTCATAATTTAAAACATTTCTAACACCTTCATACTTGTTTAGGTGCCTTTTTACCTTTTCTCTATATTTCAATACTATTCTTTATGTCTATTATAGCACTTCAGTGAAATTTTGTATTAAGAAAAACAAAACTTCTCTATAGACGTTGAGCTCTTTAAGCAAAATGGTAATGGTTTAAAATTTTTGTGTTTACTGTTTTGTATTAAACTACCTTGAATTTAGTACATTCTTGATAACATGCAATGAAATGAATTATTCACTTATGTTGTGTCACATCAAGAATTACATCTGTTCATTATGTGAAACATCACAGTGTTTGTATAATTATATCCCTAAAACTAAGCAAGTATAGATAGATAATGTTTGACTAAAGTTAAATATGTACTAAAAGAACTCATATATATAAATCTGACAAGTTTATTTTAGTGTTGGTGTTATATTATATCAACTTGGCTAGACTAGCACATTCATCACAATTATTTTTCTAATGTGTTTTCAGATAGAATAGGCTACAAGAGCTATTCTCTTCTATAAGTTAGATCTGGAAAGGAGATAACAGCTGTTTGGTAGCATACACCCACTTTGTTCCAGTTATTCAATCACACATTAGTGTACTTGCTGCTGTGAGGGGATTTTGCAGATGTAATTAGAGTTCCAAAGAGGTTAATTCTGGGTTAATTAAAATAGAGGTTATCTCAAGTGGGTCTGACCTAATCCCATTGGTGTCCCTTAAAAAAGAGACTGGATGAGACATTAGACATAAAGATATTTTTAGCAACACCCGAGCTGTAATCACCCTTCCTTTCACATGGATCCTCCCTTTCTGACTGCTCTGTGAACTTTGGGATAGTTGAGCCAGCCCTCATGATTGTGTAAGCAGATTACGTGTAGTAAGCCATATGTGTGCCTATGTCTGTGTGTGCATGTGTGTTTGTGTGTGTGTATTTATATGATCTACCATTTCTGCTCTTTAGTTAAACCCTAACTGATACAATTTTAACTGACATTTTATAATAATGTTCAACACAGCTGGTACTTTATCTACTTGCTATTTGGATAGATGTACTGAAGTACACATTGTATGGAAAAACAAATTCTTACTGCTGTGATCCCAATCGTAAATGTCCTTAGAGGTCAGACACAATGGAGGTGGTGTGGCCTGTGGCCAACTGGGAAGAACATTTTTATTCAAACAACATTTCACAGAGAAATCATGTACATTCAAAGAGAGTTAAATAATGTGTTCGTCAAAGAGCGTCCGCCCAGCATCCTACACAAAGGCCATGTACCTCTAACTGCAGAATTCAGACCTTTGTTCTTTAGACCAGTTTTATACCCTGCTGTGTTCACTGTCGTCCAAAGCTGTCTGAACCAGTGTTCTGCCTATTAGTTGTAATCAGCAAACAACCCTTCATATGTTGGAAGAGCAAACAGAAGAGGACAGAAAGAGAACTCTGTAAAGACAGAACTCTGTAAAGTTTCCAGCTGAGGGGTGTGTGTGTGTGTGTGTGTGTGTGTGTGTGTGTGTGTGTGTGTCTGATAGAAATGGATCCATTAAGATCCTGTGTCCAATATTTGGTTGGGTGCATAGCAGAGGCTTTGTGATTCATGACACACATCCACCTGTTCCTGAGACACAACCAAGATTTCAGATATAAGCTAACTTTTTTTTTTTTTGAGACGGAGTCTTGCTCTGTCTCCCAGGAGGCTGGAGGGAGTGCAGCGGCGCGATCTCGGCTCATGCAAGCTCCGCCTCCCAGGTTCATGCCATTCTCCTGCCTCAGCCTCACCGCCCCCAGCTAATTTTTTGTATTTTTAGTAGAGACGGGGTTTCACTGTGTTAGCCAGGATGGTCTCGATCTCCTGACCTTGTGATCTGCCCGCCTCGGCCTCCCAAAGTACTGGAATTACAGGCGTGGGCCACCACGCCCTGCCTAAGCTAGGCTTTTAAAAAATAAAGTGTAGAATCACACAAGATAATATATTAGATACCACTGAAACGTGTCTTTGTCGTATGTATATTCTGTCTTTTCACACACTTCTTTTCATAACGTATACTTTTTAAAGCTTAATATCTATGAAACTATCATGCAAGGGGGGTAATTCTAATAATCGCTTTTCTTCTGTCTGTATAGTTCATCTTGCCAAAATTTATTTTGATTTATCACATTGTCAGTTATCCCTTAGTTGTCGTTATGTTTACCTTCAAATCCTCATCAGACTTCAACCGAGAATGAGTGCTTTGCATCATTGCTTGTTTATGTGGAAAATATTTAGGATTTGACATAGATATAAATTAATCATGTATTAGCAACTCTGAAATTCAATTTTCACTTCCCACAGGGAGCATGTTCAATCCCTATTGAATAAAAATGAATGAATGAATAAATGAGCGATTAAGATAAAGTTCTTGGGTGCCTTTGACTATATCATTAACACCTTCAGTGTGTCTGTGTGTGATCTCAGTTTATCAGAGAATATAGAGATGACAAATAATAAAAATTTTCCATTGATTATTGAACCAAGCCCTGTATGATTGTATCCAGAAACAAACAAAAATTGTGGCCTAGATGATCTAGAGTATTGTTCTCTCCTATTCTTGCACCAATGTTTAACCATTTTTTCGTCTCTTGCACATAAAAGAAATATATAAAATATTAAGGGCAGTTAACATTTACTTTTCACAGTTGATTAGGAAAAAGTGATTCAGTACTTCAGTTCTTGAGTCAATAATACTTTTAGGAGTGTTAAGCATTCCGAAGAATTGTGCACTAAAGTTTGCCTTAGAGTCACTGGTTACTTTAATCATGACTTTCAAACGCTCAAGTCGAATACAACTAATTCACCTGAAAAATGCTCATAGTTATTTGTTCCTTAAAATATGCCAAGGTAACAGTATCATCTCTTCTGGAAAATGCACTCCATTTTAAA
Organism: Rhinopithecus roxellana; assembly: GCF_007565055.1. NCBI lineage: Eukaryota > Metazoa > Chordata > Mammalia > Primates > Cercopithecidae > Rhinopithecus > Rhinopithecus roxellana. Next base: position 30,001,390 of record NC_044550.1, on the reverse strand, counting down.
ATCCAAACATTTCTAATATCAGTGATATGTATTAGATGATTCTAGGATAACTTTTGAAAATAAATTTTAATTTTATAAACAAATGAATCATCAGAGAAAATTTCATGGTAACTATTTTGTATCATATTTTAAACTAATATGCATATTCAAACATATATAAATTAGACCCTCACAGTCTACCATATGCAGGTTTGTAAACACAACCAATTGTTATTTGCATTAGCAAGTACCAGGGTGTCTGTGTAATTACATAGCAGGTATTTTTAGGTTAATCAAATGAGCCTGATAATTTTGTTTCAATTTAGAAAACATGACCTCAGAGGTACAGATTAACTTATTCATTCTTTTAAATTAATAAGCTTCTGCCATTTTTTCCCATTTTTGCTTTTATATTTTGTTATTACTTTTACACTTAACCTCCCATTACCTTCCTATCAATAGTACACATGCTTGTTTTAATGTATATCTTTCTAATGAACTTTTCTATACATGTATTTAAATATTCAAACCAGGGTAAAAATCATAGTTATTTAGTTCTAAATGTACCCCAATAATATGCACAATAAATCTCACATTTTTATCTTTCTGTTTTTGTTATTTAACATTCTGTTTCAGATCTAGTTTTATCAGATTTAGTTCCTTACCTGACCACCTGACTACTATGTTGTAGAGTTTATCTCCAGCTGTTTCTTCATACATATAATGTTAAAATAAATCACCTTCTAAAGGTCTTCTTGCACATGTATGAGAGCTAGAACTATGAGAGTGATTAATAGCCCTAGTATATAAGCTAATTACCTCTTGTTAGTGCCTTTTTCCATTCCTCAGTTGGTGATACCTCTGTGTAAATACTTCTGTTTCTTGCTTTCTTGTTAGCATTCAAAGTACTGCAATTTTAAAAACTGAAACTAATGCTTGTTTCCTCTCAGATATTTCTCCATACGTTGTTTGAGAACACGTTGGAGAAGAGGTATACCATTCAATAGGCTGAGCAGATGTTGTTGTTGACCTGTCTTCAGTCATGGGCTGAACACCCTAGTCTCCAATAGGTAAGAATGAATAGTCTAAGAGGGAAACTTGCAAGACTTCAGGCCAGTCTGTAATCTCAAATGGAGTAACAGTAAATTCAGGAGTTGGGAAAGTCCATTCACCCTGACATATCTCCTTGGTCATATTCTTTTCAGTAACAACTTTCTTTAAAAAGAATCTCTTTAGTACATGTAGAGAAATAGAGGACAGGCACGACTTCCATGGGTGCTCAAGATGGATTGCTGTCACACATGCACAAGAATTCCTGGGCCAGCATCAATAACATCAGACCCAATGAGCATACCTCCTTATTGTTGAATGGATGGCAGTGTCTACATAACACAGAGGAGGATCTGTGTTACCCAGGACCATGGTGATCAGGAACATCACATGCCTTCATGGGATGTCAGTGCTGTAATCAGTACCCAGCAAAATGTGGGGCTCCCAGAAATCTGCCTAGATCTGCTTGGTAAAGACTGAGAAAGAAGTATATGCAGCAATAGGTGTGGCTAGTAAATGCAATCAATTTCAGTAACACAGACTAGCTAGTGTTCCTAGAGGATATGAGTCACATCAGCTGGATTTTCAATGGCAACAATGACATGAGCTGCCAGCGGAAACCTATCTGGTCCACTTCATATTTATGATGCAGATGCCTTCCTGAAGATATATTTCTCTCTAAAATTCAGTTATGATGACACCTATGCATGATCCTGAAGTAAGGATCCTCTCTTTCAGGAAATCAAGGGCTCTAGACATTGTGATAATTTTCCTTAAAGTCATGATAGACCTCAGTAACAACATTATATGGACTATTTTTTGAGACTAATAGGTAGAAAGTAGAATGGTATTATTGTTTTGATTTATGTAATTAAGATAAATGTTTATATAAGCACCTATTCATCCATTCATTTTCCTACTTGACATTCTGTCTTCTTATTTTTGGAATTGCTTATTGCTATAATTGCCCATTTTATAATTGGATTTCCAGAGTTTTGTATGCCTTGCAAGATTTCTTTTCACATTCAAGATACTAAAATGTGCTAGATATATATCTTGCAAATATGTTCTTCTACTGTGGCAACTCTCCTTTCATTATGTATTTTGAATCATTCACTATATAGAATTTTTCTTTTGAAAATTTATAAAATAAATTTTATTTTGTTTTTAATGACAATATATTAATACATAGTTATGGGGTGCAGTTTGATGTTTCAATATGCATATATATTGTGGAATGATCAAATCAGTGTAATTAGCATATCTATTCTTCAAACAATTGTCATTTCTTTGTGATGAGAACTTTCAAAATTTTCTCTTCTCACTATTTTGAAGTATACAGTACATTATTGTTGACTATTGTTACCCCATTGTGCAATAGTATATCAGAACTTATTACTCCTGGAATAGAAATTCTTAATTTTGATGTAGTCAAAACTATCACTTGGTTCTCTACAGCCCCCATTTTTTTTTCGTGAGTTTTGTATATTAGTTTTCCCTGTATTGATCATGGTCCACCTATCAGGAATACAGAAATAATGAAAGCTATAATGAGGTGCCCCAGAGATGGCAACACTAGAAACTGTTGCCACCACTAGGCTAACAGGGTAAATAGAGGAGGTAATGCTACCTGCAGATACAGAGAAGACAGACAGAGAAGCAAGCTAGTCTGCAGCTGAGATTCTGGGCTAAATTATAAGCAGGAATCCCAGTTAAATTTGGAATTCAGGTAACAAATACTGCCACTAAGAGATCGTGAGTGTCAAAAATACACTGGCTTCTCCCTTTCTCCTGCCAGTGACTTTCATTGGCTGAACTCAACTAGAAGACTAATGACAAAGAATCCTGAAAAATACAGTTGACTGAGTAAAGCAAATGGGCTATAGAACCAACATAGGATCACAGACTCATCTCTACCCAAATTTTTAACCAGTGAAATCATCTGTGTCCATTCTTCAAAATGATCCAGTCAATGGGGATACTTTCTGTCAATTATATTGCTCACTATGGAAGAGGGATGTCTTAGTCCATTCTTGCTGCTATAACAAATTACCCTACACAGGACATTTTATAAACACTGGGCATTTATTTCTCACAGTTCTAGAGGTTGGCAAGTCCAAAATAAAGCCACTGGCAGATTTGCTATTTGGTGAGGGATCATTCCTCATAGACAGTGCTTTCCCACAATGACCTCACAGGGCTGAAGGGGCAGGGCAGAAAGGATAATCAGGCTTTTTCAAGTGATTTTAAAAGGGCACTGATCCCATTCATGAGAATGGAGCTATCATGACCTAATCACTTTCAAAGTCTCCACTTAATACTATCATTTTAGAGGCTACATTCCAACATCTGAACTTTTGTTGGGACACCAACATTCAGACTAAAGCAAGAGCTAAACCAAAAGTATAAGACTGAAGTTTGGAGCCTATGGTAGGCTGCATAAGAGCCATAAAGACCTGTGAATTTACCTCAAAATTACCTACATGTAGCATTGGAATCACCTTGTGTTTTTCACTGTGTATTCTGAAGATGCCGTTAATTGCAATTAACCACAAACTTTCACAACCAAGAAAATATGCAATTTTAATTAAAGATAAAATCATATGAGCCACTGTCCACTTAAATGATTTTCAGGTAATTCATCACCCATGAAATTAGTCCTACTCAGGATTAAATCCTACTGCATGATACTAAGCCCAGTTCACATCAGAACAGATTGAAAGTAAACATCAAATTATCTTTCAAATGCACTTTAAAAGCTTTAGTCTTTAATTTTTAATAGTTAGTTATTTGATCAACAAATTAAGGTTTCTGCTTTATACCAGGGAATTCTTTTAAGGGTTGAAAATAAATAAAAAATCTATAATCCTTGATTTCCAGATGTCTCTGTGTGTATGTGGTGTGTAAGCAAGCATCTTACAATCACAGGTTGTTAATTAGATATTTAAAATATTTACATCCAATACTTTCTATATTGTCTCTAAGGCATAATAGAAATGAATGACATATTTGGCTATAAGACTAGATGTGGCTAACAAGGGGGCGGGGCAAGATGGCTGAATAGGAACAGCTCCAGTCTCCAACTCCCAGTGCCAGCGACACAGAAGACCGGTGATTTCTGCATTTTCAACTGAGGTACTGGGGTCATCTCACTAGGGAGTGCTGGACAATTGGTGCTGGTCAGCTGCTGCAGCCCGACCAGCGAGAGCTGAAGCAGGGCGAGGCATCGCCTCACCTGGGAAGCACAAGGGGGAAGGGAATCCCTTTTCCTAGCCAGGGGAACTGAGACACACAACACCTGGAAAATTGGGTGACTCCCACCCCAATACTGCGCTTTAAGCAAACAGGCACACCAGGAGAATATATCCCACACCTGGCCAGGAGGGTCCCATGCCCATGGAGCCTCCCTCATTGCTAACACAGCAGTCTGCTATCTAACCGCAAGGCAGCAGCGAGGCTGGGAGGGGGGCGCCCGCCATTGCTGAGGCTTAACTAGATAAACAAAGCCACTGGGAAGCTCGAACTGGGTGGAGCTCACAGCGGCTCAAGGAAACCTGCCTGTCTCTGTAGACTCCACCTCTGGGGACAAGGCACAGTTAACAACAAAAACAACAAAAGCAGCAGGAACCTCTGCAGACACAAAGGACTCTGTCTGACAGCTTTGAAGAGAGCAGGGGATCTCCCAACACCGAGGATGAAATCTGAGAAGGGACAGACTGCCTGCTCAAGTGGGTCCCTGACCCCTGAGTAGCCCAACTGGGAGAAATCCCCCACTAGGCACAGTCTGACACCTCACACCTCACAGGGTGGAGTACACCCCTGAGAGGAAGCTTCTAAAGTAAGAATCAGACAGGTACACTCGCTGTTCAGCAATATTCTATCTTCTGCAACCTCTGCTGCTGATACCCAAGCAAACAGGGGCTGGAGTGGACCTCAAGGAATCTCCAACAGACCTACAGCTGAGGGTCCTGACTGTTAGAAGGAAAACTATCAAACAGGAAGGACACCTATACCAAAACCCCATCAGTACGTCGCCATCATCAAAGACCAGAGGCAGATAAAACCACAAAGATGGGGAAAAAGCAGGGCAGAAAAGCTGGAAATTCAAAAAATAAGAGCGAATCTCCCCCTGCAAAGGAGCGCAGCCCATCGCCAGCAACGGATCAAAGCTGGTCAGAGAATGGCTTTGATGAGATGAGAGAAGAAGGCTTCAGTCCGTCAAACTTCTCAGAGCTAAAGGAGGAATTACGTACCCAGCGCAAAGAAACTAAAAATCTTGAAAAAAGAGTGGAAGAATTGACAGCTAGACTAATTAATGCAGAGAAGGTCATAAATCAAATGACAGAGATGAAAACCATGACGCGAGAAATACGTGACAAATGCACAAGCTTCAGTAACCGACTCGATCAACTGGAAGAAAGAGTATCAGCGATTGAGGATCAAATGAATGAAATGAAGTGAGAAGAGAAACCAAAAGAAAAAAGAAGAAAAAGAAATGAACAAAGCCTGCGAGAAGTATGGGATTATGTAAAAAGACCAAATCTACGTCTGATTGGGGTGCCTGAAAGTGAGGGGGAAAATAGAACCAAGTTGGAAAACACTCTTCAGGATATCGTCCAGGAGAACTTCCCCAACCTAGTAGGGCAGGCCAACATTCAAATTCAGGAAATACAGAGAACGCCACAAAGATGCTCCTCGAGAAGAGCAACTCCAAGACACATAATTGCCAGATTCACCAAAGTTGAAATGAAGGAAAGAATCTTAAGGGCAGCCAGAGAGAAAGGTCGGGTTACCCACAAAGGGAAGCCCATCAGACTAACAGCAGATCTCTCGGCAGAAACTCTACAAGCCAGAAGAGAGTGGGGGCCAATATTCAACATTCTTAAAGAAAAGAATTTTAAACCCAGAATTTCATATCCAGCCAAACTAAGTTTCATCGGTGAAGGAGAAATAAAATCCTTTACAGATAAGCAAATGCTTAGAGATTTTGTCACCACCAGGCCTGCCTTACAAGAGACCCTGAAGGAAGCACTAAACATGGAAAGGAACAACCGGTATCAGCCATTGCAAAAACATGCCAAAATGTAAAGACCATCGAGGCTAGGAAGAAACTGCATCAACTAACGAGCAAAATAACCAGTTAATATCATAATGGCAGGATCAAGTTCACACATAACAATATTAACCTTAAATGTCAATGGACTAAATGCTCCAATTAAAAGACACAGACTGGCAAACTGAATAAAGAGTCAAGACCCATCAGTCTGCTGTATTCAGGAGACCCATCTCACATACAGAGACATACATAGACTCAAAATAAAGGGATGGAGGAAGATCTACCAAGCAAATGGAGAACAAAAAAAAAAGCAGAGGTTGCAATCCTAGTCTCTGATAAAACAGACTTTAAACCATCAAAGATCAAAAGAGACAAAGAAGGCCATTACATAATGGTAAAGGGATCAATTCAACAAGAAGAGCTAACTCTCCTAAATATATATGCACCCAATACAGGAGCACCCAGATTCATAAAGCAAGTCCTTAGAGACTTACAAAGAGACTTAGACTCCCATACAATAATAATGGGAGACTTCAACACTCCACTGTCAACATTAGACAGATCAACGAGACAGAAAGTTAACAAGGATATCCAGGAATTGAACTCATCTCTGCACCAAGCAGACCTAATAGACATCTATAGAACTCTCCACCCCAAATCAACAGAATATACATTCTTCTCAGCACCACATCGCACTTATTCCAAAATTGACCACATAATTGGAAGTAAAGCACTCCTCAGCAAATGTCAAAGAACAGAAATTACAACAAACTGTCTCTCAGACCACAGTGCAATCAAACTAGAACTCAGGACTAAGAAACTCAATCAAAACTGCTCAACTACATGGAAACTGAACAACCTGCTCCTGAATGACTACTGGGTGCATAACGAAATGAAGGCAGAAATAAAGATGTTCTTTGAAACCAATGAGAACAAAGATACAACATACCAGAATCTCTGGGACACATTGAAAGCAGTGTGTAGAGGGAAATTTATAGCACTAAATGCCCACAAGAGAAAGCAGGAAAGATCTAAAATTGACACTCTAACATCAGAATTAAAAGAACTAGACAAGCAAGAGCAAACCCATTCAAAAGCTAGCAGAAGGCAAGAAATAACTAAGATCAGAGCAGAACTGAAGGAGATAGAGACACAAAAAACCCTCCAAAAAATCAATGAATCCAGGAGTTGGTTTTTTGAAAAGATCAACAAAATTGACAGATCGCTAGCAAGACTAATAAAGAAGAAAAGAGAGAGGAATCAAATAGATGCAATAAAAAATGATAAAGGGGATATCACCACCGAACCCACAGAAATACAAATAACCATCAGAGAATACTATAAACACCTCTACACAAATCAACTAGAAAATCTAGAAGAAATGGATAATTTCCTGGACACTTACACTCTTCCAAGACTAAACAACGAAGAAGTTGAATCCCTGAATAGACCAATAGCAGGCTCTGAAATTGAGGCAACAATTAATAGCCTACCCACCAAAAAAAGTCCAGGACCAGATGGATTCACAGCTGAATTCTACCAGAGGTACAAGGAGGAGCTGGTACCATTCCTTCTGAAACTATTCCCGTCAATAGAAAAAGAGGGAATCCTCCCTAACTCATTTTATGAGGCCAACATCATCCTGATACCAAATCCTGGCAGAGACACAACAAAAAAACAGAATTTTAGACCAATATCCCTGTTGAACATCGATGCAAAAATTCTCAATAAAATACTGGCAAATTGAATTCAGCAGCATATCAAAAAGCTTATCCACCATGATCAAGTGGGCTTCATCCCTGGGATGCAAGGCTGGTTCAACATTCGCAAATCAATAAACGTAATCCAGCATATAAACAGAACCAAAGTCAAGAAACACATGATTATCTCAATAGATGTAGAAAAGGCTTTTGACAAAATTCAACAGCCCTTCATGCTAAAAACGCTCAATAAATTTGGTATTGATGGAACGTACCTCAAAATAATAAGAGCTATTTATGACAAACCCACAGCTAATATCATACTGAACGGGCAAAAACTGGAAAAATTCCCTTTGAAAACTGGCACAAGATAGGGATGCCCTCTCTCACCACTCCTATTCAACATAGTGTTGGAAGTTCTGGCTAGGGCAATCAGGCAAGAGAAAGAAATCAAGGGTATTCAGTTAGGAAAAGAAGAAGTCAAATTGTCCCTGTTTGCAAATGACAGGATTGTATATTTAGAAAACCCCATCGTCTCAGCCCAAAATCTCCTTAAGCTGATGAGCAACTTCAGCAAAGTCTCAGGATACAAAATTAATGTGCAAAAATCACAAGCATTCTTATACACCAGTAACAGACAAGCAGAGAGCCAAATCAGGAATGAACTTCCATTCACAATTGCTTCAAAGAGAATAAAATACCTAGGAATCCAACTTACAAGGGATGTAAAGGACCTCTTCAAGGAGAACTACAAACCACTGCTCAGTGAAATCAAAGGGGACACAAACAAATGGAAGAACATACCATGCTCATGGATAGGAAGAATCAATATCGTGAAAATGGCCATACTGCCCAAGGTTATTTATAGATTCAATGCCATCTCCATCAAGCTACCAATGAGTTTCTTCACAGAATTGGAAAAAACTGCTTTAAAGTTCATATGGAACCAAAAAAGAGCCCGCATTGGCAAGACAATCCTAAGTCAAAAGGACAAAGCTGGAGGCGTCACACTACCTGACTTCAAACTATACTACAAGGCTACAGTAACCAAAACAGCATGGTACTGGTACCAAAACAGAGATATAGACCAATGGAACAGAACAGAGTCCTCAGAAATAATACCACACATCTACAGCCATCTGATCTTTGACAAACCTGAGAGAAACAAGAAATGCGGAAAGGATTCCCTATTTAATAAATGGTGCTGGGAAAATTGGCTAGCCATAAGTGGAAAGCTGAAACTGGATCCTTTCCTTACTCCTTATACGAAGATTAATTTAAGATGGATTAGAGACTTAAATGTTAGACCTAATACCATAAAAACCCTAGAAGAAAATCTAGGTAGTACCATTCAGGACATAGGCATGGGCAAGGACTTCATGTCTAAAACACCAAAAGCAATGGCAGCAAAAGCCAAAATTGACAAATGGGATCTAATTAAACTAAAGAGCTTCTGCACAGCAAAAGAAACTACCATCAGAGTGAACAGGCAACCTACAGAATGGGAGAAAATTTTTGCAATCTACTCATCTGACAAAGGGCTAATATCCAGAATCTACAAAGAACTCAAACAAATATACAAGAAAAAAACAAACAACCCCATCAAAAAGTGGGCAAAGGATATGAACAGACATTTCTCAAAAGAAGGCATTCATACAGCCAACAGACACATGAAAAAATGCTCATCGTCACTCGCCATCAGAGAAATGCAAATCAAAACCACAATGAGATACCATCTCACACCAGTTAGAATGGCAATCATTAAAAAATCAGGAAACAACCGGTGTTGGAGAGGATGTGGAGAATTAGGAACACTTTTACACTGTTGGTGGGATTGTAAACTAGTTCAACCATTATGGAAAACAGTATGGCAATTCCTCAAGGATCTAGAACTAGATGTACCATATGACCCAGCCATCCCACTACTGGGTATATACCCAAAGGATTATAAATTAGTCTACTACAAAGACACATGCACACGTTTGTTTATTGCGGCACTATTCACAATAGCAAAGACTTGGAATCAACCCAAATGTCCATCTGTGACAGACTGGATTAAGAAAATGTGGCACATATACACCATGGAATACTATGCAGCCATGAAAAAGGATGAGTTTGCGTCCTTTGTAGGGACATGGATGCAGCTGGAAACCATCATTCTTAGCAAACTATCACAAGAAGAGAAAACCAAACACCGCATATTCTCACTCATAGGTGGGAACTGAACAATGAGATCACTTGGACTCGGGAAGGGGAACATCACACACCGGGGCCTATCCTGGGGAGGGGGGCGGGTGGAGGGATTGCATTGGGTGTTATACCTGATATAAATAATGAATTGATGGGTGCTGACGAGTTGATGGGTGCAGCACACCAACATGGCACAAGTATACATATGTAACAAACCTGCACATTATGCACATGTACCCTAGAACTTAAAGTATAATAATAAAAAAAAAAGAAAAAAAAAAGCCCATATTTCATCATTAATCCATTAAGTCAAGAATGGATTAATCAATTTCAATGACTTCTTAAGGCCCAATGTCTGAATATTTTCACAATGGGGATTAATTTTCAACAGGAGTTTTGAAGGGGACGTTCAAACCATAGCAACACGCAGTCATTGTTTCCTTAGGCAAAGTCTTTCTGAGGTCCAGTCACTTTCATCACTGATGTTTGGGTATGGAGTTTGTGGAATCATTGTTATGTGAGTCAAGTATATCTGAACTGAAATACACACACACACAAACACATGCATGCACACACACACACACTTTCATATAGCCAAAACAACCTGCAAAGAGAAATGCATTATTTAATTCATTTTAGAAGTCATGAGTACAGAGGTAAGCATTATTAAGGTTCATTTAGTAGACCTTTTCATTTCAAATTATTTTGAAAAATGAGTGGGTAGGTTGTAGAAAAAATTTTAGCTATAAAGTATACTTTAAAAGTAGTAAACAGAGGAAAAAGGTACAATGTTAAAAGTATGAAGTAATCTTGAAAAGTTCACTTACTATGAAAAAGTAACTAAAATAAAAGAATTTAACCTGCAAAATCATTGTTATCATTTGGCACAATCACTCTGCCTAAAGTAGCTTCATATACTGATGATAAGATATACCTTGAAAATTTTCACATACTTTACAGTAAAATATAAATTTTCTTTGCTATTTATTTTAAACTATGTCCAATAGTTACTAGTCTTAAAAATAACACTTATACTTTGTTCATATATCTATGAAAGGTACCCAAGTGTAAATATTGTATCTCTTCTTTTTTTTATTGTCATTTTAATTAACTTGTCATATATTTAAAGAATATTCTTCCCGGATCAGGGGATTTTTAATATTTATATTGTTTTGATTAAAGATTAGTGACTTCTAGTATCTATCTCATCCCAGACATTTAAACTTGAGGTACTAAAGCTAAAAACTTGCTCTCCTAAGAGAACTAATACGTTTTCTACTCCTTTCCATATTATATAATAGTGAGCACATAGACATCAAAAAATAAATATTAAATGAGCTACTCAGGATTAAATAGTAAATATCAATGGCATTTCAGTTAGTTAAACAGATTTTGTTCTTTAGAAATAAGAACATTCAATTTTACACTTTTTTGTTTTTCTAGTAGCAGATATGACCATTTTGAAAATCCAGGGTGTAAAGAAAATTTTGTGATCGCTTTATTATCTGAAAGGAAATATCTTTTCTCTGAAAAGTCATGAAATAAACATATGATATAGTTGTTTTGTTTTTCTACTTGAGACTTCATTTCTTCTTTTTTTCCCCAAAGAATAAGGAGAAAGAGCCTTTTTCAGTTCCCTATAGTTTTATACCGCTAGCACAGTTAATATACTCTAGTTCATGTCCTCAAACTCTCAAAAACTACTATAGATTGGAAAAACATTTTTCTCCCCGAGCAGCAAGCACTTCATGTCAGGTATTACAGTCCCATAGACCATTCCTGTGATTAATTTCAAATAACAGAATTGATGGTATGGCTATCTTTTAGACATTGAAGTGGTACTAAACTGAAAAAGAGAGCCCATTTTGTGACAATGATTCTATTGCATTACTCCAAAGAGTATGGTCGAAGAAAAGAATCCAAGGATTTCTCTAACCTAACTGATATTAAATATATAAAATTGGTTGAAAAAATTAGTATAATAGAAAAGTTGAGATAAAATGGAAAATTGATATTTGATATATTACCAGATTCAGATTCAAAATACTTCAAGTTATTATAAAAAGGAAACTGGGAAAGTACAAACCCATGAAGAAATAAAACAGGCTTAAAATATGATAAGAATGATGCTAACTACCTCCTACTCCATTAAATCCATAAGATATGTTAAATTCATTTGTGTTTAGGCTTTGAACTACAACACAGAAATAAAAATAACATTTTGAAATAAATACAAGTGCACAGTATTTAAACATTTAGGTAGATAGTAGTTTTGATAGGATATGATAAGATACAGATAAGAAACAAAGACCATGAATATAAAAAAAAGATAAAAATAAAATAAAAGGAATTAGAATGGCCATATATTAAATATATTTTATATTAATATTCAAATGATGTTAAATGTTTCATTCATAAAGGAACAAAGCAAATCTAGTTTAAAGTAGAAAATAGAAAGGCAAAGCCCAATTATATTGCTTATCTTTAAGGAATTAGAGATAACACTATTATATGCACAAAATAAATTTTTTAAACGCATTTGCAAAAAGATATTATTTTTTCCCCTGGCCTCTATCAAAAGACACAAAGCAAAGACAAGGAAAGTTTTTTTAAGTTTATAAAAAATACCAAAGACTTAACAATTATGTTACTTCTACCTAGGAATGTAGATAGACATTTTAACATTTTCTGTTAAAAAAAATTGTCTCTTGGTTTTATCAGTGATTTCTGCCACCTAAGCTTTTCAAGACAGATATTAGACTTAAATTTTTTACAAGAGTTGGAAGTTGATGTGTATAAATATATGTGGCACATTGTATTAATTGCTTTCATGTATTTTCATTCCTTTTCTTTCATTGGTCCTTTCTGTGGGAGGATTACCCATCTTTGCCCTGTTGAATTCAAGCATGACTACATGTCCTGTTTCAGGTGGTGCAATGCCGGAGGAAATGTCATTTCTTTATATATGTATAGAACCTAAAATATCCTGCCGTGACTACTGCTGATGGTTCAGGTAGAGGCTGCTTCATCAGTCTGGGGCAGGACATGGAAGTAAAGTGAGGCAAATTCACAGCTGAACATGATTGGCAGGTGACAGAACACCAAAAGAAACTTTTGTTGTTGTAATGCGCTGAGATTCAGGAGGTAATTTTTGCCAAAGCTTAATAAAACCTGGCTTAGTAAAGTATATCAAACAAAGGCAAATACTGAAAAATTAGAGGCCAGCTTATATGCATCAGAGAAACAAACAAGGTTAAAACTCAGGAATTGAACAAAAATTTTCCCATTGGAAAGTTATCAACAGCCACATTATATTAGAAGGTGTAATGCAAACATTCTTGAAATACTAGGAGAAATGAAAAGAAATAAAAACAGTGTCATAAACTCATACTGTTAAAGTAAATTAAAATGGTGACCAGTGCCTGAAGAATCCCAGAGCAGACAATGCCAGTTAGGCTTCAGAAGTGACCTTAACCTTGCCTGATTTGCAAACGTAAGTGAAAGTTAACTTCAACTATTTCTTGTAAATGCTCATATTAAAGAAAAATAAAAACCAACCAGAAGCCACCAACTTACTTATAATTATATAACTAAGGAACTTCCAGCAAAATGGATGAATAAGGCATGTATAACTGTAACCAGGAAAACAGTTTATTTGCTCTACTTCTGCATTCACTTCATAAAAGCCTGTCTTTTCTGTTTCATCAATGGAGTCTGAAACCACCTTTGGTTTGGTATAACACTTTCTAATTCATAAGTCGCTGTTTTCTTAAGTAAATCCCTTAAGATTTTATTGTGCCTCAGCTTATCTTTCAATAGTACACTGTTTTCAATATTTAAATGATTAAGTTATTGGAAATAAATCTAATGATATAAAATTGAAAAATAAAATTAGAATATACAGAAATTTCATACCACACCGACCTAAATAGGCACTAAATCTTGAAAAAATTGTAAAATATTTAGTTATTTATAAAATTGCTAAGTAGAAAATAACATTTGGAACAAGAAAGTTAAATGGCAATTATTGACTATTTTTTAAATAAGTTTTCAATTGGCAATAGTATTTCAGAATACATGGATGTGGCCTCATCATCACACTCATAGAAAATCTCCCAGTTTTTTTAACAAATTCAAATAATACATGTGAAAGTATAAAAGTATAGATAAGTAAGTGGTAGATCAAGAAGACAAAAATAAGAAAATAAAATTGTTATGAAGAGCTGAGAAGTTATATTTAAGCTTTTTTTGACTGAAGAAAATAATCAAGAGCCATGGAAGAAAATAAAAACTTTTAAAAAGCGTAACATGTCTAGAAGTTATATTATTTTTTAAAACCTTTAATTGTCATATTTCATACTTATCTTAAACTTAGGTTTTTGCAAAAATAAACATTGTTCAAAATTAATAATGTTCATAATTAAAAGCAAACATAGTTGTAAAGCCTTTCTAAATCTAATAGCTGACATCATTTTAATCAATAAAAATGTGAAACTTCCCCATTAGATCTAAAATATAATTTAACATATAAAAAAGTAAAGCCAAAATAATGACCACAAAATTGTTAAATATTTTAAAATCCAGTTAATCTATGCAGTATTGAGGAGACTGAGGGGAAACAGTCATTTTGCTTTTCCCGTCATATATAAATTGTTGTAAGTTTTGTGAATATTAATTTGATAATGCATAATAAAAGACTGGAAAATGGGGCAATTTTTAGACTCTGAAATTCTGAGAATTGCTCAAAAATATTTGCGCACATTTATACATAAAGATATTTATGATTTTTTGATTTAGTGGGTGATTGATAATGTTTCAGAAGACTTGTACCTTATTTTTGTGATTATAGTTTCTATTTTTCTTTAGGGCATATATATTCATATTATTATCTGAAAAACCAATAAAGTTGATTGGAAGACAATGTTTATACAACAATAATGCAGATACTGAAACAAGTATTATTCAACAAGGGAAAGATAAAAGAAAAGAAAAAGGAAGGAGGAAAATTACATGAAAAATCTATACTTATGGTCTGTCTTGAATTTCTCCTCTCTCATTACTCCTTGAAAACATCCTTTCATCTAATAGCCCATTTTAAGGTTTATCTCATTTATCTCACCTGCCTACTGCCTTTGATCCAAGTGATCAAGCTTTTGTTCTTAACATGTTGCTTAGCTTCTCAGCACCACGTTGACACTGATTTTCTCCTCTCTCAGGCTCTCCTCTGTCCATCTTGATTTCTTTTCTTCTCCATTGTCTCTCATCACTGGTATATCCCTAGGATCTGTCCTTGGGTTTCTCTTTGCAATTGTGTTTTTAGTGACATAAATACTACAATATCCCTCCATTTATTTAGATTATGTTTAACTTTTCTCAATAATTTGAATTTTCTATGTAGAGGTCTTACTAACCATTTTTTAAAAATTTATTTGTTGCCATTTTAACATCTTGAAGCTCTAGTATATTTCTTTTTATTTTTAATTTATGTTTCAAGTGTTTATTTCTGGCATATATAATTTTGAATGTCAACTTTTTATCTAGGAACTGGACTAAATGCGCTTATTCATTATGTTCATTCATTGTAGTTTCTTTTTAATTTTCTTTTTTTTTCATTTGTTGTTTTTTTAATTTTTTAATTTTTAATCGTAGGTGCATTGTAGGTGCATGTGTTCACACGGTAGTGAGATGTTTTGATACTGAAACGCAATGGGATAAGCACTTCATGGAGAATAAGATATCTATCCACTCAAGCATTTATCCTTTGAGTTGCAAACAATCCAATTACACTTTTTAAATTATTTTAAAATATCCAATTGTTATTATTACTTATAGTCTCCCTGTTATTCTACTAATAGTGGGTCTTCTTTACTCTTTCTAACTACATTTTTAAACCCATTAACCATCCCCACCTCCCCCCAAACCTCCAACTACCATTTTCAGTCTCTGATAACCATCCTTCTAATCTGTGTGTCCACGAGTTCAATCATTTTGATTTTTAGTTCCCACAAATAAGTGAGAATATGCAATGTCTGTCTTTCTGGGCCTGACTTATTTCACTTAACAGGAAGATCTTCAATTCCATTTATGTTGTTGCAAATGACTAGATCTCACTCTATGGCTGAATAGTACTCCATTGTGTGTAATTACCACATTTTGTTGATCCATTTATCTATTAATGGACACTTAGGTTGCTTCCAAATCTTGTCTATTGTAAATAGTGCTGCAAATAACACAGGAGTACAGATATCTCTTCAATATACTTATGCCCTTTCTTTTTTTTTTTTTATTATTATACTTTAAGTTCTAGGGTACATGTGCATAACGTGCAGGTTTGTTACATATGTATATTTGTGCCATGTTGGTATGCTGCACCCATCAACTCGTCAGCACCCATCAATTCATCATTTATATCATGTATAACTCCCCAATGCAATCCCTCCCCCCTCCCCCTCCCCATGATAGGCCCCAGTGTGTGATGTTCCCCTTCCCGAGTCCAAGTGATCCCATTGTTCAGTTCCCACCTATGAGTGAGAACATGCGGTGTTTGGTTTTCTGTTCTTGTGATAGTTTGCTAAGAATGATGGTTTCCAGCTGCATCCATGTCCCTACAAAGGACGCAATCTCATCCTTTTTTATGGCTGCATAGTATTCCATGGTGTATATGTGCCACATTTTCTTAATCCAGTCTGTCACAGATGGACATTTGGGTTGATTCCAAGTCTTTGCTATTGTGAATAGTGCTGCAATAAACATACATGTGCATGTGTCTCTGTAGTAGAATAATTTATAATCCTTTGGGTATATACCCAGTAGTGGGATGGCTGGGTCATATGGTACATCTACTTCTAGATCCTTGAGGAATTGCCATATTGTTTTCCATAATGGTTGAACTAGTTTACAATCCCACCAACAGTGTAAAAGTGTTCCTATTTCTCCACATCCTCTCCAACACCCACCTGTTGTTTCCTGATTTTTTAATGATTGCCATTCTAACTGGTGTGAGATGGTATCTCATTGTGGTTTTGATTTGCATTTCTCTGATGGCGAGTGATGATGAGCATATTTTCATGTGTCTGTTGGCTGTATGAATGCCTTCTTTTGAGAAATGTCTGTTCATATCCTTTGCCCACTTTTTGATGGGGTTGTTTGTTTTTTTCTTGTATATTTGTTTGAGTTCTTTGTAGATTCTGGATATTAGCCCTTTGTCAGATGAGTAGATTGCAAAAATTTTCTCCCATTCTGTAGGTTGCCTGTTCACTCTGATGGAAGTTTCTTTTGCTGTGCAGAAGCTCTTTAGTTTAATTAGATCCCATTTGTCAATTTTGGCTTTTGCTGCCATTGCTTTTGGTGTTTTAGACATGAAGTCCTTGCCCATGCCCCTGTACTGAATGGTATTCCCTAGGTTTTCTTCTAGGGTTTTTATGGTATTAGGTCTAACATTTAAGTCTCTAATCCATCTTAAATTAATCTTCGTATAAGGAGTAAGGAAAGGATCCAATTTCAGCTTTCTACTTATGGCTAGCCAATTTTCCCAGCACCATTTATTAAATAGGGAATCCTTTCCGCATTTCTTGTTTCTCTCAGGTTTGTCAAAGATCAGATGGCTGTAGATGTGTGGTATTATTTCTGAGGACTCTGTTCTGTTCCATTGGTCTATATCTCTGTTTTGGTACCAGTACCATGCTGTTTTGGTTACTGTAGCCTTGTAGTATAGTTTGAAGTCAGGTAGCGTGACACCTCCAGCTTTCTCCTTTTGACTTAGGATTCTCTTGGCAATGCGGGCTCTTTTTTGGTTCCATATGAACTTTAAAGCAGTTTTTTTCCAATTCTGTGAAGAAACTCATTGGTAGCTTGATGGGGATGGCATTGAATCTATAAATAACCTTGGGCAGTATGGCCATTTTCACGATATTGATTCTTCCTATCCATGAGCATGGTATGTTCTTCCATTTGTTTCTGTCCTCTTTGATTTCACTGAGCAGTGGTTTGTAGTTCTCCTTGAAGAGGTCCTTTACATCCCTTGTAAGTTGGATTCCTAGGTATTTTATTCTCTTTGAAGCAATTGTGAACGGAAGTTCAGTCATGATTTGGCTCTCTGCTTGTCTGTTACTGGTGTATAAGAATGCTTGTGATTTTTGCACATTAATTTTGTATCCTGAGACTTTGCTGAAGTTGTTTATCAGCTTAAGGAGATTTTGGGCTGAGATGATGGGGTTTTCTAAATATACAATCATGTCATCTGCAAACAGGGACAATTTGACTTCTTCTTTTCCTAACTGAATACCCTTGATTTCTTTCTCTTGCCTGATTGCCCTAGCCAGAACTTCCAACACTATGTTGAATAGGAGTGGGGAGAGAGGGCATCCCTGTCTTGTACCAGTTTTCAAAGGGAATTTTTCCAGTTTTTGACCATTCAGTATGATATTAGCTGTGGGTTTGTCATAAATAGCTCTTATTATTTTGAGGTACGTTCCATCAATACCGAATTTATTGAGCGTTTTTAGCATGAAGGGCTGTTGAATTTTGTCAAAAGCCTTTTCTGCATCTATTGAGATAATCATGTTGTTCTTGACTTTGGTTCTCTTTATATGCTGGATTATGTTTATTGATTTGCGAATGTTGAACCAGCCTTGCATCACAGGCATGAATCCCACTTGATCATGGTGGATAAGCTTTTTGATGTGCTGCTGAATCGGGTTTGCCAGTATTTTATTGAGGATTTTTGCATCGATGTTCATCAGGGATATTGGTCTAAAATTCTCTTTTTTTGTTGTGTCTCTGCCAGGCTTTGGTATCAGGATGATGTTGGCCTCATAAAATGAGTTAGGGAGGATTCCCTCTTTTTCTATTGATTGGAATAGTTTCAGAAGGAACGGTACCAGCTCCTCCTTGTACCTCTGGTAGAATTCAGCTGTGAATCCATCTGGTCCTGGACTTTTTTTGGTTGGTAGGCTATTAATAATTGCCTCAATTTCAGAGCCTGCTATTGGTCTTTTCAGGGATTCAACTTCTTCCTGGTTTAGTCTTGGGAGAGTGCAAGTGTTCAGGAAATTATCCATTTCTTCTAGATTTTCTAGTTGATTTGCGTAGAGGTGTTTATAGTATTCTCTGATGGTTGTTTGTATTTCTGTGGGTTCGGTGGTGATATCCCCTTTATCATTTTTTATTGCATCTATTTGATTCCTCTCTCTTTTCTTCTTTATTAGTCTTGCTAGCGGTCTGTCAATTTTGTTGATCTTTTCAAAAAACCAACTCCTGGATTCATTGATTTATTGGAGGGTTTTTTGTATCTCCTTCAGTTCTGCTCTGATCTTAGTTATTTCTTGCCTTCTGCTAGCTTTTGAATGTGTTTGCTCTTGCCTCTTGAGTACTTTTAATTGTGATGGTAGAGTGTCAATTTTAGATTTTTCCTGCTTTCTCTTGTGGGCACTTAGTGCTATAAATTTCCCTCTACACACTGCTTTCAATGTGTCCCAGAGATTCTGGTATGTTGTATCTTTGTTCTCATTGGTTTCAAAGAACATCTTTATTTCTGCCTTCATTTTGTTATGTACCCAGTAGTCATTCAGGAGCAGCTTGTTCAGTTTCCATGTAGTTGAGCAGTTTTGATTGAGTTTCTTAGTCCTGAGTTCTAGTTTGATTGCACTGTGGTCTGAGAGACAGTTTGTTATAATTTCTGTTCTTTGACATTTGCTGAGAAGTGCTTTACTTCCAATTATGTGGTCAATTTTGGAATAAGTGCGATGTGGTGCAGAGAAGAATGTATATTCTGTTGATTTGGGGTGGAGAGTTCTATAGATGTCTATTAGGTCTGCTTGGTGCAGAGATGAGTTCAATTCCTGGATATCCTTGTTAACTTTCTGTCTCGTTGATCTGTCTAATGTTGACAGTGGAGTGTTGAAGTCTCCCATTATTATTGTATGGGAGTCTAAGTCTCTTTGTAAGTCTCTAAGGACTTGCTTTATGAATCTGGGTGCTCCTGTATTGGGTGCATATATATTTAGGAGAGTTACCTCTTCCTGTTGAATTGATCCCTTTACCATTATGTAATGGCCTTCTTTGTCTCTTTTGATCTTTGATGGTTTAAAGTCTCTTTTATCAGACACTAGGATTGCAACCCCTGCTTTTTTTTGTTCTCCATTTGCTTGGTAGATCTTCCTCCATCCTTTTATTTTTAGCCTATGTATGTCTCTGCATGTGAGACGGGTCTCCTGAATACGGCAGACTGATGGGTCTTGACTCTTTATCCAGTTTGCCTGTCTGTGTCTTTTAATTGGAGCATTTAGTCCATTAACATTTAAGGTTAATATTGTTATGTGTGAACTTGATCCTGCCATTATGATATTAACTGGTTATTTTGCTCATTAGTTGATGCAGTTTCTTCCTAGCCTCTATGGTCTTTACATTTTGGCATGTTTTTGCAATGGCTGGTACCGGTTGTTCCTTTCCATGTTTAGGGCTTCCTTCAGGGTCTCTTGTAAGGCAGGCCTGGTGGTGACAACATCTCTAAGCATTTGCTTATCTGTAAAGGATTTTATTTCTCCTTCACTTATGAAACTTAGTTTGGCTGGATATGAAATTCTGGGTTTAAAATTCTTTACTTAAAGAACATTGAATATTGGCCCCCACTCTCTTTTGGCTTGTAGAGTTTCTGCCGAGAGATCTGCTGTTAGTCTGATGGGCTTCCCTTTGTGGGTAACCCGACCTTTCTCTCTGGCTGCCCTTAAGATTCTTTCCTTCATTTCAACTTTGGTGAATCTGGCAATTATGTGTCTTGGAGTTGCTCTTCTCGAGGAGTATCTTTGTGGCGTTCTCTGTATTTCCTGAATTTGAATGTTGGCCTGCCCTACTAGGTTGGGGAAGTTCTCCTGGATGATATCCTGAAGAGTGTTTTCCAACTTGGTTCCATTTTCCCCCTCACTTTCAGGCACCCCAATCATACGTAAATTTGGTCTTTTTACATAATCCCATACTTCTTGTAGGCTTTGTTCATTTCTTTTTCTTCTTTTTTCTTTTGGTTTCTCTTCTCGCTTCATTTCATTCATTTGATCCTCAATCGCTGATACTCTTTCTTCCATTTGATAGAGTCAGTTACTGAAGCTTTTGCATTTGTCACCTATTTCTCGTGTCATGGTTTTCATCTCTGTCATTTCGTTTATGACCTTCTCTGCATTAATTAGTCTAGCTGTCAATTCTTCCACTCTTTTTTCAAGATTTTTAGTTTCTTTGCGCTTAGTACGTAATTCCTCCTTTAGCTCTGAGAATTTTGATGGACTGAAGCCTTCTTCTCTCATCTCGTCAAAGTCATTCTCTGACCAGCTTTGATCCGTTGCTGGTGATGGGCTGCGCTCCTTTGCAGGGGGAGATGCGCTCTTATTTTTTGAATTTCCAGCTTTTCTGCCCTGCTTTTTCCCCATCTTTGTGGTTTTATCTGTCTCTGGTCTTTGATGATGGTGACGTACTGATGGGGATTTGGTATAGGTGTCCTTCCTGTTTGATAGTTTTCCTTCTGACAGTCAGGGCCCTCAGCTATAGGTCTGTTGGAGATTGCTTGAGGTCCACTCCAGACCCTGTTTGCCTGGGTATCAGCAGCAGAGGTTGCAGAATATAGAATATTGCTGAACAGCGAGTGTACCTTCCTTTGGAAGTGAAGTGATTCTTCTTCCTTTGGAAGAAGGAGTGATTCTTCCTTTGGAAGCTTCCTCTCAGGGGTGTACTCCACTCTGTGAGGTGTGGGGTGTCAGACTGCCCCTAGTGGGGGATTTCTCCCAGTTGGGCTACTCAGGGGTCAGTGACCCACTTGAGCAGGCAGTCTGTCCGTTCTCAGATCTCAACCTCCGTGTTGGGAGATCCACTGCTCTCTTCAAAGCTGTCAGACAGAGTCCTTCGCGTCTGCTCAGGCCTCTGCTGTTTCCCCTGTTGTTTTTTAGCTGAGCCCTGCCCCCAGAGGTGGAGTCTATAGAGACAGGCAGGTTTCCTTGAGCTGCTGTGAGCTCCACCCAGTTCGAGCTTCCCAGCGGCTTTGTTTACCTACTTAAGCCTCAGCAATGGCGGGCGCCCCTCCCCCAGCCTCGCTGCTGCCTTGCGGTTAGATCCCTGCAGTCTGCTGTGTTAACAATGAGGGAGGCTCCGTGGGCGTGGGACCCTCCCGGCCAGGTGAGGGATATATTCTTCTGGTGCGCCCGTTGCTTAAAGCGCAGTATTGGGGTGGGAGTTACCCGATTTTCCAGGTGTTGTGTGTATCAGTTCCCCTGGCTAGGAAAAGGGATTCCCTTCCCCCTTGCACTTCCCAGGTGAGGCGATGCTTCGCCCTGCTTCAGCTCTCGCTGGTCAGGCTGCAGCAGCTGACCAGCACCGATTGTCCGGCACTCCCTAGTGAGATGTCCCCAGTACCTCAGTTGAAAATGCAGAAATCACCAGTCTTCTGTGTCGCTCGCGCTGGGAGTTGGAGACTGGAGCTGTTCCTATTTGGCCATCTTGCTCCACTCCCTCTGATGCCCTTTCTTTTGGATATATCCAGCAGTGAGATTGCTATAGCATATGGTAGCTCAGTTTTTAGTTTTTTAAGGAACTTCGAAATTGTTCTCTATAGTGGTTGTACTAATTTACATCCCAACCAATGGTGTACAAGTGTTTCCTTTTCTCCACATCCTTGCTAGCATTTGTTATTGCCTTCTTTTATACAAGAGATTTGGATAAAAACAATTTTCACTGGGATGATGATATCTCAGAGTAGTTTTGATTTGCATTTCACCATGGCATGTGTATAAGTATGTAACAAACCTGCACGTTCTGCACATGTGTCCATTATTTTAGAAAAAATATTAAAATAATGAAGAGACATACAAATGGCAAGCCGGCATATGAAAAGGTGTCCAATATCATTGGTCATCTTTTTAATTTTCTATGTATGTGATCTTTCATCTAAATTTTAAAACTCTTTTTTTTTTTTTTTTTGCACAGTACACTTGCTCAGGCTTCTACTACAATGGTAAATAGTAATGGTGGTAACATTGTGAAAATACTGGTTTCTATGCTGATCTCATGATATACTTTAAAATTATAGTGCAATTTTTTTTGTCTTTCTCTACCCATTATTACATTCAAAAGATCCATTGCATTCTTAGTTTGATAAGACTTAAACGATTTTTAATGTGTGTTAAATCTTAACAAACTATTGTTCTGTATCTACTGAGATTACCTTGATTTTAAAATTTTGAACCAAACTTATATTAATTGAGAAAATACAGATTGGTCTTGATGTATTATTTTATTATATTCAGGGTGTTTATTATTTTGTTTAGGATCTCTGCACCTATGCTCATAACTGAACTTCAATGTTTGGTAATCTTCATATTATGGTTAATATTGCTATCAAGTTTGTGCTCACCACATACAGTAAGTGGCTAATATTTCATCTTTTTATCATCTTAAGAATTCACTTAAGATTCTTATTTTTTCTTCATTTTATGCATAATAGAATTAATGCATGAAGCTATTTGGTCTTGGAAATCTCTTTAGTTGGAAGTTTATAATTTTTATTGAGAGGTAAATTCCTTGAGAGTTAGAGAAAGGAAAATAGAAAGAAAAAAGTAAAATTCTCCTTTACTGTCTATACTATCCAAGCGTTAACAAAATTGACAAATTATGGATTCTCCTCTTTTACACTCACCCTTTCATGTCTTATATTATCTGTTGTGGTACCATCATTTTTATTTCTGGTATTAATTATGTGGACTCTCTATTCTCCTAGATTGGCTCTTAGCAAATTTATTAGCCTTTCCTGAGAATCAACTTTTTATATTCTTAATATTTTCTATTGCTTTATTTTATCCAATATCACTAATTGTTTTTCACTTACCTTGTTATATAGTTTCTTCTAGTCTCTGAATTTAATTTCTTCTTATGTATCTGTATTCTTGAGATAAATGTTCACTTACTGTTTTTCAGCATTTCTTCATTACCTGTTTGCATAAATCTTTTTAAATACAGCTGTATCCTCATCTAATAAGTTTTAAGGTTACATATTTATCACCATAAAATTTAAAAATATTTTATAATTTTTAATTTTATTTTTTGATTCAAGGTTAATTGGAAATATGCAGCTTAATTTATAAACAATTAGAGACGTTCTAATTGTATCAATGATTTCTAATGTCATTTTTCTATGGTTTGAGAACATATTCTATATAATTTTTAATATTTGAAATTATATGATCCAGCATTTTGTCAATTTTTGAAAATATTTTATTTGTACTTATAAATAATATTTTTGACCCATCCTGTAGATGTTGAGTCAAATTTTTGATTGCTTAATTTATATATTTCAAATACTTATTAATTTTTATCCTGTTTCTTCATTTATTGAGAAAGATGTCTTAATTTTTTTATTCCTATTTTTGGCTCGTCAATATGATTTTTTAATTCTGCCCATTTTTTTTTGCATATTTTGAGTCTATGTTATCAAATGTATGGTAAGAACACAAATTTAGAATACTATGTCTTTCAGATGAATGCAAGCTTTACCCTTAGAAATATTGTTCTTTACTTCTAGTAATTATTATTTTCCTTAAAATCTGTTTTGTCTACCTTTACTGAAATCACATCAACTTAAATCAGGTTAAGATTTGTACTAATTGTATTTTTATATCATTCTAATTTAGTATTTTGTGACTCTATATTTTAGAGGAACTGGATGATATTATTTTTTCTTTTTGAAATATATATTTTAATCCAGCTGGAAAAAAAATTTGTTATGATTTCAAGTATTTAGTTCATTTCAATATAACCGTTTACTTCAAATTTGTCAACTATTTTTTTTCTTTGCCTTGATTGTTCTAGGTTGTTTTATCACTATTTTATTACTTTATTATATTTTATTTTATTTATTTGTCTTTATTGGCTTGTTGATTGCATAATTTTCACTCTTCCACATTTCATTTTGTTTTTCACTCTAGGTTGCAACATTCATTACTAGAGTACAACAAAAGAAATTTCCAAACACTTTAGCTCCACTTACCCTGGTAAGGCTTTTATGTGATTGTTGTTTTATGTTTTCGTATATGACATACATATACATATATGACATATGTATTAATATTTAATATATTATACTTAATATATTTAAATATATGTAATACATAAAAATATATATTCTACAAGACACAATATTCTTTTACATAGTTAATGTTTACTTAGATTACACATATATTTAGCCTTTCTATTACTGTTTTTTCTTCATTGTGATTAGTTTCTTCTGATGAGCAACACTGTGGTGCAGTTTGCAGTACATTGTTGGTTTTTTTTTTTTAGGATGAAATATAAAATATAGAATATATATTTTATATAGAATATATTTTATATATAGAAAAATATATAAAATACAGAATATAAAATTTTAAACAAGGGAATATTGTACTTCAGCACTGTGAAGATACCATTTCAGTATTTTCTGACTTCCAGTATTTGTTTTCTGTTGAGAAATCAGGTGTTTATCTGGTTTTTCCCTTTGAAAGTAAATCTATTATTATCCCTTGATACCTCAACAACTTTTATGTTTTCTCTGACTTTTGGAATTTTCATTGCTGTATTTCAAAATGATTTGATTTGTATTTACTTCCTTGCATTTCATAGAGTTTCTGTTATTGTGACTTGATAACCTTTATTAGTTTCAGGAAATTCTTAACTACAAAAATATTGCTATGCTTTATTTTCTTTTCCAGTCTTCTAAAATTTCAGTAAAATATGTAAGGCCTTATCTCTTTATTTTTTATATCTCATTTATATTTTCAATCATTTTGTCAACACATGCTTAATTTTGCATATAGTCTTCTGACATATATTACTATTTTTGAATTAACACATTCTACTACTAATTTCCATATTGACTTTATAATATTTGTTTTTATATTTCTAGTTATGGAATTTTCTTTGGATTGTTTACCATAATTCCTGTTAGATTGTATCTTACCTCATTACAGGTATGAAGTAAAGTCATTTTAATGAATGTATCTAATATTTCAATTACCTCATTTCCTGTGGGTTATATTTTCAATCAATTGCAGCACCTGAGGCTACATTTCAAGCAGGCACAGCCAAACTGGGGCCCCAGGAGAGGTCAGCAGACCAAAGGGTACTCAGGTCAGACCAGCCTTGTCTGATGGACAAGACTGCCATGCAGAGTTTAGGTCCGACAGTTCCCTTAGGGCTAACAACTCCTATGAGGCAGGTTGAGCCTAGGGAGATGAGCATCCATGAACGTGTTCCACTTTACAGACTCCCACACCAAACCCTCTGGGCTTCCTACTGACTGGAGTGCTGCCCCTGCCACTTCTCTAAGCAACTTTCTTTGCCAAACCAAGTGTCCATTGTTGTCAAGAGGTCTCCTCCTACTAGAATTCCAGTGGCCTGTGGCAAGAGTGACTTGCTTCTTGCCAATTCAACTCACACATTCCTCTGGAGTCACTGGGGGCCAGGAACAAGTCCTGGTGCATGATAGCCCTGTGTGGGGTTCCCAGCTTCCTCCCCCTTCAGCCCAGGTTCTGTGTCTTCCCTCTGTCCACTCTTAATGCTTCCCCTCTGAAAGATGTCTTAGTGTGTGCCAGTCATTTTGATGCCTTGCTGGCAGCTTTTCCAAGACAATCTAGTTGGACATTTTGCTCTGAAATCTGGACCATTTATTTTAGTTATCACAAACATTATTTGAGATTATTATATTAGTTTCATTTTATTGATAAGGAAACTGAGGCTTATAGATGTTAACATGTTGGAGGTGACATGGATAAAAAGATATTTCAGATCATTTGTCTCTGGAAATGAGACATATCTGTCTCATGAGAAAGATAATCAATTCTATCTCATGCATTTAGATTAATTTTTCAAATCATTACAATAGTAAACTCAACTTTAGATTAATTGATTAATAAATTAAAAATATAACATGATGAATTTATAAATTACTGGGCTTGATGTTTGACTTCTGAATGGGACTGTTTACTCTCTGTATAGAATAAGTCTCAGGGACTTTTCTGGTTGCAAAAGTAATCTGGTACTTTCTAGATTTTTAGTAGATTAAAGTAAAACAAGAACAATATAACAGGCAAACTCCTTAAGTCAGACATCACTTACACATATCATAAGAGGAAAATAATTTGTAAATGTTCCCCAATTTTCCTCCATAATTCAGAGAATAGTTTAAGCAGGTATTTTACCTTCAGAATTCAAACACATACAGTTCACCCATTATTCACATATTACTGGTTGAAAGCCTTTTAAGTACAATTTTACTGAAATAATGGGACAACTGCATGACTCTACAGTAAAAAATGTGAAGTAAATTCCAAAGTATATCACAAAGTACAGTTAAGCAAACATGAGTGTTCCAAATACACACATTTTTATCAGATCTGGATAAACCTTCCATTTTTGTTCCTGTCAATCTTTTGACAAGAAAGGCTTGTCATTTTTGTTTAAGAAAGTAAAAGTGCTTACAAATGAATGCTCTAGTGACATAGTAGACTGCTAAATTGTCTTCTGACTCTTGCTGCTGCTGTTTGACCATTAATCACATAAATAGGGAACAATAACATTGGAGATTCATGTTTCTAGCTGTCACAAACACTGGTTTGTCACAAATGCCAGTTACATATTCAGCAAGAACTATGACAGTAACAAAGAATTATTTTGGTTCTAGGAAAGGGATTACTCATGCTGCTCCCTAGAAAATCCACTTTTATATATTTTTTCTGCTGACAGATCTGGCAGTTTATCTTTTATTTGTAGTGTCCATATTCTTCACCATCAACCCTACATTTTTGAACCATGTATCTATGGAAGAAACTGCAGACAATCGCCAAAGATATCTTAGAAAGCTGTAGCTCACTCATCTGTCATTCTTTATAATACTTACTTTTAGTACCCATACAATGCAAAAATATTTTTAATTAAGACAAAATAAATGAGAAATCTTGGAATGGAGTCATAAACCTAGGCATATATTTTTAAAGGCTTCAAAGTACTGTACCTGAAGAAAAAAGACACAAGACCACAAACTCTTTTGAAGATTCTTTTGAAGTTCCAGATTAAGTAATCTTAATGTAAAATCTTAAATTTATTAAAGACAGAGCTCCAGAAGAATTTGGACCTTCTTATCCTTTCTTTAAATTACTGTAATATCTTATTAGCCAATCAATGTAATTATTTTACTTGCTCAAGGGAACTGGTCCATTTACATTTATATTAAAAAAAAAAAAAAACAACCTCAAAAGTTTTGTAGAAAGTTTATTAACCTAGCCAGTTCCATTTTATTTTCTTTATTCTACTAGATTCTGTCTTGTAAATTAATTGTCTTGTAGAGCATCTGGGCACATATTCAGGCCCTTCATTTTCTCTTTGCTATTGTGATTTCCATTTCTTTATTTTGACATTTATAATTTAAAAATAAATGTATAGGGATTATCTTAACTAACCATGTGCTCCCTTCATATAGTATCTGCAAACAATATCTAAAGTGATCCTCACCCAGGCATCTCTTCCATAGAACTTAAAATTATTGTTTACATAAATAAAGTAAAATAAATGTCATTTTACTGTAGCTTTATTGGCTACTTTGACATAAGTGCTCACTTACAGGATTCACTTGCACTTTAACATCATGAATAGTAAACAGTTATAATTTTTCTTATTTATTGTAGGCAGTAAGTATAATAAAGCCATAGATGAGGAATAGCATCTAGCTCTTGAACTACTTTTCCTTTATTTTTTATATTCTTCTTCATGCTTTCTTTAAAAGAAAATGATTACATCACAATTCCTTCCCAACTCTTTCTTCCTTGAGTTTTATTTATTGTTTTCAAAAATATTATGTATCAAATCCCAATGCATATTTTACTTCAATATAAGACAATCTGTTATGAGAACAACATGTAGAAAAGCTTGAAATGCATGCTCTGAAGTAATAATGGAATACATATAGTCACATGTATTAATAAATCTCTTGTAGTGTTGATAAATCTTAGTGTACCTACAAAAACACAGTTCATTTAGACTTTGCCTCTTTGCACTACATTTGCCAACATTCTTTTATGAGACAATCACTCTATTGCCAAAATAGTGAATGTAATGATTTTTTAAAAATCTTTGATTTAAATCTTTAATGTCATTTTGAGTTAATATTTGTATATGGTGGAAGATAAGGGTTCAGTTTCACTCTTCTGCATAAGTTTGGACAGTTTTCCTAGCGCCATTTATTGAATAAGGTGAGTATTCCTTGTTGTTTAGTTTTGATGACTTTGAAGATCAGTTGGTTATAGTTGTGTGGCTTAATTCTGGTTTCTCTATTCTGTTGCATAGATCTCTGTGTCTATTTCCATACCAGTACCATTATGTTTTGGTTACTATAGCCTTATAGTATAGTTTGAAGTCAAGTAATGTGAAGCCTCTGGCTTTGTTTTTTGTTCTTTTTGCTTAGGCTTGCTTTGGCTATTCAGGCTCTTTTGTCATTCCATATGCATCTTGGAATTGATTATTTTTTTTCTAATTCTGTGAAAAATGATGGTAATTTGATAAGAATTGTGTTTAATCTGTAAACTGCTTGGGGTAGTGTGGTCATTTTAATAATGATTCTTCTAATCCATAAGCATAGGATGTTTTTCCATTTGTTCGGGTTATTTATTATTTCTTTCACAGGTCTTTTATAATTCTCATAGTAGAGGTATTTCACCTCCTTGGTTAAGCCATAAATATCCTAAGCCATAA
Organism: Rhinopithecus roxellana; assembly: GCF_007565055.1. Classification (NCBI taxonomy): domain Eukaryota; kingdom Metazoa; phylum Chordata; class Mammalia; order Primates; family Cercopithecidae; genus Rhinopithecus; species Rhinopithecus roxellana. The sequence continues at coordinate 29,971,660 of NC_044550.1, read as the reverse complement.
ACATAGGAATGAGTCTTCTGGACATTGGCCTAGAAAATAATTTATGACCCAAGACCTCAAAAGCAATTGCAACAAAAACAATAATTGATAAATGGAACTTAATGAAATGAAAAGAGCTGCACAGCAAAAGAAACAAACAACAGAGTAAACAGACAACCTACAGAATTGGAGAAAATATTTGCAACTATGTATCCAACAAAGGACTACTATCCAGAATCTATAAGGACCTTAAACAAAAGACCAAGAAAATAAAAACAAATAACTGCATAAATAGTGGGTAAAGGACGTGAACAGACATTTCTCAAAAGAATATATAGTCGTGACCAACAAACATGAAAAAAAAGTTCGACATCACTAATTATCAGAGAAATACAAACTAAGACCACGATGATACATTGTAAGTATATACAATAAGAAAAAAATAAAACGACAATGATACATTATCTCACACTAGTCGGATGGCTATTATTAATAAGTCAAAAAACAACCTATGTTGGCAAGAATGTGGAGAAAAGGGAATGCTTATACATTGTTAGTTGGAATATAAATTATTACAGCCGCTATTAAAAACGATATGGGGATTTATCAAAGACACCTGCACTCATATGTTTATTGCATTACTATTCACAATAGCAAAGACAGGGAATAAATCTGTGTCCATCAATTGTGGATTGGATAAAAATGATACAATATAGACCATGTAACACTCTGCAGCCATAAAAAAAGCATGAAAATATGTCCTTTGCAGCAACATGGATGCCATTGGAGACCATTATCCTAATGACTTGAAAGCAGAAATAGATGATCAAATCCCACATGTTCTCACTTATAAGCCGGAAGTAAAGACTGATTACACATAAAAATGAAATTGGAAACAACAGACACTGGAGATGCCACAAAATAGGTGGGAAGGATCAGGGCAAGCGTTGAAAACTGGCTATTGAGTACTACGTTCACTATTTGAGTGATAAGTTCACCAAAATCCCACACACAGCATCACGCAATACACCCATTTCAATACCTGCACTTGTGAATCCTTAATCTAAAATTATTTTTAAAAATTCACCACTGCGATTACTCTCCTAAAACTTAGTAAACTTCTTGAACTCATTTTGAAAAAAAGTTTAAAAATCTTTGAAAATTCTAAAACAATTATAAAATATCTTTATTCAAGTTAATTAGATCTCAGAGCTCATGTCTGTAATCCCAGCACTTTGGGAGGCCGAGGTGGTTAGATCACCTGAAGTCAGGAGTTCGAAACCAGCCTGGCCAATATGGTGAAATCTGTCCCTACTAAAAATACAAAATTTAGCTAGGTGTTGTGGCACACATCTGTATTCCCAGCTACTCAGAGGCTGAGGCAGTAATCACTTGAACCCAGGAGGTGGAGGCTGCAGTGAGCCGACACCCAAGATTCTGCCACTGTACTCCAGCCTGGGTGACAGAGCAAGACTAGGTCTCAAAAAAAAAAAAAAAAAAAAAAAAAAAATTACTTAAGGTGTTTTTTATTTGTTTCAAAGAATTTGTCAATGAAACAAACTGGGTTAGACTTCTCTTTGTGGGAAAGCTGGTGGTGAATTTTATTGATTTAATAGTTTGTTAAGGTATTCAGATTATCTGTTTCATATTGTGTCAGTTTGGGCAAGTTATTTTTTCTAAAACTTTATTTCATGTAAGTTATTAAGTTTTTTTTTAAATTATTCTCTTAATGTCTTTTTAAAATCTATAAGATCTCTGGTGTTAACATCTTTCACTATCCAATCCTGATATTGTCAATTTGTATTCTCTTCTCTCTTTTTCTTTTGATCAGGTTAGTTAAGGGTTGATTAATTAAATCTATCTATTCAAAGAACTAAATTTTAGCTTTCTCAATATTTTAATACAATAATATTTAATCAAATAAGTAATATTTAATTTAATTTTATGTTATAATTACATGAGAGAACAAACGGTATTAGATGTGGGCATATTCAATTGAAGAATTGAATAATCTATAACCATCCTTCTTTGGAAGGTTTTCCAGGTATTCAAAGATATTTGAGGCTGAGTGCAGTGGCTCATGCCTGTAATCCCAGCACTTTGGGAGGTCGAGAGAGGCAGATAATTTGAGGTCAGGATTTCAAGACCAGCATAGCCAACATGGCACAACCCCATCTCTACTAAAAATGCAAAAATTAGCCAGGTGTTGTGGTGTATGTCTGTAGTCCCAGCTACCCGGGAGGCTGAGGAAGAACTGCTTGAACCTGGGAGGTAGAGATTACAATGAGCGAAGATTGTGCCACTGCACTACAGTCTGGGTGACAGAGTAAGACAAGACTTCATCTCAAAAAAAGAGGGGGGGAGGAGGGGACTTCAGTATTGTTGTATTAGTTTTTGGTCACTGCAGCCATATCGGAATTAGGGGCACCCCAAGTCCAGTAATGATGTGACTCTTTCAGACTTGTAGAGGTATGCCCTTAGCTCTTATGATTGCAAGACAGAGACTCTGATTCCCTTCCCTTCCCTTCTCCCATACAAATGGGGAGTGTCTCTTTGTGCCAAACTGCCTGGATCTGGAAGAGGGGTGACACAACATGCCTGTGGCCACCACCATTGGAACAGTTCTGGATCAGAGCTGAAGCAGGCATGGTACTGGGTCTCACCTAAGGTCCATGGAAACCACTGTCTGGCTACTGCCTATGTTTGTTCAAGGACCTAGCTCTCTACAGTCAGCAGGTGGCAAAGCCAGCAAGGCTTTTCCACCTCCCTTTAGGGCAGTGAGCTCCCCCTGGCTCTGCGTGGGTCCAGAGTGGTGGTGGTGCGGATTGGCAGCCCTCAGTTTCCGACTGCTAGGATGGGTGATTCTCCTCTGGCTAGAGCTGGTCTAAAAATGTTTCCTCTGTAGGTGTTGAGTAAGTTCTGCTCAGTGCAGGTTTCTGCTGTGATAGGGAGCGCTAATTTCCAACGCAAAGTTCCACATTCACTGCGCTGTCTCTCTCCCTAAGTGCATAGATTATCTCTGAGCACCAAGTGGCTACTGCTATGGGATAGGGAAAGGGTGGAGTCAGCAATTCAAGATTGTCTTTTCTATTCTTCTCACTGCCTCTTTCAGTGATTTGAAGTTAGAACTAGATGCTGTGTTCAGACACTTAATTTTTGATTCTTATGAAGGTACTTTTTTTGTGTGTGGATATTTGTTCAATTTGATGTTCTTGTGGAGACAAACTCTTATTCAGTCATTTGTTCTGCCTCCCTTTTGAGCTGTTATTCTTTTCTCAAATATTTAAAATTGGAAATATAAATAGGTATGAATGAATCAAGCTTTTTCGGGGATGCTTGACCATGAACTTCAACTATTCCGCTTATTGTCAGTTAAGCTTCTATTTTGTTAATATTTTGATATAAGCATTAAATAACATAATGCTTCTAAAGTGCTACAAAACTGTTTGACACACAAAGGTTGGTAATAATTTCCACTTTTATCTTACCTTTCTCCTCATTTTTTTCCTCTTTGATTCTTCAATCAGTGTTCACAGAGATGTAAACTTACTCTTCAGCAAACATTTGTTTATTGATTAATAGTGGTACTTTTCAATCTATTATTTCAATAGCTCTATTGTTATTGTTGAAATATAATAAATCTGTACATTTTTCAAGTGTAGAATTTGATAAATTTTGGCATGTGGATATACTCATGATTCCATCAGCACAATTAAAATAGTGAACATGTCTAGTTCTTCAACAAGACCTTTTTAAATTCCTCTCTCCCTCCAAAACTCTCCTTCCCATGTAACCACTGATGTGTTTTCTTTCATTATATAGAGTAGTTTGCATTTCCTAGAGTTTTATATAAATGATTTCATGCAGTATGTACTCTTGATTGCCTGGCTTCTTTCATCTAGTATAATTATTTTGAGATTTATCACAATTGTAGTGTGAAACAATAGTTTACTCCTTTTTTAATGCTGAGTAGTATTTTTTTATTTTTTTCTTGAAGAAATAGCCTTTCTCTCAGGCCATATCTACAACACTCATAATGATGTTCTAAAAATCATGTTTTCCCCAATGAGGTATAGTTTGTTAAAAAGAGACATTTCTATGATTTAGCCAAATTAGTGCACTCTTTGAAGTAAGCTAATCTTAAAATTTCATTTGATAGCAATTTAGAGCATTGGATTTTTTTTATTCATGTGTAGCAACTATGGTATATTTAAACAAATGCACAGTTAAAAATGAAGATTACAAATGTGGTTCTACTGAGATACTAAACAACAATACATTTTTAAAAAGTGTATTGTAATGAAGTAAAATAATAAATAGCCAAAGTAAAATAAGAGATAATTTTATTTATTGAGAAATATAACTTGGCATTGCTGGTTTTCAAGCAATACAATTGAGATATCTTTCAGTTTCCTATTAAGATATTGAAGGTATGTTTAATAAGTAAAGTCTACTAGCCAGAAAGATCAGTGTTTTCCCAAATTTTTCAAATGGAGTTTCAGATATCAATATACTTTCCCCATGTAAAGTAAGAAAAAAAAAAAAAAAAGTAAGTGAGATTACTTGAATTGATAATCGTACAGGGGAACCAAAACCATTTTTAAAATGTTTCTACTAGGAAATGGTTTTGTGCCTGTTAAGCGTGCGAAATGTGCCACCATCTGGATTTTAATAATATTATGCCTTTCCAATGACTCCATGAACAAATCACACTTCAAATAGTTCAAATTAATTATAAAATCCAAATAGTCACAGATGACACTTCTGCTTTTCCGTATGATAAGCACAGGCTAGAATGATGCAAAATATGGCTGTGCCAGTTAAAAATAGCAAAATTAATGGTTAAGGTAGAAGATGTAAAAAGGAAATGAAGGGAAGGTTATTAGATAAGAGCACCTTGCAAATGTAGTATTCAGATTTTGAGAGTTTTGTATATTTATGAAAAATAAAACTGACCTATAAAATAAGAATTAAAATATACTAACAGATTTGTGAACATTTACCCCAAATGCTTCATAGTCTCTGAAATAAGATGCTCCAGTATTAGAATCAGTATGTGATCAATAAATCACTTGCCAGTGTGCGAAATGTGTATTTTATTGATTTGCTAACTTACATTCATTTATTGATGCAAAAATATGTTAAATTCTCATTATGAATAAGTACCAAATTAGGTGTTGATTTTACATTTCTAACTTCATGTAGTTTACAGCGTACTGATGATTTAGGAAATAAATATTTATCCATATAACAAGACATAATATATAAAAAGTTAATACTGAGGAAGAAGAAATAACAGACGATTCTACACTGAGCTTTGAAAGCCTGTTTGAGGAGTTTAATTTTAGCTGAGCATTGAAAGACAAGAGTGAAGGGTGAAAAGAAGGTGGGGAGTAGGAGGATGATATTTCCGGGATAGAAAAGAGCTTACATGAATAAAATATAAATATAAAATAAAGCATAGCAAGAATTGTTCTTTTTGAGACAATATTTTCAGTCTGTTTTCTTGTTTGGTTTATAAAATCTTATTTCAATAATGTGTTACATCTGTGTAAATTTATCAAATATTAAATATGTAGTTGTAGGTCCTTCATTAGAATCCAAGATAACAGAATATTTAAACATGCAGGAAAATTGACTTATTTTAAAGTTGAAAATATCAAACACCACCTTTTGTCCTGAGTCAAATTAATTGGTGAAAAGGAGGCTTGAGAACACAAAGATTCAATTCTTTAAATAAGGGTGAGTAAATCAAATTATTGAAGGAAGATGCTGTAGTGTTCAATCTTATGCATCTGTATATCACTTGACATTTTCAGTAAAGGTCCATTTGAAATCCAGGATCAGATTTATGTCTAAATACTTTAAACCAGAACTAAATCCAACAGCTACCATCAAAATGTATTTTCTTTTTTCTCCTAGCTAGTTCTCTTGATAACAACACCTCTCATACAGTTTCAAAGCATCAAGATCTTCAATAGCTTCTCCTTCTCTGCCAATTACAAATTTAAAAGTTGGAGAGATTTACATTTTATGTGACTGAAAATTTTCCATTAGTTTGTATTAACGAGATCTCTAATGTTAAAATCCTCTGTTTCTTGCCTCATTACCCTTAACAGTAGCTTGCTCACTAGTATCCCACCTCTGACTCGAGCCTCTTCTAATAAGCCACTCACATTAGGGCAAAGTAAAGTTGCTAAGTCATAGTCACTGTCATTAGAATGCCAGGTTGATTAAATAATACTCCTTGCAAACACCCCATACTCTTCTGTTTTCTTCTCTGACGTTACTTTCTGTTATCATCACTAATCTAATAGGGCCAAATATTACCTATGTTTAATTCTTCCTCATCTTGACAACTTTATTATTTTTCTTAAAGGAATACATCTTTTCACTTTTAAATACCAAAGGTGTGGTATATTAATTACCAAAGGTTCTTAATTCTTATGGAATTCAAGGCTTTTCACTTGAATTATACTTATTAGCATTCATACTATTTTCAGTTAAGTTGCAATTTGTTCCAGAGAATGAACCAGAATATTACCTTGTATAATGTATAAATCAATTATTTTTTGCAGAGCTAAATTTCAGGAATTAAGTAATATCCCATGGTTTCATTATCATAAACCATTTAATGTAATATTAGCTTGAAGTAGTATGTTTTGATGAATAAAAAATTGCTTAAATGACATATAGCAGGAATGGACTTGCTAATTAATTCTCCTTAATTTATTTAAGCTTTATGTAAAGATCTCCCATTATGTGCCAGGTATTATTTTAAAAACAGAAGGCCCTGGATCCTGTAATGAGTAGGAAAACAAAGCTACTATACTGAAAAATCTTATAAAATTGCAGTGAAATATCTCACACAATTAATTTTTTAATGTTTCTGCCAGTGTCCTTCAATCAACTCAGATTGTGTATATGTTAAGGACTGCATTTATTCATAATTCTCCAATATATACGTTTCTACAATGTTAATTGAAAGTTTTAGTACTAATAGAATTTAAGAACATGGGTCTCTCATGGTCTTTGTTTTACATTCAGTCTTTTCATTAGTTTCTGATTCTATGAATGTGTGCACATATGTATTGTGTGTTCATTCAGTAAGGTCAGAATATTCTGCAACAATCCATTAATATTTTGTATTCATTTCTACTCTCCTAACTACCACATGCACTTATTCAGGTATGTTCTCTAATGACCAACATCTTAGAATATTTGCAAATTACAAATAAGTATCAGATCTCTAAAATCGTCCCAATAAAATCATTAATTTTATAATTCATATTAAGGTTCTGGTAAAACTTGATTTTTAACAAGACAAATCTTAGATGATATTCTGATGTTAATTATCTTAGTTAAACATGCAGTATTAAAGTCAATAATTTAATACTCTAAGATTAAATTATTCATGTGCACATGACAAGTTTTCCAAAGCACAACAGTGGAGTCACTGCAGAGCTCAGAACTGAACAGACATACCAGGTGTCACACACTCCTGAAGATGTTGAAGTTTCAGCTTAGATAGGAAGAGTGGAGAGACCTCACTGAAGACTTCAGGCATTAGGTTGAAGCTCCAGGGAAGGTACACTTTAAGAGGAAGAAATAGACCCTGGAAAAAGGCCAACACCAGTATTAAGCACAAAACAGAAACATCCAGTCCCGTGTCATTAAATACCATCTCTATTCTGAGGATTTCCAAAATCATAATTACAGCTCAGATCTCTCCATCAAATTTTTACTCATGTATATAACTTTTTTGACTCTATTTAAATAATTAATAATAGCCATCTAATACTGAACTCTGCTTCTGCACTACTCCCCCTTGAAAAATAAAACTAAAACCTAAAAGCATACTCTTTCTATGTTGCTTTAATTGCTGGAAGTTAAATGTGCTCAGGTTCAGAATCTTCAGGTCATCTTTACTCTACCATTTTTTTTTATACCTCCCACGTTGGCAAGTGCAACCATCAACAAACACAACCATATTTCATTCATTTCACTGCTTGTGTGCATCCATGATACCACTGTTTCCACCAGCTTTTCTTTTTTTTTTTCCATCAGTAGCATCCTAATATGCTCCCTACTTTCATCTTTGTCCCCATACCAACATACAGTCTCTTTCTAAATTTCATGGGCTTTAGTTCTTTATTAAACAAAACATGTTTCTGTCTCAGAACCTTTGTTCTGCGTTGTTTTCAGCCTGGAATGCTCAGCCTCAGAGTCTACATGAATTTCCTTTGACAACCTGTGAACAATACATCTCTTACCCTCTTTATTCTCATTCTTAGCACTTATCATCTGACAAATTATATTTATATTAGATTATTTTTGTCTTTCTCCATATCAATATATGCATCATTAAAAGTAGAGCCGTTTTTGTGTGTATGTTCTTTGGTGACCCAAGCATCTAAAACAGAACACGACACACAAGTAGGGGCTTAATACATAGCAACTAAGTATAAATACAGCCTTTGTGGCTGCAGGTTGGAAAGAGAGGACAAAAACAGTAGGTGACGAGATGGAAGCTGTACGCAGAAAACATGAGAAACCATGCCATGACCTGAAGCATAGAAACGACATGATTGTTTTAGAATTCTAAATTACTGACTAGGAATGCACATTTTCTTAGGAGCAAAGATGGAGAAAAAATAGGAGCCTATTTGAATAGCTTAGTTAAGAGATGATTTTGACTCAGATGAATACATCATCTGTAATTTCTGGCTTTTGCAACTAGCTTTTTCATGAACTGAAAATGAAGCTCTTGGACATCATATATCATACATACAGCTCCTATGGATCTGTATAAATAAGCAATAGTGATGATGAATGTATTTATATATTCATTCCAATTGATTTATAAGATGCCAATTTATAAAAATGAAAAATATTCCCAATATTGAACTATATTATGCCATTTGTATAATAAAAAGAAGGAATAGAGATAAATGCACTCGCTTGGATATGTATATCTCCAGAATTCTATTTCTTTTAAAAAACTTAATAAAATTTTTTGCCTTTGGGTTCAATAAGATAGCTGTGTGAAGGAACTGGGAAGAGGGTTTTCCACAATATACCATGGTGTAACTTTTCAATTTTGAACCCTGAAAAGCATTAGCTACATAAAAAATAGGCACATAACATTTAAATATAAAAATTAAAATATTCAGTATTTTGGCACCTATTCGCTGTTTATTTGCAGTTTATTTTAGAGAAGCAATTTTAACTGTTGGAAACAATACATGGAAATATATCCTAGCTTGGAGTGGAGGGGCAAACTACCCTTCTCTCTGCTCCTTGTACATTTTTCAAAGTATACATACTTCCACTGCCTTACCCTTACAGCATTTTCTGCTGAACCTCTTGTCACAATTATTGATGTCAAAATGTTATGCTCTTAGGTTAAGAAGAGTCATAGTAAACAATCTTATAACTATGTATAGAGAAATATAAATAAGTTTCTAAAAGAAAGTCAGGGCCAGGTGCAGTGGCTCACATCTGTAATCTCAGAAATTTGAGAGGCCGAGATGGGTGGATTACCTGAGGTCAGGAGCTCTAGATCAGCCTGGACAATATGGTGAAACCCCGCCTCTACTAAAAATACAAAAAATTAGCTGGGTGTGGTGGCGCACGCATGTAGTACCAGCTACATGGGAGACCGAGGCAGGAGAATGGCATGAATCCGGGAGGCCCAACTTGCAATGAGCCGAGCTCGCGCCGCTACACTCCAGCCTGGGTGACAGACAGAGACTCCGTCTCAAAAAAAAAAGAAAGAAAATTGGCATCAATGGAATTTTATAAATTATATAATTTTGTGATTATTTTTATGGTTTGCTACTGAACTGTGTTCATGGCCAAGTAAGCACTAGAATTTGATTACCCTATGAATAATGTATTACTTATTTTGGAAGACAATAATCAGTTTGTTGTTATTAAGGAAGCAGATAAGCAAATTTGCAAACACTGATTATAGAAGAAATGTATGTAGAGGCTTCATACAGCATAGTTTAAACCCTTGCTTCTGAATTCAGAAAACTTTGAATTTAGACTATATCATTTACTGAATGAGTGTTTCTCTTTTACCATATCATAAAAAAAAATAAAAAGTTAATTTTTTTCTTCCTATTGTGGTTGTGATAACATGTAAAATAAATTTTAAAACAATGAAGCCCTATTTATATTTATAACTTAAATATTGCTTATAATGTTGTTCATAAAAATTAAAATAAAACATGGTACATTTATAACCAAGATTTTCTTATGTACAAAAAAGATAAATTTATAGTATAAAATATTTAAATATAAGAAAAAGCTCATATTTTATTACTGGATTTAATTTACAATTTGGGGAGTTAAATATGGAAAGGTTTTAATGTAGTAAGATATTTAATATGTTAAAACATTTTCCAAAAACAAAATTCTGCTGATAGGCTTTTTTGGGGAAAGGTTTTTTTTTCAGACAATTGTCTATTGAAAGGTCAAATAGAAGTTGGCATTCATGTGTGCTAAGTAATTAAAACAACTTCATAAGCAGGTTGTACATAATTATATTGCATGAATATTTTAAGTTTTTAAATATATATTTCTAGTAGAATGTGGTTTTGATTGATTTAATTCTCACAGTATTGTGGGTGTATGAGTCTAGTTGGAAATATTCTTTGGCCTGCTGATATAGCAGCAGATGCACTATTTGCATAAGTAGGATGTTATATGTGGGCTTGTATTTTTGGCTGCCTCTAGATTTATGATACAAATTCATTTTTTTTTTTTTTTTGCACAGATGTAAGAAAGACTGGCAATATGAAAAGAGGAGTTAATCGATTTCATTTTTAAAAATTGTTACAATTACTCTGATTCAAATCTGCATACATGTGAATATGATTACTTCATTCATAAACATGTATGAAGCAGAAAATTTTCAGTCACATAATGATTGTGCATTATAAAGTTAGCAATTAAACTAGAGGCTGATGCAGGCACATTATTTGTATTTAAAAATACAGTCATTTATTTTAATTATTGAGAAAAAAGTCATTTATAACACTAAACTGCAGAAATAAATGGCTTATTTTTTCAGAAAAAAAATATACTATTTTCTTACATAGAATATTAAATTGCTAAATAAATGGTCATTTTTATGTAGAAAACTATATAAATTATACTATACTATAAAATATTGCTATTATATCATTTAGAAATCTCATGTTATTTAAAATTGTCTTCACTTAGCATGATATGTTTAGAATCCTTAGTAATAGCATACTGGCTTTCCTGTGTTTTTTCTTTGGTTTTCATACAGTATTTTTCTACTTGACATGAAACAGATACTAATTTAAATGATTTAATTTGAAGTCAGTATAATGTAAAGCATCACATTTTATAATTTTAATAATTTTTTTTCCTAAATGGTACTCATTTTGTTATAAAGATAAATGGGATATTTGTTTGAAAAAATTATAGTTTTAAATAAACTATGCAAATTCTTCTTATTAATATTTACCTGAAAATGAAATGGTGCTCATCACCGTGGGGAAGGCTAAGAATGAGAAAAATGGGAGTACATGGCCAAAGGATACAAAATAGTAGATATGTAGAAAGAGCAAGCATAGATAACTAATGTTTAAGATGAGTACTAATGCTAATAAAGTTATATGGTAGTTTTTTGGGAAGGGTAAGTAGATTTTAGACACTTTCGTCACCAATAAAGAAACTATGAGATGATAGACGTTAATCTGCTTCAATATAGTAACCATTTTACAATCAATATGGATTCCATAACATCATGTTGTAAAACTCAAATTTACACAATAAAATTTATTTTAATAATTGAAAATTTAAAAATTGAAAAACTGAGACAATTCTGCTAGCTAAATGAGTAATGAATTTAATGAATTAAGACTGAAAGCAGGGATATCAGATAGAAACTGTTGCCGTGCATTAGGAGAAATGTTATAAAGTTTTGAATAAGTCAAGTAGTAATAGAGGGAGAAAAAAATTGGTAATGTGAGAAATAGTTATGTGTATATTAAAATTATTTTGTAATTCATTTTTTCAAAAATTAAAATATCACTTTCTAATTTTACTTGATATTTCAAAATATATTATCGAAAATAAAAGTAATGATAATTCTGGAAAAGAAATAGTTAAACTTCTATTAGAAACAGATATGTAGATATAGATATATTAGATTGATAGATGTGATGTCTAGCTAGATATTGATACACTCACAGAGAACTGAAAAAAAAAATAAAAATGGTAGAATTGCGTTATAAAATTGGCCACGTTTGGGGTTGAGGAGAAGAATATTTAATTCATATTTATTTATTACTGAAGTCACAATACAGTTTCTTTTTTTTTTTTGTTTTAGAAGATATAATGTCTCAAGCACGTCTAAATTAATTCTAAGATGTAAGTATCTGCTTAAGGAGAAGATTACTGAACTGCTGTATCCCAAATTAAAAATCTCACTGAGCATTCTACCTTTGTATAAGAAACAAAAGTTTATTTGTAATAAAAATTTGGGGAGTTCATGGTCTTGGAATAACATCTCAAGTGTAAAAATATATAAAATATTTTTACATAAAAATTCTCCAGAATATTTCTGAAAGAGGATCCTTTTCTATTTTTATTGCATGATAGGAAAACACAATAGAGATAATATCAAGGACTAATGATAAAAATTTAAACATTAAATTCTAAACCATTAAGGTTTTGAGATGTTAACTCACAACTTACATTGTTTCTTCACTCCCCAATTGCTAGAATTATTGCCCCAGAAAATAAGCAAGTGTTTCCAGGAAGAGAAGAAAGCTTACATTTCCAAATTATTCTTGGGGGCCTCTACCTAAAAGGAGAGACTATCTTTAGTTCCCAAGGTTGTCTGTAATACAAATATTCTTGCAATTCCTTTTGCTCAAAGGCCGAGGCCGTGCAGGAACAGAAGAAATCCAGGAAGAATTCCAGTCTAGCACTAAACAGAGTCCAATGTTTAATTTATCTAATAATTATTACAACATTACAAATATTTGAAAACATATTATAATGACATAAATTAATTTCTTTGCTTCATTTCATTTCAATAGTTTGCTTATTTGATTTATGTCTTTTATTCACCTTGGTAAGCAGACTAATGGTTGCCCAAAGATGTCCACATCCTAATCCAGGAGACCTGTGAATATGATACCTTACAAGGCAGACAAAAAGGATCCGAAAATATGATTGAGTTACATATCCTGAAACGAGGTTACCCTGGATAATCTGAGTGGGCTCAGTATAATCACAAGAATCCTCATAAGGGTCAGAGTTGGAGAGAGATGAGAAGATGATAAACTTCTGGCTTTAAAGATGAAGGAAGATGCCCTGTGACAAGAAATGGTGGCTTCCAGAAGCTGAAGACTAGAGAATCGATTCTCCCTAGAACATCCAGAAGGAATATGTCTTGACACCTTGAAGCCTAGCAAAACCCATTTAAAACGCCTGGCTTCCAGAAATTTAAAACAATAAATTTGTATTATATTAAACAACTAACTTAGTGGAAATTTGTTACACCAGGTAGGAAACCAATATAAAATACACTAATATGTTCACTGAGGAAAAAAATCAGAGTTGAAGAACTGTATGTGTCCCTATTGAAACTTTTTCCCTTATATTTTATTTAGCTATTATGTTAATATTTTCTCATACTGTTTGAAAACAACTCATATATATTTGATCTTTATTTTCTTTCAAATGTTTGTGCTCAAAACTCTTAAGTTTTTACGAAGTACTGTATAGTATTTTTAATATTATTCTGTTCTAAATACTACATAATTAATATTTAATGTCTTTGTAGACCATAAATTGTGTGGAGGTATATCTCAACGGATTTCACATATGAATAAAGCCCCTAACCAGCACTTAGAAAGAGAACAATGTATAAATGGCACAATAAGTACCCTTTTTTACCCCTCTGGTAACTTTTTCCTCTATTAGATTCATAAAAATCTTACTCTTTTATGTCTGGCTTCTTTCTTTCAACATTTTTTTGTGTGAGTTTGACCTATGTTGCTGCATCTAGCAATAATTTGCTCATTTTTATTGCTGTATAATATTGAATTGTATGCATATACCAGAGTGCATTTATCCATTTTAGATCATTAGATACTTAATTTTTTGTGCATTGGAATACTTCTGCTATGAATACCTTGTCATGACTTTTTATGCTAATAGCCGTACATTTCTATTACATATAAAATGAAAATAATTTTGTTTCATATAGTGTGGACATTTTCATCTTTGATTATTACTGCCAAATGGTTTTCTAAAGTGTGCATGTCATTTATTTCCCCAACCATTTATGTATGAGAATTCCAAATGTCCCATATTCTCTCTAATACTACGTAATATTCATCTTTTTTCACTTTGACCATTCTAGTTGGTTATAAAGGTATTTTATTTTTGTCTTAATTTGCATTCCACAATAAGGAATACATTTTCACATGCTTATTTGCCATTTGAGGACTCTCATATGGGATGTACCTATCAGCTTCTCCTCATTTTTCTATTGAGTCATGTATCTTTTTCTTATTAATTTTTGAAAGTTCTTTATATAGCCTGTTTACATTTCCTTCTCACACTCTGTGGCTTGCCTGTTTATTCTCTTAATCTTTTATTTTGATTAACAGAATTGTAATATACTATAATTTATCAGTGTTTTTCATTTAACAGGTTAGTGCTTCCTGTTTTATCATAGTTTACTAAGTATTTTCTTACTGAAAGCTTGTGAAAATATTTTCTTATATTTACTTCTAAATGCATACTTCTAAATACAACAGTGTTTTAACTTTCCTGTTTATGTCTACAAAACATCAAGAATTAATTTTGTGTATGCTGTATGGAAGGATAATAACTAATTTAATTTTTTTAATTTTAAAACAATTTTAGATTTACAGAATTACGGTGAAGCGCCTACAGAGAGCTCTGGTATATTTTACTCCAGTGTTATTAACATCTACTAACACACCCCTATTATTAACATCTTACAAAAGATAGATCCATTTGTTACAATTCATAAACCACTATTGATACATCATTATTGACAAAAAGTCTATATATTTTGTTTGTTTGCTATGGACTCTTGCACTATCACCAGAGCTGGAGTGCAATGGCATGATCTTGGCTCACTGCAACCTCCATGAACTTCAGGTTCACGTGATTCTCCTGCCTCAGCCTCCTGAGTAGCTGAGATTACAGGTGCACACCACCACACTCAGCTAATTTTCTGTATTTTTAGTAGAGATGGGGTTTCACTATGCTGGCCAGACAGGTCTTGAACTTCTGACCTCATGATCCACCCACCTAGGACTCCCAAAGTGCTGGGATTACAGGGGTGAGCCACCACTCCCAGCCCAAAAGTCTATATTTTATTCAAATTTTCCACTTTTATTTAATGCACTTTTTAAGTGAGATCTCACCAGGATACCACCTTACATTTAGTAGTCATGCTTCCTTAGGCTTTTTGTGGTTGTCATAACCTCTTAGACTTTTCTTATTTTTGATGACCCTGACAGTTTTGAGAATTACTGATCAGATATTTTCTAATACATACCTCAAGTGACATTTGTCTGGTACTTTTCTGATGATTGGACTGGAGAAATATGTTTTGAGGAGGAAGACAACAGAAGTAAAGTGTCATTGTCATTAAATCATATCAGGGTTACACCCTATCAACGTGACTAATAATTATTCATGTTAACGTTGGTTATCTGACTTGAGGCAGTGTTTGTAAGTTTCTCCGCTGTAATTCTACTCTTTCTTTCTCTTTCTGTACTGTATCCTTTAGAAAGAAGCCTTTATGTTCAGCCCACACTTAAAGAGTAGAAAGTTATGCTTTACCCACTAATGGAAGATAAATTATTGGAATTCTTCTGTATAATAGATTAGTCTGTCCTGTCCCATTTATTTATGTATTCATTCATTTATTTACATCATGATACACTCAAATATATTTATTTTATTTTATGGCTATAATTCAATGTATAATTATCTTGCTGTTTAAATTGTTCCAATTTTGCTCATTTGGAGTTCATTTGTTAGGTCCCGTATTCTTTTGACATACTGAGATCTTCGTGTGTGTGTGTGTGTGTGTGTGTGTGTGTGTGTGTGTGTGTGTGTGTGTGGTGTTTCTTTCTTTCTTTATTTTTCTTTCCTGAGCCTAATTTCAGGGATACAAGATGCTCCAGTCTCATCTTGCCTATTTCCAGCCCAATGCTAGATTCAGCTTTTCTCCAAGGTGTACAGATTCCTTTAATTGAATAATGTTATTAGAAACAAAGAACTGGCAACTAAGTGTGCTTGTTGCTATTTGGGTAATGTTCCTTCTAGACCTCAGCTGTCAGAGCAAAAGCATATATATATATATATATACACACACACACACACACACACACATATATGTCTGTATATATACAAGCATCTATAAATATTTCTATATGTAACTATGTCTATATTAAATTAAACGTGAATTTATAATGATGTCTCTAATCTATTACCACATGGATTATCATTCTAGTCACTTCCCATTGATTATTTGTAACTTCCCATTCTAACTGCAAGAAACATGGTTTCCAACATCTGCCATCCATTTGCTAAACTGACCAATGTCTGTATACATGTATAATGTTTGTAAAATTGTTGACCTCTACCCTTATAGGGAATAGTTAGATCAACTAGCATACAGTGCTTATCTAAAGCTCCCATTGCCTTTAGTCTTATAGATTCTACTCACTTTCAAAGCTACTAACATCAACACCTTATCCCTCATTCTACTGATTTCGTACAGTTATATTACATTTACATTCTCTTGACAAATTTTGAATTCCATTTCGGTTCCACCGACTACCTAAATTTTTTTAATTGCATACATTAAAGTGTACTCATTGTGCTGTACAATTTTATGTATTTTGAAAATACTTAATGCATCGTATTTACCATTATATATCAAACGCAATAATTACATTATCCTAACAATTCCCTGTGTTTCAGTTATTTAACTGCCTCCCACTTCAACCCTTAAACCCTGGCAACTCTCAATCTGTTTACCATCGCTGTCATTTTGTTTTTTCATGAAAGTCAATGTAGCATGTAGTTTTTCTTTAGACTGGCTTCTTTCTTGCAGTAATAGAAAGAATAATAAAATAATGTTATACAGCAATTGTCAATGTTCATATGGTTAGCATTAGTAGTTATAAATGTCTGCCTGCAGAAGTGTTTCATACTTAAACATCTAGTTTTTCTAAATAGTTTTTGTGGAAGATAAATGGAAGTAAAACTTGAACCATATCATGTCTGAACATTGTTCTTGATAAAAGGTTATTAATGGCTGAAAAAACCCAAATGAGAACTTTAAAATATGATGCAATTTTTGTCAGCACACGTTTAATTTTAAGATCTATTTTGAACTCTACCCAAACCATCTGGGGAGAAATTCCTTCAGGGAAAATAAAAAACACTGCATCATGATTCTACTTGCTACCATTAACAGACATTGCAGACTTGTTAATAGGATCTGTCTTCAACATTTTCTGACCATATGTTCATGCAGATGAAACATTAACACTCATTGATTGCACAATTCCATTAATCTCTATCATTCTTCTCACAAATAAAATACTCTCCAATTAGGTATTCTTTCAAATACTATGGTTCTTCTATGGATTAAATTTTTATCTCACTCACTTTTCAATCCTGACTTTCCAATCTCCATCTGAATATCTATTGTCCTCTGAAGCCCCATTCTATGGTGAACACAGAAAAAAAAAATTATTCTGTATCCTCATGCTCTTTCCAGAATCCATGCACAATCTCCTTGCCTTAGGAGACATTTTCCTCCTTCCCAAAATCATCCATTTGTGGTAGTGTTGTTTTTCTCCTAACTCCACTTGGCCTTCATTTAAATGCCCATATCATCTGTATACAGCATTACAACCTTCACCCTTGCCTCTCCTCATAATTACGTAGTCAGTCTGTATTTTATTGAGTTTTAAAATTCTGGTCTCAGTGACTTTCTATGTGTTTCAATAATTTCTGTTTATCTGTTTTTCTGTCTCTCTCTCTCAACACATGCACATACATGCACACACATAAAATAAAAAGCTACAACTTTTATATGGGTAAATAACACATTTAAAAGTCAACATTATTTTCTCAAAAATAGACTTTTTTCATAAAAAATGTATAAGTAACAGTCTATACTTAGATACAATAAATTGATTATAGTAAATGTCTTTGCTATAGTCTTGCAATGTTCTCTAAAGTGACAATTTGGAACCACATTTTCTTTAGCATGTAAGTTTAGTGATTCAAAAATGGAAATCTTGAGAAGTAATTCAAGAATATTCATTAATTTACTTATTCATGAGTTCATTCATTTAAAAATCATTTTATGAGTGATGACATTATTCTAGGTAGTTTCTGAGAATTAAAGAAAAAAAAAGACACAGACTTTCTTTGAAAAAAATTAATCCAGTAGAGAAATAGACATGCAAATGAAGAATTAAAATCGAATGTGATTTTTGATGTATTGAGTATATGAATGTGGTATAATTAGTGCTCAGGGAAGGATTTTCCAATTAACTCTACAACTTTGAAACACAGAGAAAAACTTGTAAAAAAAAAAAAACCTATGATATAATTGTATGTTCACCCACAAAGACCATATTTACCTGTGGAAATATCCCTGTGGAAATGACAAAAATGATGACGACAATCATAGATTATCATTGTACTAAACATGATGGGAATATATAAAGAAGTCTAGATAATAACTAATTTAATTTTTATTTAATGTATCTATTAAATTCACTTCTTTTCTCTGAAGAGCTGCTATTTAAACTAAAATACAGTATTCAAGTCATTTTCTAACAACATTCACTGATTCTGCATCTTACATATAAATCTGAAGATGAATAAAATGTTTCTTTAAATTTAAGGTCTCAGAGTGTGTGTGTGTGTGTGTGTGTGTGTGTATATATATATATATATATATATATATATATATATATTTTTTTTTTTTTTTTTTTTTTTTTTTTTTTTTTTTTTGAGACAGAGTCTCGCTCTGTCACCCAAGCTGGAGTGCAGTGGCCGGATCTCAGCTCACTGCAAGCTCCACCTCCCGGGTTTAGGCCATTCTCCTGCCTCAGCCTCCCGAGTAGCTGGGACTACAGGCGCCCGCCACCTCGCCCGGCTAGTTTTTTGTATTTTTTTTTTTTTTTTTTTCAGTAGAGACGGGGTTTCACCGTGTTAGCCAGGATGGTCTCGATCTCCTGACCTCGTGATCCGCCCGTCTCGGCCTCCCAAAGTGCTGAGATTACAGGCTTGAGCCACCGCGCCTGGCCTTATATTTGTTAAATCATACACACAAACAAAATAAATCAATGTGTTAAAGGTTACAAATTGAGTTTATTAAACTATGTGTTTAATACACCTGTTTTAACAATGTGTTAAGGCTTAAAAACGAGGCAAATTAAAGCATGGTTGTGGAAGTTGATTATGAGAAAGGAATGACAAATGATCTTGGCCTGGAGTAGGAGTTTGCAAGAAAAATGAGTGATGGAAGGTTATTGTAAAAGTTAAAAGAATGTTTTCTAAGCTATGTGATTATAGAAGCATATTGCAATTTTGAGTAATGGTGAAAAATTATCTGTAGAATTTTGTGTGAGGAGTAAAAAAAAATTGAAGTTGAGCTATAAGTCAAATTTTCAATGGGTATAATATATCCAATTTTCAGGAAGATCACTGTTTCTGTCCCTAAAAAGAAATGCAGTGGCATCTATTAGATATTTATATTATGTAACCAGGTACAATTCAAACATATATATACACACACACACACACATATATGTATATATAAAATTGTTTATAAGTTTATTTTTGTATGTTTTTTCCTAAAAACTGGTCAAATGTACTGGGTTTTAGATACATTTACCATGTCTCAACCTTTCTAACTATTTCTATGAGTGTGTGTGAGTGTGTGTGTGCCTATGTGTCTTTATTTCTCTCTCTTTCTCACTTTCTCTTACTGACAGAAGTGATGAATTGATGTAGAGCACCACAAATGTTTTAGATTTTCATTCTGAGTAAGGAAGACTGTATAAAGTAAATATATGCGATATTTACACAGACAGTAGGTCATACTAGTTAAATAATTTTCACAAAGAGTTATCCTTTGAAAAAACACATATGGTTTTCAGTTTTCAGTCCAGCATGTAAGAAGCATGGAAGTCATCATTCTGTCCAAACAAGTAAAAAACTGAAGATATTGATAAATTAATGAGTTTTCTTAGACCCTAAAAGCAGTGAGGTGACAAGTCAAACAGCTGTCCTCTAAATTGGAGACAGCAACAGGTGAATACAGCTAATCATAACATACCAGAGCAGCAATGTCCAAAGAAACCCGTGCCTAGGTGGAAAAACATGAACCATGATTTATGAATTGCTGTAGGTTCAGTGTGGACAACTCTGAGACTTAAAAACTTCAAGGAGACAGTCATAGGTGGTTCCTCACTCTCTTGGGATTTTTGCCTCTCAATCTCTACCAGGTTTTCACAGTGAATATCACACACACACACACAAACCCTGGACAGAACATATATTACTTATGTGTTTATATATTTGGATACAAAAGAATGATCAATATAAATAATTTACATAAACTTACTGATATGGTTTGGCGGTGTCCCCACCCAAATCTCAACTTGAATTTTATTTCCCAATTCAATCTTTTCAAATGTTTAGAAACAAAATGTTTTATGTAAAGTGGCAAAGTTCCTCTGTTATGCCTTTCACTGTTTAATATATGGAAATGCATATGCTCTTTACATGAATTTTTTAGTTACACGTGTCTGTCTTTCTCATCAAATGAGAGCTCATATTTGTCTAAGTAATACGTTTTGAAACATATTTTGATAATTAAAGAATATTATAAATCATGTCTAGGTAGGTACAAGTTCGTGAACTGTAGTTTGTGTTAAGCACTCCAAATAATTACATTTTAAATGAATGTATTTCTTAATCTCTTGTTGGTTATTGTTAGTTGTTAATAAATTTTTTCTCATCTTTTTTTCTTCTTAAATTGTGTTTTTGCTGTTATTGTTTCAGTAACATTATAATAAATTACAGCATGTTTTTTTCATTATTTAAACCCTCTGCATGTGATTGAAAACAAAAATCTTTCTGAAAGTTTCAAACTCTAGAGTAATTTTTTGTGTCATTTCTTGTATAGAGTAGACCTAAGGTGGTGAATATGCAGTAGATTTTTAACTGAAATTGTTTTTATACTGATATAAATTTTGAAGCTGTTATACAAAATATATCACAATTTGAATTTAACTAGATGTAACTGCCTAACTTTAAGAGATAAAAAAATCTTAAGTGCTCCTTTTTCAAAGGACACCATATGCAAATCAAATTTTGTATGTGGAAAACACTTTTAACAAGTAACACTATAACCTATATTTACCAGTTATTTTCTCTCATTTGCATTATGGAAATTATGTTGAGTGAGTAGGAAACTGTTACTATGCTCCAAGGAAATGTCTCAGCAACCAATTTAAAATGAGAATTATTTGAAAAGAGAATAAAACAACTTTGTAATGCATATCTTACTTTCATTGTGACAGAAATTATCGAGCTATTGAGTGAATACCTCTCTCTTTTCTTAAGGCAACTAGCTATATCTTTCTTGCTGTTAAGTGTACACATATGAGTAAATTCCACATCCAGACAATGGAATGTAAGTAGAAGTAATATGCTACACTTGAAGTCATTGCCTATGAAAACCCCTTTTACAATTTTTTACTGTATCTTTTTCTTCTTTTCCAGGTAGAAATAGATACGAAATCCACAAAGTGAAGATGGTAAAGCTTCCATAGTCCTGTTTTCTTGAATAACTACATGAAGCAGAAATTCTCTAGCGTGCTGATCGGTCTTTATGTAAATCAGAAATGAACTTTAATTATAGAAAGTATTCAAAAAAGTAGAATTGCGCAGTGAATGTTTCAGGGAGTTCTCTCCAAATTGTCTGGAAAAAATATACATATGCATAAAAAGTGAGATTTTTACTCCATTCGTAGTAGCTTTCCTGAACTCAATTTCCTACAGAACCAAAGAGAGGGGATATAAAATGGAGGGACCGCAGAACGTGCCAGCTTCTTTCCATCAGTTAGTCACCAACAACTTTGTAAACAGCTAGAACCAAGTAAATAATTTATTCTTTAATAGCAAGGCCACTCCCAAACTTTATATATATATAAAGAGCCAAGCATAAGATGCTTTACCAAAGACAAAATTTCATAGTAAATTCACCTGAGTCATGACCCAAGCATATCTTTCTGCAGAATCCATATTCTGCACTTTAATAATCCATATTCACACTTTAACTCCTCTATCCATGAGTATCAGCCTTCAATAAATGATGTTCTGGGGTTTAAACAAAATAATTTATTGACATTATGTGCTACTGATTTCAGCTTTTATAATTCTAATAGCATTACCTTTAGCAAAAAATTACAATTAGAGAAGTATAATTAGAAGAATATTTTTCTATCTCTTAGTTATTACAGTTTACTTAATTTATTTCTTATGCTTATTCTTTTCTTTTGTTACCCATTTCTTATTATATTTATAAATATTTTGCATACTAGTATTGTATTTCTATGCCTTGATTTTACATCTGATTTTAGGGGAAAAAAATTTACTTGAAAATGTCAAACATCCTGAGGGGAAAAAAAAATAGAAAGCAGATGCATATGATAATGAATTTTATTTGCATGCAACATTCATTAGCTTTAATGCATGAATAGGCTTTAAAGTAGATCACTCAAATATGAAAACAAGAAATAAAAAAATATATAAATGGCAAAAAAGTTTTAAACTGAATAAGAAGAAAAGCATATTAAATAAAATATGTTGATTAAGATTATTTTGTGGAGAAAATAAGAAAGACAGCAGAATAAGAATTCCCAGGCTTTACCCCTCACAGAAAATCTGATTTAAAAATAACATACAAACCACAACACCCTTTAAAGAAGTTCAGAATTTTGTTAAGAAGTTGCAGTAGCCTGGACAACCACAACATTAATAACAACTACATTGAAATTGGTAAGAAGAGAAATTTCCCTTTACCTGCATCAGTATTTCCCCAAATCTGGCAAAACTCAGCTCCCAGGGAAATCATCTTGTCTTGTAACTTCTTCCTGATGGAAAAAGAGAGAGGGAAGTATGCATCTAATGTCTTCAGGCTTTTGGTAGTCTGCCCGAGGGAGGAACTGGCTTCTGTCTTGCCTCATCTGGAGTGCTGATGAAACTGGCATAGTTTGGATGTCCAATAACAGCTAAGGAGAGAGGAAAGGAGTGGGTGGCTTATTGCATCCAACATGGCTGTGCAAGAAAGGGGAGAAGGTGAAGAACATGAGGCTTCTCGACAAGGAAGAAAGAAGAGAAGTGAAATATGTCTTCAACATTGTGGCCATTTGGTATGTTTTCCAAGGAACTAGTTTCTATCTCACCTCACCCTTAGTACTGATGGAACAGGCACAGTTTGGATGTCTGGAGAGAGCTAGGAACAAAATAAACAGGCAGGCATCTTGCTTCATTAGACAGAGCTCTGCAAGATTGGATGAAGACATGTAACTTGAGGCTTCTCCACAGGGAGGGAAGAAGAGGAGTACAGCATGCCTCCAATGTCTCAGACAGTAGTACTTTCATCAGACATTAGAGGGAATAAGAGATTATAGGTTTTAGAAGAAAAGGAGGAGGAGAAGGAAAAAAGAAGGAGGAGGAGGAGGAGAAAGAGGAGGAGGAGGAAGAGGACCAAAAACAACCAGAAAATCTCTCATTATAAAGCTACATGCACAAATCCAGACAAGACCCATCTATAAAAAAGATTCTAGAGATTCCCAGAATCCCTAGAAAAGCTGAATGGTAAACATCTTTCCCTGTCAGTAAAGACTGTAGGAAGTAGCTTTCTATTTCAGATGCACAGAAATTGACACAAAGATACAAGGAACTTGAAAAATAAGAAAATATAATACAATCAAAGGAACAAAATAAATCTTGAATAACCAACTCTAAAGAAATGGATACTCATGAATTAATTGACAAAGAATTCAAAACAGTCATCTTAGTGAATCTCAGTGAGTAACAAGATAACACATATAAACAACTAAACAAAATAAGAAAACATATGAACAAAATGAAAATACTGGTAAGGAGACAAAAAACTATAAAAGAGGAACAAATCAATTTGGGAGTTAAAAATACAATAAACAAACTAAAATATTAACCAGAGGGGTTGAACAATAGACTTAATCAAAGAGAAGAAAGAATTAGTAAGGTCTAACATCATTCAAAATTATCCATCAGAGGAATAACAATAAAATCAAATAAAGTAACAAAGAGTAACAAAAGCTTAAAAGATTTATGGGAAACCACAAAGAAGTCAATTCATGCATTACGGAATTACCAGGAAAAGAAGAGAAATTGGTTTTGGCAATGATTTTTTTTTTTTTTTTTCTATTTTGAAACAAAAGCATAAGCAACAAAAGCAAAAACAGACAAGTGGGAGTCTTTTGAACCAAAAAGCGTCTGCACAGTCAAGAAAACCGAGCGAAGAGGCAACCTACAGAATAGGAGAAACTATAATAGTGCCAAACCATATATCTGATAAGGGGTACATAGTTCCAAACCATGTATCTGATAAGGTGTAAATATCCAAAATATATTGAGAATTTATACAACTCAATACAAAAACAAAAATGAAAAAAAACTCTTTAAAAAATGGACAAACAATGTGAATAGGCATTTTTCAAATGAAGACATACAAATGCCAACAGGTATATTAAAATATGCTCAACATCAGTAATGATCAGAGAAATGCAAATCAAACCCACAATGAAATATTATCTTACACTTTTTAGGATGACTATTATCAAAAAGAAAAAAAAGAAAAGTATTGGCAAAGATGTAAGAATTTAGAACTCTTGTATAGTGTCAGTGGGAATGTAAAATGGTGTAGCCACTGTGAAAAACAATATGGAAATTCCTCAAAAAATTGAAAATAGAATATCATATGATCCAGCAATCTCACATCTGAGTATATACTCAGTATGTACAAAATAATTAAAATCAAGATCTTGAAAATATATGTACACTCCCATGTTCATTTCAGCATTATGCACAGTAACCAAGATGTGGAAAAACCTAAATGTCAATTGATGGATTACTGAATATATAAAATGTGGTATATACAAACAATGGAATATTATTTAGTCTTTAGAAAGAAGGAAATCCTGTCATACGTGAGAAATTGGATGGACCTGCAGGGCATCTGCAGGAAACTGCAGGAACCTGCAGGACAGATAAAAACCACATGATCTCAGTTATATGAGATATGTAAAATAGTCTAATTCACAGAAATAGAGAGTAGAATAGTAGTCACCAGGGCCAGGTGGGGCAGGAGGGGAAATGTAGAGTTGTTCAATGAGTATAGTTTCAGTTATGCCTAGGGTTAACAATACTGTATTCTGTACTTAAAAATTATAGAGGATAGCTCTCATGTTAAGTATTCCTACTACAGTAAACAGAAATTACACAGATATTATTTGCATATTGAATATGTAGAACTATTGTTTCTTTCAACAACAAACAATTGCCTCTCCCAATTCTACTGAAAAGTCAAATATTTACAGTCTGTTAGTCTCAAGTTTCTATTTTGGAAAGAACTATATGTTAAACATATTTCTTTAAAAATGTTATTCTACTCTAAGAAAAAAAGTTTGATGTGAAATAAAAACTGGTTCTTGCCATTAGTATCAAGAGACAATAAAGAGTGATGGTAACTAGGCAATCAGAAGGATGCATGTCCCTTTTAAGTGGAGTAGTAATATTCACCTGGAGTCTTTTGTATTTAGGTGGGCTTGCTGTTGTAAAGCTTGTTTTTAACACAGTTATCTGAATCTTTTCATGACATTTGACTTTTAAATATTGGCTTAAAAAATTATTGGCTTTGGGGGCCGAGCAAGATGGCCGAATAGGAACAGCTCCAGTCTCCAACTCCCAGCGCGAGCAACACAGAAGACCGGTGATTTCTGCATTTTCAACTGAGGTACTGGGGTCATCTCACTAGGGAGTGCCAGACAATCGGTGCTGGTCAGCTGCTGCAGCCTGACCGGCGAGAGCTGAAGCAGGGCGAGGCATCGCCTCACCTGGAAGCCAAGGGGGAAGGGAATCCCTTTTCCTAGCCAGGGGAACTGAGACACACAACACCTGGAAAATCGGGTAACTCCCACCCCAATACTGCGCTTTAAGCAAACAGGCACACCAGGAGAATATATCCCACACCTGGCCGGGAGGGTCCCATGCCCACGGAGCCTCCCTCATTGCTAACACAGCAGTCTGCGGCGATCTGTCCCCAAGGCAGCAGCGAGGCTGGGGGAGGGGCGCCCACCATTGTTGAGGCTTAAGTAGGTAAACAAAGCTGCTGGGAAGCTCCAACTGGGTGGAGCTCACAGCAGCTCAAGGAAACCTGCCTGTCTCTGTAGTCTCCAACCTCTGGGGACAGCGCACAGCTGAAGACCAACAGGGGAAGCAGCGGGGGCCTGTGCAGACGCGAATGACTCTGTCTGACAGCTTTGGGGAGAGCCGTGGATCTCCCAACGCGGAGGTTGAGATCTGAGAACGGACAGACTGCCTTCTCAGGTGGGTTCCTGACCCCTGAGTAGCCTAACTGGGAGACATCCCCCACTAGGGGGAGTCTGACACCCCACACCTCACAGGGTGGAGTACACCCCTGAGAGGAAGCTTCCAAAGGAAGAATCAGACAAATACACTCGCTGTTCAGCAATATTCTATCTTCTGCAACCTCTGCTGCTGATACCCAGGCAAACAGGTCGGGAGTGGACCACAAGCAATCTCCAACAGACCTATAGCTGAGGGTCCTGACTGTCAGAAGGAAAACTATCAAACAGGAAGGACACCCATACCAAAACCCCATCAGTACGTCACCATCATCAAAGACCAGAGACAGATAAAACCACAAAGATGGGGAAAAAGCAGGGCAGAAAAGCTGAAAATTCAAAAAATAAGAGCGCATCTCCCCCTGCAAAGGAGCGCAGCCCATCACCAGCAACGGATCAAAGCTGGTCAGAGAATGACTTTGACGACATGAGAGAAGAAGGCTTCAGTCCATCAAAATTTTCAGAGCTAAAGGAGGAATTACGTACCCAGCGCAAAGAAACTAAAAATCTTGAAAAAAGAGTGGAAGAATTGACAGCTAGACTAATTAATGCAGAGAAGGTCATAATCGAAATGACAGAGATGAAAACCATGATACGAGAAATACATGACAAATGCACAAGCTTCAGTAACCGACTCGATCAACTGGAAGAAAGAGTATCAGCGATTGAGGATCAAATGAATGAAATGAAGCGAGAAGAGAAACCAAAAGAAAAAAGAAGAAAAAGAAATGAACAAAGCCTACAAGAAGTATGGGATTATGTAAAAAGACCAAAACCTACGTCTGACTGGGGTGCCTGAAAGTGAAGGGAAAAATGGAACCAAGGTGGAAAACACTCTTCAGGATATCATCCAGGAGAACTTCCCCAAACTAGTAGGGCAGGCCAACATTCAAATTCAGGAAATACAGAGAACGCCACAAAGATACTCCTCCAGAAGAGCAAATCCAAGACACATAATTGCCAGATTCACCAAAGTTGAAATGAAGGAAAAAATCTTAAGGGCAGCCAGAGAGAAAGGTTGGGTTACCCACAAAGCGAACCCCATCAGACTAAGTGCAGATCTCTCGGCAGAAACTCTACAAGCCAGAAGAGAGTGGGGGCCAATATTCAACGTTCTTAAAGTAAAGAATTTTCAACCCAGAATTTCATATCCAGCCAAACTAAGTTTCATCAGTGAAGGAGAAACAAAATCCTTTACAGATAAGCAAATGCTTAGAGATTTTATCACCACCAGGCCTGCCTTACAAGAGACCCTGAAGGAAGCCCTAAACATGGAAAGGAACAACTGGTACCAGCCATTGCAAAAACATGCCAAAATGTAAAGACCATCGAGGCTAGGAAGAAACTGCATCAACTAACGAGCAAAATAACCAGTTAATATCATAATGGCAGGATCAAGTTCACACATAACAATATTAACCTTAAATGTCAATGGACTAAATGCTCCAATTAAAAGACACAGACTGGCAAACTGGATAAAGAGTCAAGACCCATCAGTCTGCTGTATTCAGAAGACCCATCTCACATGCAGAGACATACATAGGCTCAAAATAAAGGGATGGAGGAAGATCTACCAAGCAAATGGAGAACAAAAAAAAGCAGGGGTTGCAATCCTAGTGTCTGATAAAAGAGACTTTAAACCATCAAAGATCAAAAGAGACAAAGAAGGCCATTACATAATGGTAAAGGGATCAATTCAACAGGAAGAGCTAACTCTCCTAAATATATATGCACCCAATACAGGAGCACCCAGATTCATCAAGCAAGTGCTTAGAGACTTACAAAGAGACTTAGACTCCCATACAATAATAATGGGAGACTTCAACATTCCACTGTCAACATTAGACAGATCAACGAGACAGAAAGTTAACAAGGATATCCAGGAATTGAACTCATCTCTGCACCAAGCGGACCTAATAGACATCTATAGAACTCTCCACCCCAAATCAACAGAATATACATTCTTCTCAGCACCACATCGCACTTATTCCAAAATTGACCACATAATTGGAAGTAAAGCACTCCTCAGCAAATGTCAAAGAACAGAAATTATAACAAACTGTCTCTCAGACCACAGTGCAATCAAACTAGAACTCAGGACTAAGAAACTCAATCAAAACTGCTCAACTACATGGAAACTGCCTGCTCCTGAATGACTACTGGGTACACAACGAAATGAAAGCAGAAATAAAGATGTTCTTTGAAACCAATGAGAACAAAGATACAACGTACCAGAATCTCTGGGACATGTTGAAAGCAGTGTGTAGAGGGAAATTTATAGCACTAAATGCCCACAAGAGAAAGCAGGAAAGATCTAAAATGGACACTCTAACATCACAATTAAAAGAACTAGAGAGGCAAGAGCAAACACAATCAAAAGCTAGCAGAAGGCAAGAAATAACTAAGATCAGAGCAGAACTGAAGGAGATAGAGACACAAAAAACCCTCCAAAAAATCAATGAATCCAGGAATTGGTTTTTTGAAAAGATCAACAAAATTGACAGACCGCTAGCAAGACTAATAAAGAAGAAAAGAGAGAGGAATCAAATAGACGCAATAAAAAATGATAAAGGGGATATCACCACCGAACCCACAGAAATACAAACAACCATCAGAGAATACTATAAACACCTCTACGCAAATCAACTAGAAAATGAAGAAGAAATGGATAATTTCCTGGACACTTACACTCTTCCAAGACTAAACCAGGAAGAAGTTGAATCCCTGAATAGACCAATAGCAGGCTCTGAAATTGAGGCAACAATTAATAGCCTACCCACCAAAAAAAAGTCCAGGACCAGATGGATTCACAGCTGAATTCTACCAGAGGTACAAGGAGGAGCTGGTACCGTTCCTTCTGAAACTATTCCAATCAATAGAAAAAGAGGGAATCCTCCCTAACTCATTTTATGAGGCCAACATCATCCTGATACCAAATCCTGGCAGAGACACAACAAAAAAAGAGAATTTTAGACCAATATCCCTGATGAACATCAATGCAAAAATTCTCAATAAAATACTGGCAAACCGGATTCAGCAGCACATCAAAAAACTTATCCACCATGATCAAGTGGGCTTCATGTCTGGGATGCAAGGCTGGTTCAACATTCGCAAATCAATAAACGTAATCCAGCATATAAACAGAACCAAAGACAAGAACCACAGGATTATCTCAATAGATGCAGAAAAGGCTTTTGACAAAATTCAACAGCCCTTCATGCTAAAAATGCTCAATAAATTCAGTATTGATGGAACGTACCTCAAAATAATAAGAGCTATTTATGACAAATCCACAGCTAATATCATACTGAATGGGCAAAAACTGGAAAAATTCCCTTTGAAAACTGGCACAAGACAGGGATGCCCTCTCTCACCACTCCTATTCAACATAGTGTTGGAAGTTCTGGCTAGGGCAATCAGGCAAGAGAAAGAAATCAAGGGTATCCAGTTAGGAAAAGAAGAAGTCAAATTGTCCCTGTTTGCAGATGACATGATTGTATATTTAGAAAACCCCATTGTCTCAGCCCAAAATCTCCTTAAGCTGATAAGCAACTTCAGCAAAGTCTCAGGATACAAAATTAATGTGCAAAAATCACAAGCATTCTTATACACCAGTAACAGACAAGCAGAGAGCCAAGTCAGGAATGAACTTTCATTCACAATTGTTTCAAAGAGAATAAAATACCTAGGAATCCAACTTACAAGGGATGTCAAGGACCTCTTCAAGGAGAACTACAAACCACTGCTCAGTGAAATCAAAGAGGACAGAAACAAATGGAAGAACATACCATGCTCATGGATAGGAAGAATCAATATCATGAAAATGGCCATACTGCCCAAGGTTATTTATAGATTCAATGCCATCCCCATCAAGCTACCAATGAGTTTCTTCACAGAATTGGAAAAAACGGCTTTAAAGTTCATATGGAACCAAAAAAGAGCCCGCATTGCCAAGACAGTCCTAAGTCAAAAGGACAAAGCTGGAGGCGTCACGCTACCTGACTTCAAACTATACTACAAGGCTACAGTAACCAAAACAGCATGGTACTGGTACCAAAACAGAGATATAGACCAATGGAACAGAACAGAGTCCTCAGAAATAATACCACACATCTACAGCCATCTGATCTTTGAGAAACCTGAGAGAAACAAGAAATGGGGAAAGGATTCCCTATTTAATAAATGGTGCTGGAAAATTGGCTAGCCATAAGTAGAAAGCTGAAACTGGATCCTTTCCTTACTCCTTATACGAAGATCAATTTAAGATGGATTAGAGACTTAAATGTTAGACCTAATACCATAAAAACCCTAGAAGAAAACCTAGGGAATACCATTCAGTACAGGGGCATGGGCAAGGACTTCATGTCTAAAACACCAAAAGCAATGGCAGCAAAAGCCAAAATTGACAAATGGGATCTAATTAAACTAAAGAGCTTCTGCACAGCAAAAGAAACTACCATCAGAGTGAACAGGCAACCTACAGCATGGGAGAAAATTTTTGCAATCTACTCATCTGACAAAGGGCTAATATCCAGAATCTACAAAGAACTCAAACAAATATACAAGAAAAAAACAAACAACCCCATCAAAAAGAGGGCAAAGGATATGAACAGACATTTCTCAAAAGAAGACATTCATACAGCCAACAGACACATGAAAAAATGCTCATCATCACTTGCCATCAGAGAGATGCAAATCAAAACCACAATGAGATACCATCTCACACCAGTTAGAATGGCAATCATTAAGAAGTCAGGAAACAACAGGTGGGTGTTGGAGAGGATGTGGAGAAATAGGAACACTTTTACACTGTTGGTGGGATTGTGAACTAGTTCAACCATTATGGAAAACAGTATGGCAATTCCTCAAGGATCTAGAACTAGATGTACCATATGACCCAGCCATCCCACTACTGGGTATATACCCAAAGGATTATAAATTATTCTACTACAAAGACACATGCACACGTATGTTTATTGCGGCACTATTCACAATAGCAAAGACTTGGAATCCACCCAAATGTCCATCTGTGACAGACTGCATTAAGAAAATGTGGCACATATACACCATGGAATACTATGCAGCCATAAAAAAGGATGAGTTTGCGTCCTTTGTAGGGACATGGATGCAGCTGGAAACCATCATTCTTAGCAAACTATCACAAGAAGAGAAAACCAAACACCGCATGTTCTCACTCATAGGTGGGAACTGAACAATGAGATCACTTGGACTCGGGAAGGGGAACATCACACACTGGGGCCTATCATGGGGAGGGGGGAGAGGGAGGGATTGCAGTGGGGAGTTATACATGATATAAGTGATGAATTGATGGGTGCTGACGAGTTGATGGGTGCAGCACACCAACATGGCATAAGTATACATATGTAACAAACCTGCACGTTATGCACATGTACCCTAGAACTTAAAGTATAATAAAAAATAAATAAATAAATAAATAAATAAATAAATAAATAGAAAAAATTATTGGCTTAAAAAATCAGACTAGCTATAATATTAAAAAACAATTTCCATAATTTCCATGATTAAAGTTCAAAGAAATTCAGTGGAGAGATGTCTTTTCAACAAATGATGCCCGACCAATTTGATGTGTATATTCAAAAGAACGAGATCATATCCTCTGCAGAAACATGGATGGAACTGGAGGCTATTATTCTTGGCAAACTAACGCAGGAACAGAAAAACAAATACTGCATGTTCTCACTTATAAGTGGAAGCTAAATAATGAGAACACATCGACAGAAAGTGGAGAGCAACAGACACTGGGGCCTACTTGAGGGTGGAGAGTGGGAGGAGGGAGAACTTCAGGAAAACAAAACAAAACAAAACTATTGGGTACTATGTTTTGTACCTGGGGGATTAAATAAACTGTACACCAGACCCCTGAGTCATGAGTTTACCTGTAAAACAAACCTGCACATATACCCCTGAACCTAAAATTAAAGTTAAAATATTAAATAATAATACCCATATTCATTAGCATATCAGAGACTAACATCTTTTGCATATTTAAATGTTAAGGACTGATGCTTTCAACCTCACACTAGGAAAAATCAAAGTTTTTTTTGTTACTATTTCTATTCAACATTGCACTTGAGGTTTTATTCAGTAGAATAAGACAAGAAAAAAACAAAATAAATTTAGTTTAAACAAGGAGAAAGCATCGTTGGTCATACAAGTCATCTATATAATTTTTTTGGAATCTACAGAAAGATACTAGAAATAATAAGAAGGTTGTGTAAGGTAGTAGGATACAAGATCAAGAAACACAGTAAATTTTATTTTATGTCAATGTACAATTGAAATTTTTTAAAAGCATTATAATATACAAAAATTTTGGTATAAATCTGACAAAAGATCTGCAAGAATCATACTTTGGAAACTATGATACATTGTTTTAAAAAATTAAAGAAGGCTTAAATAAGTGGAACAATATCACCACAAGTTGATCTATCAAGGCAATACTAACCAATCAAAGTCCCAGCATGCATTTTTATAGAAATTAACCAGTTTATTCTAAAATTTATATAGTAAAGGAAGTCACCTAGAATTTTTTTTGCCAAATGTTTGTTCCAAAGAATGATTTTGAAAACAAAAAAACAGAGTGAAATGAGTCTCATTGCCTGAACTTCAAGAATTGTAATAAAATTTCAGTAAATAAAACAGTTTGGTATTGGCAACAATAAAGTAAAAAATAAATCAGTGGATCAGCTTTGGTAGTTCGGAAGTAGACTCATACATATAAGGTGAATTGATTGTTGGCAAAGATTCAAAAATAATTCACTGTACAAAATAAATCTTTTTAACAAATGATGCTGGACCATGTAATGCTTATATGAAAAATCGTGAACTTTGACCAATAATACATCATATTAAAAATTTACCCAAAATGAATTATAGAACTGAATTTAAAAATCAAAATAATTAAGCATTTAGAAAAAAAGAATAAAATTATTGAGATCTTGTGTTAGACAAAATTTTCTTAGATATAATACTACATAAATAATTCATACATTGTATGTTAACAAATTTCACTTTGTCAAAATTAAGAACTCTTGTTTTTCAGAAGACACTTGTAAGAGAATGAACAGAGAAACAATACACTTGGAGAAAATAATTGCAAATTACAACCTTTAAAAAGTCTTTATTATCTACAAACAACTTTCAAAACTCAGCTATTTAAAAAAAAAAAAAAAGTTAGACCACCCCACCAATGAAGTATAGTTGACATATAGGCCCTTGAAAGCATACTTGAAATCATTTGTCTTCACAGGAATGACAATTAACATTTCAATTGCATAACGTTACACATCCATAAGAATGTCTAAAAGTCAAAAGAAAGAACATAGTTTTGGTGAAGATATGGAATAACTGAAACTGTCATAACTGAAACTCATATGGTGATGGTGAAATTGTAAACTAGTACAACTATTTGAGGAAATGACAATTTCTTTTTTTTTTTTGTATTTTCTTATTTATTTATTTTATTATTATTATACTTTAAGTTCTAGGGTACATGTGCATAACATGCAGGTTTGTTACACATGTATACTTGTGCCATGTTGGTGTGCTGCACCCATCAACTCATCAGCACCCATCAACTCGTCATTTACATCAGTTACAACTCCCAATGCAATCCCTCCACCCTCCCCCCTCCCCATGATAGGCCCCGGTGTGTGATGTTCCCCTTCCCGAGCCCAGGTGATCTCATTGTTCAGTTCCCACCTATGAGTGAGAACATGCGGTGTTTGGTTTTCTGTTCTTGCGATAGTTTGCTGAGAATGATGGTTTCCAGCTGCATCCACGTCCCTGCAAAGGACGCAAACTCATCCTTTTTTATGGCTGCATAGTATTCCATGGTGTATATGTGCCACATTTCCTTAATCCAGTCTGTCACTGATGGACGTTTGGGTTGATTCCAAGTCTTTGCTATTGTGAATAGTGCCACAATAAACATACGTGTGCATGTGTCTTTATAGCAGCATGATTTATAATCCTTTGGTTATATACCCAGTAATGGGATGGCTGGGTCATATGGTACTTCTAGTTCTAGATCCTTGAGGAATCACCATACTGTTTTCCATAATGGTTGAACTAGTTTACAATCCCACCAACAGTGTAAAAGTGAGGAAATGACAATTTCTTTAAAAGTTAAACGTACACCAACCATACAACCCAGCCATTCTACTCTTAGCTATTTACCTAAAAGGAAGGAAAGCATTATTTAGTAGAAAGACTTTTGCATGAATATTCATATAGCCGTTTCATTTGTCATGGCCAAATCCTGTATACCATACAAATGTCCATCAAGAGGTTAGTGAATGAATACATTGTGTTATACCCACACGATGGAATACTCTTCAGCCATAAAAAGTATGAATTAAAGGTACAAAATAAAATATGCGATATAAAGTTTTGCACATTCTTAAGTATTGTGTTTTTTAACTTATGCAAACCAATCAAAACAGATTTTTTACTCTGTAAGATAGCTTAATGAATTTTTAATATTCTCCAGAAATAGGAAAATATTTCACACTCTTAGTAAGAAGTAAAGTCTTTTCTCAATTATAGGCACATGAAACACACAGAGAACCTGTAACTTCAGTTCTGTAGCTTCAACTTCATGTCAAAAGAAAATTCTCATCATTAGGTGATATATGATTGTGTATATATATATATATACACATACACACACACACACATACATGCACACATATGTATGATTAAAATGAATACAAAACAAAATGGTTATTCATAAATTGAACTTTGTCTTAAATTTTAAAATCAAATTTTTACATTTATAATTAATTCTTTTTCTCTTTTTTCAGTAATTAATAAGACAGAAAAAAGCAAGGTTATGTGATGGCATCTATGTCTGCTTTTAAACTATATTAAATTATATTTAAATGTGTTTTTAAAAATAATATATCTTAATGTCATCTATTTTTAGAATGATATAGCTCTAATACTGAAATAATTTATGTGAATGTGTCTTTAATGTATAAGAAAAAAGATAAAATTACTTTTGTAGGGACCAAAGAAAAATTTTCCCTTCTCACCTTCAAGGTTCACAAAAATCACTGACAAGAGGAAATTAATAGGAAAAAAGACATAAAAATGTATCTGATCATAGTTTTATATAACACAGGAGCCTTCAGAATATACACTCAAAGGTACAGGGAATATTGTCCATTTTTATGCTTAGGTATGCACAGCCATGTAGAAAAACTGTTGGGCAAAAAACATGATCAAATGCTAATAGACTGAGTGGGGAAATCCAGCACGACCTGTGTGTCCAGAGTTTTTTGGCCTCTGTCGAGCATGCATTCCTTCCTTCTGGATATGGGCAGTACACTCTCTGCAATAAGAGTCCTATGAGGAACAGTCAAATAAGGTAGGCCAGATAATTTCTTTAAAGCCAGTTTTTACACAAACAAGGTAGAGGAAAAGTTAGCATATTATTTTGGGGTTTGATGGTTGATTCTGGGGAAAAGGGGTTCTGAATACAAAGTTAAGGGGCACCAGAAAAATGACAAGTAAATATAACCTTAAAGTAGATAGAAATATATCTCACCTCTGCTCTTTGATTCAGAAACTTCCCTCTCTGTCTCTAATCTCTCCTCCCTCCCAGTCTTTCTCCCTTTCTCTGTTTTTCTGGATGTATTGAGCCATTGAAGCTCCTAGGAGACTCCTGGCTTCCAGTAGCAAAGTTGACTGCCTCACGAGGCTGAGAAGACAACTAGAATCAACTCATAGTTAGAGAGCTGGATACTCAATATGTCTTTATTATTTCTAAGAAAACATGTTCAATTATTTTGAAAACTATTTTTTTTTTTTTTTTGGTTTTCCTCCTTACTCATTTTTTTTTTTTTTTCTTTTTATCTGCATTGGAAGTAATCACTAAGTTTATGCCACAGATTGGAAGGGATGGGTAAATTTACTTAGTAAGCAAAGCAAACGTTTGCCTCTTCTCGAAAAGTGAATAAGATACCTGAAATTAAAGGATCATCTTCTGGCCTTTTAAAGAAGGAGGTACCATTTTTTTCAATTACTAACATTTTCAAGTCATTTGTAATTGATGATCAAGGCTCTTCTTGACTCTTCATCAGTAACAGATATAATAAGGGTTAGAGAAGTGAAGGATTTTTATGTGTGTGTAAAGGTGAGACATGATAGATTACAAGAGGTATAAAAATGACATTAAAACGTTACGGTAAGCTAATTTATTGCTGAAGAAAGAAAAACTAGTTTAAATACATTTAGTGGAGCCTAAGTGCACAGTGTTTATAAAGTCTACAGCTATATACAATAATGTTCTAGGCCTTCACATTCACTCACCACTTACTCACTGACTCAACTAGTGTAACTTCCCATCCTGCAAGCTCCATTTATGGTAAGTGTCCTATACAAATATACCATTTTTTAACTGTTTTATAAAAGAGGTTGATATGTTAATAGAAAAGTAATAAAATGGCACAACTTCAGAAATTTACATAACCTTTAAAGTTACTCTTTGGAGATTCTCTTTGTCATGGATTTGAGCCTGTCCCAGTATAACACAAAATATGGAACTGACTAAACACCCACTACTTTTTTTGAAGTAATTTTTATTTTAGTGTCAAGGGTACATGTACAGATTGGTTCTACAGTTAAATAGCATTATGTGGGGAGTTAGCATTCGTATTATTTCATCACCTAGATAATAAGCATAGTGCCAGATAGGTGTGTGTGTGTGTATGTGTATATAAATATATAATTTTTTTTTTTGAGACGGAGTTTTGCTCTTGTTGCCCAGGCTGGAGTGCAATGGCACCATCTCGACTCACCACAACCTCTGCCTCCTTGGTTCAAGAGATTCTTTTGCCTCAGCCTCCAGAGTAGCCAGGATCATAGGCATGCGCCACTACACCCAGGTAATTTTGTATTTTTAGTAGAGACAGGATTTCTCCATGTTGGTCAGGCTGGTCTCGAGATAGGTAGAATTTTTATCCTCACCCTCCTATCCATCCTCCATCCTTAAGTAGACCCTGGTGTCTATTGTTCCTTTCTTTGTGTCTGTATGTACTCAGCGTTTAATTTATACTCATAAGTGAGAACATATGGTGTTGGGTTTTCTGTTCCTGTTTTGGTTCACTTAGTATAATGGTCTTCAGCTTCATCCATGTTGTTGCAATAGACATTATCTTATTCTTTATTTTGGCTGCATAGTATTCCATGGTGTATATGTACCACATTTTCTCTATCCAGTCTTCCATTGATAGGCATTTATGTTGATTGCATGTCTCTGCTATTGCAAATAATGCTGTGATTAACTTATTTGTCCATGTGTCCTTATGGTTGAACAATCTATATTTCTTTGGATTGCTAATGGGATTGCTGGGTCAAACAGTAGTTCTATTTTTAGCTCTTTGAGAAATTGTTAAACTGCTTTCCACAGTAGCTGAACTACTTTACATTTCCACAAGCAGTGTTATAAGTGTCCTCTTCTCCACAGCCTCACCAGCTTTTGCTATTTTTTTTTATTTTTTAGTAATAGCCATTCTGAATGGTGTCAGATAATATCTCAGTGTGGTTTTCTCTATTAATTTCTCTAATAATCACTGATATCAAGCTTTTTAAATATTCTCCTTGACTGCACATATGTCTTCTTTTGAGAAGCGTCTGTTCTTGTCCTTTGCCCACTTTTAAATGGGATTCTTTGTTTTTTGCTTGTTAATTTCTTACTCTTTATACAGCTGAATTTTCACTTCTGTCAACTCCAAGTGTTCTGTAGCTCATTTCAAATTAACAGTATCCCTCAGAATCTCCTGTCCAAAATGCACTATAAGGCCTCAATTTTTACATCAGCAAGAAACTTATTCTATTTAACATAATTAGAAAATGAATTTACCAGGAAACAGAGGACATGATTCAGAATCAAGAGGAAAATTGAACAACTTAGTTTTGAAAATGAGAAAGAACCAAGGGAAACTAATTTACCTCTACACAACTCAACAACATGCTAAAGAAGATCTAGGCAAAGATGTTGCTGCCCTCAGTAGTGGTGCCACACATTTAGGATGAGGCCACAGCTGCTTATATTCAAGGAATCTTTCACCGACATGCCTTTTTGAAACCTTCTGGAGTCAAGGTCACGGGAACAACTAAGTTCAGATCCTGTGCAATAAAACACCTCGTGATATTTATTTTCTTCTAAATTATATCTATGGATACTTCTGCTTTCTTACATAATTCTTTAGATGTATAATCTGGAATTTAAAAATTGTTATTTTTATCCCTCTCCCTTTCTGTTTTTCTTTTTCTCCCTTTACTCATTCCTTCTTTTTTTAAGATCCAGGTTGTTTTAATGCTCGTCACAACTTATCTTCAAGATGAAAATAATGTTAACTAAACTGGTAAGTGTAGACATGTGGCAAGGGAATGATCTAGGGAGCAGGAGGCTTTGCTGCAGGCCAGCTGTCTCAGCACATTTTCAATCACGCTGTTGTGGGTTCAACCTCGGGAAAGACGCTTCACTTCACTGTGCGTAGATTCCATGTTTTCAGCAACTCCTCAGGTCATATGTTTATGCAAGTTCATAATTTAGCATTTAAATATTTCCCTTCTTCCCTAAATATGATCATTAGGGATAAAAGCCAAATGCCTCTTTCTGTCTTTTCTTCCATCCTGTCACAAGCAGTATGCAGATTGTTTCCTGTCATTTCAGCAGCATTCCTGCCCTTTCTGCATTTTCCCTTACTTACCCTGGAAAAATGTGCAAATAACATTTGCCAGAATACTCTGCCAGCTGTTTCCAGTTGAGATGCTGTCAAAGATAGCTACTCATACCAGCTTTGGAAGGAGGGAAGGAAAAAGCCATTCTTTTCTCCTGTGGCAGTGGCAGACAGATGTGTGAGCTGACAGCAGAAAACAGACGTGAGATTCCCAGTAGCCTACAGGCATTTGCTGGTGAATCACCCGCTGTGGTGCTGCAAGGAGCAGAGATCATTAGCAGTATGTTTCTGTGATTGATGCACACAAGAAAATGATCATTAACAAGGTCAACCTCAAATATGATCAATAATATGAACAATAAAACTTAAACACTCATTATTCAAATTGACAATAGACTAGCCAGTTTTCGTCTCACAGGTTTGACAGTTCACTGAGATTTTGACAAATTATTAAATAAAATGATATAACTCTGTCTATGTATATATATCCTTAATGTAAACATTAAATACTACTCCATGTGTAACACACAATAATTCTTTAGAATGTATAGAGTTCTGAAATATTATAAATGTAAAATTTTCAATTTAAACAATCTTTAAATGGGTAAAATACAGATGGGTTTTCAGTGTTAGTTGAAGCATAAATATGGTTAACGTAAGCTAAGATTGGCAGACATTTAAAATTAATGCAGACCAATTACCTCCCAAAATCCATTATGTCTGGAGAATATATGTTTCAGTTAACACTTGTAAAAATATATTTGTGACCATCAACTTACAAATACTAAGAAGATATAGAGACAATTTATAATTTAACCTCAAGTATTTGAATGTTTAGTTGAAAGTTACTGTTTTTATTTTTATTTTATTTTTTTTTTTGAGACAGAGTCTCACTCTGTCACCCAGGCTGCAGTGTTGCGATCTTGGCTCACTGCAACCTCTGCCTCCCAGGTTCAAGTGATTCTCCTGCCTTAGGCTCCTGAGTAGCTGGGACTACAGACGCTTGCCACCATGCTCAGCTAATGTTTATATTTTTAGTAGAGACGGGGTTTCACCATGTTGGTTAGGTTGATCTCGAACTCGACCTCTTGTGATCCACCCAACTGGGCCTCCCAAAGTGCTGGGATTACAGGCGTGAACCACTGCACCCAGCCTACAATTTTAAAAATGTAAGTAAACTACAACAGGGATTGATGTTAAACTTAAATAAGACAATCTCTTTTTAAGGAAAATTTATAGCATAGTCACATCACTCAGTGCGACAGGTTTTAATTCAAAATTTAATGATAGGTAATTTCTTTTTCAAAAAGCCTCAAAGTTTGCTGCTATTTTATGTTGCTGTAATGTTACCAAAAAAGAAAAGAGACTTGTAGTAATGTTTTCTTTTCTTTTTCCATATGGTCTTACATAAGAAAGACATCATAATGTAATCAGTAAAGCTTTTAATCATGGAAATCACCAGTACATAATGCTTTTTATTCAATAAGCTCAGCTGTCCAAGGATGCGCCAAAATAATGTAAAACTAATTATTAAATTATAAATTAAAATTTTCTATCCTATGTAAATACAGAAATAGAAAGGGCAGCTAACTACTGCTGTCCTATACTGTTATGCATTTGCTAATAGAATTCCATTCTCCTGGAAAGGTCTAAAGATATCGAGGCAGTCCTTGGGTTATGAGAGTCAATTGAAATCCAGTATCACTCCGTGAGTTACATTTTCAAACTTAGAAAATATAATTTAGAAGCATTTTGAAAATTTTAAGAAGGCCTAAGGCAAGTTCAAAGGTATATATTTTCAGGCTTTGATGAACACATGCATAGTAGAGAACATTTTTAAACCATCATTTGTAAATAGTAGTAAAAATTTTTAATTTTCAGGTGTATGTATTAAAACCAGACAGAGTTCATGTGGAAATGCAGTATGCTAGTAATGCCTTTTATACTTATAAGCTCTTCCAAATGTCATCATGGGCTCTTATTTTTATATCCTTGACATGTGGTAGTTTCTCAAAAAAAGGAAGGAATGAAAAAATAATCCCTCAGTTATGGAAACCATTCCAATAGTTTTGTGTTTATATGATGGACTGATAGTCTGTTATAACCTTGTGGGTTCTTTTTGCCTGCTCCACAGAAAAAGTCAATACACTGAGAAAACAAGTGTTATAGCAGAGAAAAAGTTCAATAATCCCAAGGCCATCTAGCAAGGAGGAAGGGAGATGTCTCTCAAACCTGCCTCCCCAGGAATTTGGAGATGATTAAGGATTGTTTGGCAGGCGGGGGGCTTACAAACGGGTTCTACTGATTGGTTGAGTTGGGGATGAAAGCACAAGAATGCCAAAACTGTCATTGTGCACCAAGTCAGTTACTGGGTGGGGATCACATGTCTGGGTGGTGTCAGCTGGTCCTCTGGAATGCAAAGCCTGAAAAATATCTCAAACATTAGGCTTAGATTGTTGTGATCAACAGGAGCAATTGGGAAAGTTAAAAATCTTGTGACTACTGGCTACTGACTCCTGAATAGTAAGCAAATACAGAAATGCAAGTTAGAAAACAATGAATAGTTATCATTTAACTATGCCTAAGTCTTAGCAGAATTCAGGCCCCTATCATCATTCTAACCCTGTGGCCTTTCATTAGTTTTGCAAAGATGGCTTCTGTCCGTGAACAAGGTTTGGGGAGGATAGGGCTAGTTTTGGGAAGTAACTATTACCGTCCTTGGTTTAAAGTTAAACTATAAACTAAATTTCTCCCATAGTCAGACTGATCTATATACAAGGATAAGCAAAGACAATTAGCTTGTGAGATTAGAAACAAGATAAAGTCGGTTATGTTCAATTTTACTCACTGTTAAAATTTTGCACTGGCAGTTTCAAATTCAGGATGATGGCTTTCAAATTTATCTTTTAGATTATATCTTATATATGAGTGAGTTTATTCCAGGTACGATACTTAATTCTCATGTTATTACCTATACAGTTTATCTTATTTTTTCAGGCATCTTCTATCACCAGTAGTCCATGCCACACAACAATGCAGATTTTTTTTTTTTTGAGATGGTGGAGTCTTGCTCTGTCGCCCAAGATGGAGTGCAGTGGCTCAATCCCTGCTCACTGCAACCTCCTCCTCCCAGGCTCGAGCGATTCTCCTGCCTCAGCCTCCTGGGTAGCTAAGACTACAGGCAAGTGCCATTATGCCTGGCTAATTTTTTATTTTATTTTATTTTCTATTTTTAGTAGAGACAGGGTTTCACCATGTTGGCCAGGTTAGTCTCGAACTCCTGATCTCAGGTGATCCACTTGCCTCGGCCTCCCAAAGTGCTGGGATTACAGGCATGAGCCACCATGCCTGTCCTGCAGATGTGTTTTTGATCAGACTTTCAAAGACCTCACGTTACTAATTTAATGTGCATTCATTTTTGCTTTTTTCTTTTTTGATCCTTTAAATCAGTGAGGTAAAGTGTCTTTTCAGCCTTTTTCACCATTCTTCTCCTACGTCTTCCTGTTCAAATGAGACTAATAAATCTCTTCCAAACCATATATCAGCATTTTTTTGCTTTCATTTAACTTATGTCCCTCTTGCTAGGACAATCCACTCATCTGTCCCTCTTGCTAGGACAATCCACTCATCTGTCCCTCTTGCTAGGACAATCCACTCATCTGTCCCTCTTGCTAGGACAATCCACTCATCTAAAACCAATAAAAATCCTTATGACGACCTTTCTGTACTTACATGGGAGATTACTGCCTTATTGAAGTTTCTTCTCAATTATTCACTTTCTCCTTTGAAATCTATAAGAAATACATATCAATCTTTCTTGTGGCATTTAATTTTCTTTAACTTTTTAATGGTGCTTTCATTTTATTTTGAATTATAGGTGTTTATTAATATTGTATTGACATACTTTATAGCCTATTAAAGATCGTGTTTAAATTAGCATTTATAAAATTTAATGTACTAAGATAATTACCTTTTATTTGTGAATAATGGCAATTACTCTTTTTTACATCTATTATGAAAAAATAATCAATGTATCTTTAAGTACATGCATGTGAAGGAAAAAAAATTGGTTTTTATAGTAGAGACACTGTTGTCTCATAACAATTGTAATTTCAGGTTTCACACTGAGAGAATACCTGTAAAACAAAATAGATAGATATAAAACTAAAATTGTAATTAAACTTTTTCACCTCTAGCTTTCTCCTATATTTATTCACTTTTGATTTAAATAAATATACTCAAGATGTTTCAAATCATTTAAATGTAGAAACTACACTATCTGTTGTGTTTTTATCTCCCCGCTCCTTGTATACAGTCAGCTATCACCCTCCATTTATCACAGTTCTAGAATGAATTGTGGGATCTTCATTTTGAGGTTTCTGCTTAAATATACACTGTGCATTTAAGCAAATACAAAAAGAGAACACCTGCATGGAAGGCTTAGAAAATAATCTGATTCAAGATAGAAAAATTGGAAGTGGTATCCTTTTTTTTTCTCACAGATGCAGAATGACACCAGGCCTTATTGTTTGGTAAGTGAAGGATCACCTGAAATTAACCCCTTATTTGCCCTCATCAAGGTATCTTTCTGTGCAGGCCACAACATGAGCAACTATACATGGAAGTTTTGTTTAACATGCCCCTCCCGAATATTATTTCTATCCCTAATATTATTCCTATCTATAATATTATTCTTTATGCTTATTGTTTTACAGTGTTTGTCCTTAGCATGGAAATGGTTTTCTCTTTGACCCTTTATTA
This sequence comes from Rhinopithecus roxellana, assembly GCF_007565055.1. Taxonomy (NCBI): domain Eukaryota; kingdom Metazoa; phylum Chordata; class Mammalia; order Primates; family Cercopithecidae; genus Rhinopithecus; species Rhinopithecus roxellana. The sequence goes on along the minus strand of NC_044550.1, from coordinate 29,927,415 downwards.
GAGTTGTCACTGTAATGCACAGGTTGTTTTCCTTCTTTCATTGTAAGACCTTTGGGTGATGGTCCTCAAGTATCCTTGACAAGTTTAAATTAGCTCTGCTTCATCATTCCTTTTGTTTTATTCTCTATCTGCTTTCCTTTTTCCTGTATTGCACTTTATTCTCTTTCATTATTCTATGCTTTATCTATTTTAGTACAATCTCTATTGTCAATTTTTTTTAGTTTTCAGACATACAGATTTTTAATTAGGTATATAATTTTAATTAACATATAATTAAATTAACATATAATTGTGCTACTCTAGCACATTTACAAAGAAGTAAGGGAATCACAAGTTTTATTGGCTAGAGGTAAGCAAAGCTTTTTAAAGGCATCTGCACCCATACTGCTGTCTTTCCTACCTTCTCTCTAAACACAAGTAAACTCACAGGTTTTATTATTGCTAAATTATAAAGAGGTTATTTGCTCTTATCTTAAAATTATATTGATATTATATCATAAGAATTTAACATATGATAAGAATCATAATATATAAATAAATATATAATTAAAATTAAAATTATATATAAATTTATATAAATTCTTATAAATATATAATATTTAATTACACATATTGAGAGAGAGAAAAGGTCTTGCTCTGTCACCCAGGCTTGAGTTCACTGGTGCAATTATAACTCTCTGCAGCTTCGAACTCCTCAGTCCAAGCGACTTTTCTCTGACTACAGACATGAACCACCTTGCCTGGCTCTCTACTTATTATTAGCAACTCTGAGACAGTCTAGGGGCCTGTGGCCTGCCTATGTGACTTTCAAGTTCTCTCCATTGAGGACTTAGTGGGGCATGCATAGTGGGTGCCTCATGATTCTCAAGCTGAGAGACTTGCTTTTCTTTCCCCAAATTAAGAAGATCTCTACTTGTCCAATACAGTAGCTTCCGGCAGTATGTGACATCTAAATTAATTTAGATGCATTAAATTAATTAACGTGTCATTCTTCAGTCACACTGACCTTATTTCAAGTGCTGAAGACATCACAGATATAGAGCATCTCCAGAATTGCAATGTCTATTGGACATTACTGCTGTAGTGCGTAACATACAAAGCCCTCACATGTTTTCACCTACGTTTGTTAAAACTATTGTCATGCAATGTTGTTTTTAAGGCATCCTTTTTAGTGGTGTGTTATATATTATTCACGAACTGATGATCCAGGCTTTAAGCAATGTTGTTTTGTTTGTTTTCCATAGAAGTGAGTTAACTACTTTTTACACTATTTCCCAGTAGAATACATACACAAATTCTTATGATATAGCATCAATATAATTTCAGATAAGAGCAAATAATCTCTTTATAATTTAGCAATAATAAAACCTATGAGTTTACTTGTGTTTAGAGAAAAGGTAGGGAAGACAGCAGTATGGGTGCAGATGCCTTCAAAAAGCTTTGTTTACCTCTCGCCAATAAAACTTGTGATTCTCTTCTTTGTAAATGTACTAGATTAGCACAAATTGTTATACCATATATGCCATAGCAGACCCTGCCTCTGACAAATATTTTTGATTATATATGAAGCAGGATTTGGCAAATTTAGAACTATCCCTTGTATACCTGCTAATCATTTGAGGAAGAGTTTAATATACATTATTTTATTCCATAATGTTGTACATAACTGTAATGTTATCCCTGTACACATACAGAAACAGGTTCAAATTGGTGAAGTAATAACATGAAGATCATATATGAAATTAGAATAAATCAAACATAGGACTTCTCTGCAAGTCTAAATTGCTTTTTTGTATTTTAAAAATATCCATTTTTCAATACCTTTTATCACTCTATTGACCTAAGTTATTCTTCAGTGTAAGAAAATTACACATTTTGAAACATGTTTTATGCATGCCACAATATTTGCAAAATGAGAAAAAAATTTACTTGATACTTCATTACCAATAAAGTTACGAGATTCAAATAATCTTTCACCGTAAAGTTTAAGTTGATGAGTAAATCATTTATTCATTATTTTGACAATCAGCTGGACAATAGCTGTTTTCCATGTACTAAGCTAGGGTTTGAACATGTAAGAAAATAAAGGATTTGCTACTATTGACCACGTAAGAGCAGAAATGGGGTGATTTCTTTCAAACTTAAATTCTTTCTCAGTAGAGAAAGGACATTTACCTAGAGAGATATAATCAATGGGGTGTTGCAATCAATACTGTGATATGAACAGAAGTTTATGCTGAGTGGAAAGTGGCATGCCAAACATGTAGAAAGATTTGCTTTAAGTATCAACAAAGGTACTAGGCTTAAACACCCAATTTTAAATAGATAACACAGCCTATACTAAAGAAAAAAATGCTTGGAATGTTTGTAACAGAAAATTACTTTTTTTGTAAAAAAGTAAAGGTACTAATTAAATTACCTAACAGTGGCTTAAAATAAAGCATTTTGATAGAAGGTGATGGGAAATAACATTAGAGAGATATGTCAGATAAGGAAATTTCCTATATAGGAAGCAAAGGGAAACTTTGTTAACACAGAATAACTGGAAGTTTTTACATAGGAGAGTGATTTGATAAAATTAGTATTTTACATACATTATTCTAGACCTGAATTTAGCAAAGTTTTGGAAAAGGATACCAGACTAACATCATGAGGATTATGCGTAAGAACTTTGGAAGCTACTTCTTTTATCTAAGAAGTAGCACAGATGCTAGCAAAGGGAAAAATTCTAGTTGAAAGACACTTAGGATGTATCTTTGGAAGTTTTTAGAGACTGGTTTGATTCAGTTGGGCATAAGTTTTCAGTTTATATACTTGGAAAATCATTTTAAGATATTTTCAGCCACACGTAACAGAGGACCCTGCTCAAAGTGGCATACAATGAGGCAAAAGGTCCTCACACAGAATAATAAGTTCCCAAGTTGTGAAAACAGTGGATTAATTCAGTGACTAATAGAGTAACGTGCTCTGCTTCTTTCCAGATTGTTTCCTCCACCATTCTCTGTTGTCAGCTTTATTTCTCATGCTAGATGCCTTCATGGTTATAGCATCTTACATTTCCTGACACAACATTCATAAAAGTAAAGCAGAAGACAGTTTGTCATGTATTCTTCAGGTCCAAGGAAACTCTTCCCGTACCTCATCCAACAGATTTTTCCTTATGTCCTATCAACAAGAACTGCTTTATTTGCCCAGAGAGGTGAATGGCATCATTGTGACTGGTAGGTTAGTTAGGACCTATCCCCTGCAGGAACTTATGTGAAAGGAAACCATCTTTTTGTCATTTACGGATACAGTATGTGGAAATGTTGAACAGATCACTGATGCTCTTTTCACATATGTATAGATACACTTATTTATTATACACATATTTATATATATATATTTTTTGAGACAATGCCTTTCTCTGTTACTCAGGTCGGAGTTCAGTAGCCTGATCACAACTCAGTGCAACCTGCATTTCCCTGGCTCACTATCCTCCCACCTCAGCCTCCTGAATAGTTGTGACTACAGGCATAGTTGTAGAGATGAGGTCTCACTATGTTGCCCAGGCTGGTCTCCAATTCCTGAGCTGAAGTGATCCTTCTGTCTTGGCCTCCCAAAGTGCTGGAATTACAGGCATGAGCCACAGTGCGCAGATTATTTTCATTTGTAAAATCTATTTTCATTTTTGCTTGCTGTTTCTGACAGTGGGGAAGGTAGGTAAATTTGTTTCTTGTTACCCTTTACCTCCACATTCCATATGTCCTAATTTTATATTTCCCACAGCTTTGTCAGAGAGTTTTTTCGTCCTGAATTTCCACCTCTTTAATTTTAGTTTTACATTAATTTATAAACTTGTATTCATGTGTTTTTATGCTTTCTGATTTTCTGGGAAAGTGTATAATTCTTTTTTTTTTTTTTTTTTTTTTTATTATACTTTAAGTTCTAGGGTACATGTGCATAACGTGCAGGTTTGTTACATATGTATACTTATGCCATGTTGGTGTGCTGCACCCATCAACTCGTCAGCACCCATCAATTCATCATTTATATCATGTATAACTCCCCAATGCAATCCCTCCCTCCTCCCCCCTCCCCCCTCCCCATGATAGACCCCAGTGTGTGATGTTCCCCTTCCCGAGTCCAAGTGATCTCATTGTTCAGTTCCCACCTATGAGTGAGAACATGCGGTGTTTGGTTTTCTCTTCTTGTGATAGTTTGCTAAGAATGATGGTTTCCAGCTGCATCCATGTCCCTACAAAGGACGCAAACTCATCCTTTTTTATGGCTGCATAGTATTCCATGGTGTATATGTGCCACATTTTCTTAATCCAGTCTGTCACAGATGGACATTTGGGTTGATTCCAAGTCTTTGCTATTGTGAATAGTGCCGCAATAAACATACGTGTACATGTGTCTTTGTAGTAGACTAATTTATAATCCTTTGGGTATATACCCAGTAGTGGGATGGCTGGGTCATATGGTACATCTAGTTCTAGATCCTTGAGGAATTGCCATACTGTTTTCCATAATGGTTGAACTAGTTTACAATCCCACCAACAGTGTAAAAGTGTTCCTATTTCTCCACATCCTCTCCAACACCTGTTGTTTCCTGACTTCTTAATGATTGCCATTCTAACTGGTGTGAGATGGTATCTCATTGTGGTTTTGATTTGCATTTCTCTGATGGCCAGTGATGATGAGCATTTTTTCGTGTGTCTGTTGGCTGTATGAATATCTTCTTTTGAGAAATGTCTGTTCATATCCTTTCCCCACTTTTTGATGGGGTTGTTTGTTTTTTTCTCGTATATTTGTTTGAGTTCTTTGTAGATTCTGGATATTAGCCCTTTGTCAGATGAGTAGGTTGCAAAAATTTTCTCCCATTCTGTAGGTTGCCTGTTCACTCTGATGGTAGTTTCTTTTGCTGTGCAAAAGCTCTTTAGTTTAATTAGATCCCATTTGTCAATTTTGGCTTTTGCTGCCGTTGCTTTTGGTGTTTTAGACATGAAGTCCTTGCCCATGCCTATGTCCTGAATGGTACTACCTAGATTTTCTTCTAGGGTTTTTATGGTATTAGGTCTAACATTTAAGTCTCTAATCCATCTTGAATTAATCTTCGTATAAGGGGTAAGGAAAGGATCCAGTTTCAGCTTTCTACTTATGGCTAGCCAATTTTCCCAGCACCATTTATTAAATAGGGAATCCTTTCCCCATTTCTTGTTTCTCTCAGGTTTGTCAAAGATCAGATGGCTGTAGATGTGCGGTATTATTTCTGAGGACTCTGTTCTGTTCCATTGGTCTATATCTCTGTTTTGGTACCAGTACCATGCTGTTTTGGTTACTGTAGCCTTGTAGTATAGTTTGAAGTCAGGTAGCGTGACGCCTCCAGCTTTGTCCTTTTGACTTAGGATTGTCTTGGCAATGCGGGCTCTTTTTTGGTTCCATATGAACTTTAAAGCAGTTTTTTCCAATTCTGTGAAGAAAGTCATTGGTAGCTTGATGGGGATGGCATTGAATCTATAAATAACCTTGGGGAGTATGGCCATTTTCACGATATTGATTCTTCCTATCCATGAGCATGGTATGTTCTTCCATTTGTTTGTGTCCTCTTTGATTTCACTGAGCAGTGGTTTGTAGTTCTCCTTGAAGAGGTCCTTTACATCCCTTGTAAGCTGGATTCCTAGGTATTTTATTCTCTTTGAAGCAATTGTGAATGGAAGTTCATTCCTGATTTGGCTCTCTGCTTGTCTGTTGCTGGTGTATAAGAATGCTTGTGATTTTTGCACATTAATTTTGTATCCTGAGACTTTGCTGAAGTTGCTTATCAGCTTAAGGAGATTTTGGGCTGAGACGATGGGGTTTTCTAAATATACAATCATGTCATCTGCAAACAGGGACAATTTGACTTCTTCTTTTCCTAACTGGATACCCTTGATTTCTTTCTCTTGCCTGATTGCCCTAGCCAGAACTTCCAACACTATGTTGAATAGGAGTGGTGAGAGAGGGCATCCCTGTCTTGTGCCAGTTTTCAAAGGGAATTTTTCCAGTTTTTGCCCATTCAGTATGATATTAGCTGTGGGTTTGTCATAAATAGCTCTTATTATTTTGAGGTACGTTCCATCAATACCGAATTTATTGAGCGTTTTTAGCATGAAGGGCTGTTGAATTTTGTCAAAAGCCTTTTCTGCATCTATTGAGATAATCATGTGGTTCTTGTCTTTGGTTCTGTTTATATGCTGGATTACGTTTATTGATTTGCGAATGTTGAACCAGCCTTGCATCCCAGGGATGAAGCCCACTTGATCATGGTGGATAAGCTTTTTGATGTGCTGCTGAATCCGGTTTGCCAGTATTTTATTGAGGATTTTTGCATCAATGTTCATCAGGGATATTGGTCTAAAATTCTCTTTTTTTGTTGTGTCTCTGCCAGGCTTTGGTATCAGGATGATGTTGGCCTCATAAAATGAGTTAGGGAGGATTCCCTCTTTTTCTATTGATTGGAATAGTTTCAGAAGGAATGGTACCAGCTCCTCCTTGTACCTCTGGTAGAATTCAGCTGTGAATCCATCTGGTCCTGGACTTTTTTTGGTGGGTAGGCTATTAATTGTTGCCTCAATTTCAGAGCCTGCTATTGGTCTATTCAGGGATTCAACTTCTTCCTGGTTTAGCCTTGGGAGAGTGTAAGTGTCCAGGAAATTATCCATTTCTTCTAGATTTTCTAGTTGATTTGCGTAGAGGCGTTTATAGTATTCTCTGATGGTAGTTTGTATTTCTGTGGGATCAGTGGTGATATCCCCTTTATCATTTTTTATTGCATCTATTTGATTCCTCTCTCTTTTTTTCTTTATTAGCCTTGCTAGCGGTCTGTCAATTTTGTTGATCTTTTCAAAAAACCAACTCCTGGATTCATTGATTTTTTGGAGGGTTTTTTGTGTCTCTATCTCCTTCAGTTCTGCTCTGATCTTAGTTATTTCTTGCCTTCTGCTAGCTTTTGAATGTGTTTGCTCTTGCCTCTCTAGTTCTTTTAATTGTGATGTTAGAGTGTCAATTTTAGATCTTTCCTGTTTTCTCTTGTGGGCATTTAGTGCTATAAATTTCCCTCTACACACTGCTTTAAATGTGTCCCAGAGATTCTGGTATGTTGTATCTTTGTTCTCATTGGTTTCAAAGAACATCTTTATTTCCGCTTTCATTTCGTTATGTACCCAGTAGTCATTCAGGAGCAGGTTGTTCAGTTTCCATGTAGTTGAGCGGTTTTGATTGAGTTTCTTAGTCCTGAGTTCTAGTTTGATTGCACTGTGGTCTGAGAGACAGTTTGTTATAATTTCTGTTCTTTTACATTTGCTGAGGAGTACTTTACTTCCAATTATGTGGTCAATTTTGGAATAAGTGCGATGTGGTGATGAGAAGAATGTATATTCTGTTGATTTGGGGTGGAGAGTTCTATAGATGTCTATTAGGTCCGCTTGGTGCAGAGATGAGTTCAATTCCTGGATATCCTTGTTAACTTTCTGTCTCGTTGATCTGTCTAATGTTGACAGCGGAGTGTTGAAGTCTCCCATTATTATTGTATGGGAGTCTAAGTCTCTTTGTAAGTCTCTAAGGACTTGCTTTATGAATCTGGGTGCTCCTGTATTGGGTGCATATATATTTAGGAGAGTTAGCTCTTCCTGTTGAATTGATCCCTTTACCATTATGTAATGGCCTTCTTTGTCTCTTTTGATCTTTGATGGTTTAAAGTCTGTTTTATCAGAGACTAGGATTGCAACCCCTGCTTTTTTTTGTTCTCCATTTGCTTGGTAGATCTTCCTCCATCCCTTTATTTTGAGCCTATGTATGTCTCTGCATGTGAGATGGGTCTCCTGAATACAGCAGACTGATGGGTCTTGACTCTTTATCCAGTTTGCCAGTCTGTGTCTTTTAATTGGAGCATTTAGTCCATTAACATTTAAGGTTAATATTGTTATGTGTGAACTTGATCCTGCCATTATGATATTAACTGGTTATTTTGCTCGTTAGTTGATGCAGTTTCTTCCTAGCCTCGATGGTCTTTACATTTTGCCATGTTTTTGCGATGGCTGGTACCGGTTGTTCCTTTCCATGTTTAGGGCTTCCTTCAGGGTCTCTTGTAAGGCAGGCCTGGTGGTGACAAAATCTCTAAGCATTTGCTTATCTGTAAAGGATTTTATTTCTCCTTCACTGATGAAACTTAGTTTGGCTGGATATGAGATTCTGGGTTTAAAATTCTTTTCTTTAAGAACGTTGAATATTGGCCCCCACTCTCTTCTGGCTTGTAGAGTTTCTGCCGAGAGATCTGCTGTTAGTCTGATGGGCTTCCCTTTGTGGGTGACCCGACCTTTCTCTCTGGCTGCCCTTAAGATTTTTTCCTTCATTTCAACTTTGGTGAATCTGGCAATTATGTGTCTTGGAGTTGCTCTTCTGGAGGAGTATCTTTGTGGCGTTCTCTGTATTTCCTGAATTTGAATGTTGGCCTGCCCTACTAGGTTGGGGAAGTTCTCCTGGATGATATCCTGAAGAGTGTTTTCCAACTTGGTTCCATTTTCCCCCTCACTTTCAGGCACCCCAATCAGACGTAGATTTGGTCTTTTTACGTAATCCCATACTTCTCGCAGGCTTTGCTCATTTCTTTTTCTTCTTTTTTCTTTTGGTTTCTCTTCTCGCTTCATTTCATTCATTTGATCTTCAATCGCTGATATTCTTTCTTCCAGTTGATCGAGTCGGTTACTGAAGCTTGTGCATTTGTCACGTATTTCTCGTGTCATGGTTTTCATCTCTGTCATTTCGTTTATGATCTTCTCTGCATTAATGAGTCTAGCTGTCAATTCTTCCACTCTTTTTTCAAGATTTTTAGTTTCTTTGCGCTGGGTACGTAATTCCTCCTTTAGCTCTGATAAGTTTGATGGACTGAAGCCTTCTTCTCTCCTCTCGTCCAAGTCATTCTCTGACCAGCTTTGATCTGTTGCTGGTGATGGGCTGCGCTCCTTTGCAGGGGGAGATGCGCTCTTATTTTTTGAATTTCCAGCTTTTCTGCCCTGCTTCTTCCCCATCTTTGTGGTTTTATCTGTCTCTGGTCTTTGATGGTGGTGACGAACTGATGGGGTTTTGGTATAGGTGTCCTTCCTGTTTGATAGTTTTCCTTCTGACAGTCAGAAGGACTCTCTGTTGGTCTGTTGGAGATTGCTTGAGGTCCACTTCAGACCCTGTTTGCCTGGGTATCAGCAGCAGAGGTTGCCGAAGATAGAATATTGCTGAACAGCGAGTGTACCTGTCTGATTCTTCCTTTGGAAGTGTCCTCTCAGGGGTGTACTCCACCCTGTGAGGTGTGGGGTGTCAGACTGCCCCTAGTGGGGGATTTCTCCCAGCTAGGCTACTCAGGGGTCAGGGACACACCTGAGCAGGCAGTCTGTCCGTTCTCAGATCTCAACCTCCGCGTTGGGAGATCCGCGGCTCTCCCCAAAGCTGTCAGACAGAGTCGTTCGCGTCTGCACCGGCTCCCGCTACTTCCCCTGTTGGTCTTCAGCTGTGCGCTGTCCCCAGAGGTGGAGACTACAGAGACAGGCAGGCTTCCTTGAGCTGCTGTGAGCTCCACCCAGTTCGAGCTTCCCAGCGGCTTTGTTTACCTACTTAAGCCTCAGCAATGGCGGGCGCCCCTCCCCCAGCCTCGCTGCTGCCTTGCGGATAGATCGCGGCAGACTGCTGTGTTAGCAGTGAGGGAGGCTTCGTGGGCGTGGGACCCTCCTGGCCAGGTGTGGGATATATTCTCCTGGAATGCCTGTATGCTTACAGCGCAGTATTGGGGTGGGAGTTACCCGATTTTCCAGGTGTTGTGTGTCTCAGTTCCCCTGGCTAGGAAAACGGATCCCCTTCCCCCTTGCGCTTCCAGGTGAGGCGATGCCTCGCCCTGCTTCAGCTCTCGCTGGTCAGGCTGCAGCAGCTGACCAGCACCGATTGTCCGGCACTCCCTAGTGAGATGACCCCAGTACCTCAGTTGAAAATGCAGAAATCACCGGTCTTCTGTGTCGCTCACGCTGGGAGTTGGAGACTGGAGCTGTTCCTATTCGGCCATCTTGCTCCGCCCCCCAAAATCGAAAGTGTATAATTCTTCATTTATTTACTCAAAAGCTTTGCACATATATTTTAAAAGTCTGTGTCTGATAACTGCAGTTTGTGAAGCTCTGGCTTTATACTCTCTTGACTTCTGATCATGGTAACTACCTTTGCTGAGTACTTGTTTAGTCAGAGTAAGCAATACATAATGAATATAAAAATGTGTAAGCATAGATGGCTTAAAATGATATCACATTAGGTTTCCTTCTGTGGACCTTTGGCACACAAAAAAATCTCACATTATTTGATAATATTTCAGTGATCTAAATATTTTAAAGTTGGGGTTCAGACCCTTTCAGGATCAACTGTCTTCAGGTTTATGCTTATACTTAGTTGTATAAAAATACCTTTGGGGGTATCAATTAAAGCCTGGGATATTTAGTGGGAAACTCATTTTTGAAAATCCTAGAATAATATTTCAGATTGCTTAGGCTGTAGTTCTCTATGAGGTACTATTTTTTTTTCAGGGACTTTTTGGCAATTTGGTTGTCACAGTTTGGTAGATAAAGGGTATGGCTATTAGTATCTAACAGCTAGAGACCTGGGATGCTGTTAAACATTCTACAATGCACAGGACAGCTCTCACAACAAAGAATCATCAAGTGTGAAATTCTATTATTGCTAAGGTTGAAAACCCCTGGCTTAGACCTAGGAGACTAAAAAGATATTTTCAACTTTCCAGCCTCTCAGTGGCTTCTTTTTGAATCTGCAGAACTCATCAGAAAATATCTCCAAATGTCATGCTTACACCTCTAGTTTTCTTTATTTTTTTAGTTCCTGTCCTTAAGTCTTTACTGTCTTGCTAAGTCTCCAAGCTTTTAGCCTGATCATTTATTTTTCATTTAGATTTCCTGATTGACAAGTTCTTCTCAGTAGGAGAACAGCTACTAGACAGAGGCTTTAAGTTCCACAGGCCCTTGGCATTTAAATATTCCCCTACACATTAAAATGCACCCACTTCCTACATCAAAATAAACTTTTTGCTGTAAAATTTTGAAATCATGTTTAAAATTTTGCTTTTGGAATAATTTGACTCTAGTAGTTAAAACTGTACAAAGTAACATAAATTATATAAATGTCAAATGTCATACTTTGTAGACATGTTAACATTAACAATTGTGGATCTTTCATTTTTACTTTTATATTTAGAGACAAATTTTTCTTCTTTCAAACTTCAAACATTTTTCTCCTATGTTTAGAAAATGATATAAAAACTTTATAATTTCATGGAGTTCTATTATTTTTATGTCCCTATACTAACTGCTATATTTTACATTTGTCACGTAGTAATACTCTAAAGGAAAATAATATGTCAGTGGCATATGCCAATCACTCAGATATGAAGTAACTTTGGTCCTGTGATTTATAAGACTTGTAACTAACTTTCATTTAACTATCTCACAGCAGCATATATCATTGCCAACATATATTACACTGAAGTAATTCTCTTATCTTTAAAACACTAATTGTAACAAGCATGTTTCAATAAACTCATGAATACAAAATATCTCAGGTTAGTCAGTGAATTGAATACCCAATGCACTGTATATTTCAAAGTCTTACCAGGCCCATTTGAAGAAATGAGAATTAAAAGGCTAACTTTAGGGCAAAGAATCCTTAAATGTCAGGTTATCTAAATTAGATTTATATAATTTAGAGGCACCTCATATTTGCTTACTTTTAAGCTTAACAAGTTTTTCTCAATTGTTACAATCAATTTTCATGGTTAGAAATTCCAATATATTATAGTTCCATTAATTTGCTTTATTTTTTTTTCCAAGATGCTAGGTGCAATTATGTTGCAAACACAATTATATAAGTGTCAATACTTGAAACTTCTCCTTCTTGCTCTTATTTTCTTGTATGTTTTTAATCATGTTTACATACTGTTCGACGTTGCTGAGCCTACACTACATTTTGCCAATAATCTGATTGAACTCTAGAAACTCACATAAGGCTACCAGTCAATAAAATCAGCAGAAACCTCAAAGGCTAACCTTTCATATAAGTATATCATGTGAATCTCAGTATGTACATAGATACTGAGTTGAATTGTGACCTCTGAAAATTTATGTAATGTTCACTCAGAACCTTATAAGAAGAGGGAAATTTGGCCACAGAGGTCCAGACACACAGAAATAGCACAATGGTGGAGGTAGAGACTGATGTGATGTTTGTCAAGCCAAGGAATGCCAAGGATTGTTAACAAGCATCAGAAGTTAGAAGAGTCAATGGAGGCTCCACTAGAGCCTTCAGAGAATTTGACCCTGTTAACATCTTGATTTGCAGACTCTAGCCTCCACAATTTTGAGGGAAAACATTTCTGTTATTTTCAGCCATCCAGTTTATGTAATTTATTAGAACATCCCTAAGAAACTAGCACAGTACTCATCTAGTATTATCAACTGAATTTTATATTATGTTACGGTTTTATATTTCAATTTTATACATAAAATATTATGGCCAATAGAAATTTTGAGAAGTTTCTCACTGAAAATATAAGCATGTTTATACAAATGCACATCTACACATTTCTACTGATATTTTCTGGGTTCTGAAACTCAATACATTTCATAAGAACTGATTTGATTTGATTTTAACACCAGATAGGCATTTTTAATTAATGACACAATACAGTTTTTCGTTGTGTTCGGAGCAATTGATTTACTTTTACAGTCAACTTCAGAACAATATACCACATATTCAAAAAATGTGTATTTATGAAGCCTTGAAAATGGAATAACAAGAAGTAATAATTCCTTGTTTTATTTTATCACAGACTACATTTAAGCCTCACTGCAAAGTAATTTACCCCAGTCTATGCTAAACCAGTTATAATCTTACAGTGAAGCCATTAAATGCAAATCTAACTTCCTGTAGGATTTCTATATCTCTTTGTTGGCAAATTGAATTTGTAATTAAATTTGTTAGTTATTTATTTCAGAGTGACTTATCCATATATTTTTCTAATTAAATATTTATATACTTAAAATTATATATTTGATCACAGTGAAATTATTTGAGACCTTACTGAAATACACAAACCAACAAAACTTAAAAATTTGAGCTAATTATTAAAGCCTTAGGCAAATGACATTTGATTTCAAAATGTGGGTAGTTATAATCTTTATAGTATAAATTATCTTTCTGTTTGGCCAAATATCATCATATTATATGAATATACATCACCATAAAATCAAACTATAAGCAATAATTTAATGAAATTGTAAGTCTTTTTATTTGAGGAAAACAATTTTTTTAGTCAGCAGCTCCTTTAGATAACTATTGTGAGGAACAAAATTGAGTCTCCACTGTCTATCTTCTTAATTAAGCATACCGTAGCTACCAAAAGTTTTATATTACCAGGGCAGCAATGTCGGCAAGAAATTGCATAAATTTCAGGGTGTCTAACAGACAAGCTAAAATAATTAATCAGTCACACAACCTGATCAACATTAGATAATTACCCAAAATGGCTATGAAGTTAGCTAAAGACCAGAAAGATTCATTTAGTCTTTTATAAATTGGCAAACACAGGGTTAAAGGAATAACATTTCCAAGCAAAATAATCAAATCTGTTTCCTAGATCATATTAGCGAGATCTATGCACTGATCCTGGTAATATTTTAGAAACTGTCAGCATGACTGTAAGCTCAATGTTAGTGAAATATTTTGTTTACTGTTTAACCTCTATTTCTCCTAGAATTTTCTAGTTTTAATGCCCATAGTGTTACTTCTAACCCTATAGATCTAAATGGCACAGTAAATGGGAAATAAAGGCAATTGTGTGTTGGTGTCAAGCATTCTCAGCAGGAAGCTGCTTAGTTTATTGAATCAAAGTTTTACAAAAAAACAAAATTTCATTTATTTATTTTTGGTGAAATTAAATTTAATGAAAAATAGCAGGCTAGGTGTGTGTGATGGCTCATGCCTCTAATCCCAGCACTTTGGGAAGCTAAAATGGTAGAATCACTTGACCCCATGTGTTTGAGATCAGCCTGAGCAACACAGAGAGACTCTGTCTCTACAGATAATTCAACAAACAAACAAAAAGCTGAGGGGGTTGGCATGTACCTGTGGTCTCAGCTACTTGGGAGGCTGAGGCAGGAGGATCATTTGAGCCCAGGAGATCAAGGCTGCTGTGAGCTGTGATCACACACAAAAAGAAAAATATTAATAAATGGTGTCAATAACTACCTATACTTATACAATGGTTTACAGATTATACAGACTGTTTTAGTTCATGTGTCATTGAATTTTCTAACAATAAACCAAAGAGTAACATTTGAAAAGCATTTTAAAATTACTGTACCCCTTGCAAACACAAGGCTCAAGTACTAAAGTTTACTTGGTAGGACCTTCATTCTAATAGTCTTCATATTAAAACTAGAACTCCTGAAGGTATGCCATAGTATATTACAAATAATTACAAATACACACACACATACACACACACACACACACACACACACACAGAGATACACACTAGCCAATTCAAGTCGGAAAACATACTTTTGTGTAAAAACATGGTCTTACTAAAATTTCAAGTTTCATTTCTTCAAACATTCAAGTTCAGTTCTGTTCTTCATCATCAGCATCTTCCCTAAAAATGGGCATTTAATGAGCACCTAGTATTTGCTAGGCATTTTTATAGTATTTTTTCTCTTTAGTAGTTATAGTTTCCACTTTATATTTGAGGTATCTCAGTGAGATTATATTATTTCTCCCAAGTCAAATGAAGGGAAGAGCTATCCCAAATAAATCTGGACATCTAAGACTAAGATCATACTTAGTACTATAACTGACACCCCTCTTAATTATAGCCCTGTTTTTCTCTAGAAGGCTGGCCTGCAATCTCTGCTCAACTTTGGTTCCTAGGGCTCCTACCTTTATCCTCTTAATTTTAAAGACCACTGCACTCTGTCTGGATTTCCCCTCCATATTCCATGCGCTGGAAAGTGGATCATCTCCTTGTTTCTCATTCTTTTTCTGTCATTGCTTAATACTCAATGCTTTGAATGCTGTTGTTCCAAATATTTTGTCTTTCTTTGTTTTTGTTTTTAGGCAGCGACGTATGTGCAGTACCTATTACTCCATCTTGACAAGGAATGGAAGAACTCACCATTGTCTTTTAATAGTTTAAACTGCATTACTTTCATATATTATCTTATTTTTATATTTTAATGGAAATATCTACTCAGCATGACAAAACAGTTTTGTTTTTCTCATATTGCCAGAAGAAATACATAGTTTCTTTAATATTTGGTTCTCATGAATCATCTATGTATAGCAGCATATTATACTGCTAACTTGCTAAAGTTAATAAAATTAAAAATCATATCTTTGCAGTTTCTATTTGTCTTTTAAATTTGTCTTCAAATGTTTTTTTCATTTTCTACTGTGTACTCAAACTTTTTCATGTTATCTTTCAAGATATATTTATATTAATATTTAGCTCTCAAGCTCTCATGGCTGAGTCAACCAAATGGGAGAGATGGTGACCTGCCCCTACCCCTCCCCTAGTGGACTGTCTCGTCTCAGGCTGGCTCTTCCACTCTCTTGCTGGTGGCTGGCAGGAATTTCAAGCCTGCAGGCCTTATCTTGTGAGATGCCATGGAAGTGGGGCCTGCAGGATGATGCTGTCTGGCGCCCTGGATTCAACCCCCATCTTAGGGGTATGTACAGATCTCCTGCCTTGCCTGAGTTGCAGACATATTTGTTCGGGATCCTGGGGGCTGGAGTATGTAAAATTCCTGGGTCTCTCTGTGTGCCTGAGTAGTTGCTCTGCCAAGACCCCACACGGCTCTATGTGTCAGACCAAAGGCCTTGGTGGCGTAGGCTCACGAGGGGATCTCCTGATCCACAGGTTACAAAGATCTCTAGAAGAAGCCTAGTTTCCTGGGGTCACATAATCGCTCACTGCATCTCTTGGCAGAGGGTGGGGGTTCCCTGGGTCCTGTGTCACTCCTAGGTGGGCCATCGTCCCACCCTGCATTTCTTTGTTCTCTTTAGGTCAAGTTGTTTCCCTTATCAATCCTAATGTGAGTGCTGGATGTACTTGCTCCTTTCATTCTTCTTCATGACTGCTGTGGACCACAGCTGCTTCTAATGGGCCATCTTGTGCTTACCTCCCCAATCATTCTCTTAATCTTTTTCTACCTCTCAATAGCTAGCTCATTTGGTGTAGGAAAGAACATGCTGTATGAAATTTTTTTTTTTTTTTTTTTTTTTTTTTTTTTTTTTTTTTTTTTTTGCCAATTTCAAAGAACTCTAAGAGGAAAAGAAGGAGGGCCAATACAGAACAAGAAGATGGAAATCATGAATGATCTATGTATAGCAGCATATTATACTGCTAACTTGCTAAAGTTAATAAAATTAAAAATCATATCTTTGCAGTTTCTATTTGTCTTTTAAATTTGTCTTCAAATGTTTTTTTCATTTTTTACTGTGTACTCAAACTTTATCATGTTATCTTTCAAGACATACAGAAACTACATTTTTAAAAGGAATAAACTGAATGGCATCACAAATCATTTTTAATTATGTATTTATACAAATATGAAAATAAGTTGCGAT
Source organism: Rhinopithecus roxellana (assembly GCF_007565055.1). Lineage (NCBI taxonomy): Eukaryota > Metazoa > Chordata > Mammalia > Primates > Cercopithecidae > Rhinopithecus > Rhinopithecus roxellana. The sequence continues at coordinate 29,910,729 of NC_044550.1, read as the reverse complement.
GACAGAAAACGATGGTTTGTTAGGTGAAGATGTAACTTTTCAGATTTTGTAATTTTCATTGAAATGTAGTTAGAGAACTTTCAGTAGAACAGCTAGAGTAAAATGAGGTGGAAAATTGCATTGATCAATGACTGGAAACAAAGATACTACTGGTATATATATATACACATATATATGTGATATATGATATATGTGATATATAATATATGAGATATATATAGTTGGCTGTCTATATCACTATGACTATATCTGTTTATAATCTAAAGATAACCTTCTCTTTAACACTGGATGACATTTAAAATAGACTTCAGGTATGTGTAGATTAAATAAACTGATTCTATTTTATAAGGTATCTTTTTATATTACTATATTGTACTTTAAAATAAAGAAAAATATGCTATATATAGTAATAAAAATATCAGAATTATTATGAATACTGTAATTGTATTTGTTAATATGGTATAAAGGGTCTCTTTTAAGTTACTGGCTCCAAACAAATTGAGCAATTCAAATTACATATCTTAATTTTATTCAGAATAAATTTATCAAACCTTGTAATTTTTCCAATATCATGAAGAGAACAAATTGGCTTTTAATCAAGTAACAAGATTAAAATATAGTTTTTAATATAGAAATTCTAAAAACAGGATGTAAGGTATAGTGAAAGCACTCTGGATTGAAAGCATGATCTCTGTTCAAAACTTGTCTTCATCAAGTTCTTTCTCTGTGGCTGTGAAAAAAAAATGCCTTAGGTCTTGAAATCTCAGTTTGTCTATCTACAATTTAGGAATAATAGCATTGTTTTTCAATTCAAATATATATCCTTTAAATGTCTCTTAAATTGGGATGAAATTTACATAAGTCAAAAAAAAAAAAAAAACAACTCAACTAGTCAGCCAGCAGAGTATCAAGCATTGTGAGTTTATCGTCCTTCTGTAATAAACTGTAATGATGGTATTTATTTATTTCATTGTTAATTTAGTGCATTTATTTGAAGCAGTTGTGTTAGAAATTGCCAACTCTCACAGAATAAATCAAAACTTGGGAAGGTATGTGGGTGACTTAATGGAATATTACTTAAGTCTTGAATATATGTGAAAATTTACCACTTAGGTTACAAAAATATGGAAGTGAAATTAAAGGGAGAATACCCAAAATTAGAAATTAAAAAAATTCAAATTGAAAGTACAAACTGCAGATATTCACCAACTTTCCTATATGTGTAGCATACTATGAATGACGTGTTACTCTTTGCACAGATGTATAAAATATGGCCAATATTAAAAATTCATAATGAATTTCCAAGCCAGAATTTTATATCAAGACAACTAAGCTTCAAAAACAAAGAATAAACAAGATCCTTTTCAGTCAAGCAAATGCTGAGGGAATTCATTACCACCAGACCTGCCTTACAAGAGCCCCTGAAGAAAGCACTCAACAAGGAAAGGAAAAACCATTACTAGCCACTGCAAAGCCACACTGAAGTTACACAGACCAGTGACACTATGAAACAACCACATACCCAAGTCTGCAAAGTAACTAGCGAGCATCATGATAACAAGATTAAATCCACATATAACAATGCTAACCTTAAATGTAAATGGGCTATATGCCCCAATTAAAAGACACAGAATGGCAAGCTGGATAAAGAAGCAAGACTCATCAGTATGCTGTTTTCGAGAGTCCCATCTCACAGGCAAAGACACACATAGGCTCAAAATAAAGAGATAGAGGACAATCTACCAAACAAATGAAAAACAGAAAAAAGCATGGGTTGGAATCCTAGTTTCTAACAAAACAGACTTTAAACCAGCAAACATTTAAAAAGACAAAGAAGGGCATTACATAATGGTAAAGGGTTCAATTCAACGAGAAGAGCTAATTATCCCAAATATACATGCACTCAATAAAAGAGTACCTAGATTTATAAAGCAAGCTTTAGAGACCTACAAAGAGACTTAGACTCGCACACAATGATAGTGGGAGATTTTAATATTCCACTGACAATGTTAGACAGATCATTGAGACAGAAAATTAATAAAGATATTCAGGACCTGAACTCAGCTCTGGATCAAGAGGACCTGATGGATATCTACACAATTCTCCAACCAAAAATAACAGATTATACATTTTTCTCATCACCACATGGCACTCACTGTAAAAACTGATCACATAATAAGAAGTAAAACACTCAGAAAAATGTAGAAGAACTGAAATCATAAACCGTCTCTCAGATCAGAGTCCAATCAAATTAGAACTCACTCAAAACCATTCCATTATAGGGAAATTGCACAACTTGCTTCTGAATGACTTTTGGATAAACAATGAAATTAAGGCAGAAATCAAGAAGTTCTTTAAAACTAATGGGAACTAAAATACAATGTACCAGAAACCCTGTAACACAGCTAAAGCAGTGTTAACAAGAAAATGTATAGCCCTGAATGCCCAAATCAAAATGCCAGAACAATTTCAAGTTAACAGCCTAACATCACAACTAAAATAACTAGAAAAAAAAAAATCAAAGCTAGCTGAAGACAAGAAATACCTAAGATCAGAGTTGAACCGAAGAGGATAGATACAGGAAAAAAGCCTTAAAAAATTCAAACAGTACAGGAGCTGATTTTTGGAAAACATAAAATAAGATAGACTGCTAGTTAGACTAATAAAGAAGAAAAGAGAGAAGACTCAAATACACACAATCAGAAAGAAAGGGCGTGTCACTCCACAGAAATACAAACAACCATAAGAGAATACTACAAACACCTCTATAAACTATACAATCTAAAAGAAATGGAAATATTGCTGGACACATATACCCTACAAATACTGAACCAAAAAGAAACTGAATCCTGGAATAGACCAATAATGAGTTCTGAAATTGAGGCACTAATAGTTTACCAATCAAAAGAAAGAAAAAAAAGAAGAAGAAGAAAGCCCCAGAGGAGGTACAAAGAAGAGCTGGTACCATTCCTGTTGTAACTATTCCAAAAAGTTGAAAAGGAGAGACTCCTCCCTAACTCATTATATGAGGCCAGCTTCATTCTGATACAAAAACCTCCAGAGATACAACAAAAAAACAAACTTCAGGCTGATATCCTAGATAAACATTGACGCAAAAATCCTTGACAAAATACTGGCAAACTGAATCCAGCAACACATCAAAAAGCATATCCACCACAATCAAGTAGGCTTCATCCCCAGGATACAAGGTCAGTTCAACATTTGCAAGCCAATCAATGTGATTCATTACATATGCAAACCAATCAATGTGATTCATCACATAAACAGAACTAAAGACAAAAACTATATATGATTATCTCAATAGCTGCAGAAAAGGTCTTTAATAAAATTTAACATTTCTTCATTTTAAAAACTCTGAATAAACTGGATATTAAAGGAACATATATCAAAAAGTAACAGTCATATATGACAACCCCACAGCCAATATCATACTGGCAGCATTTCCCCGAAAACTGGCAAAAGATGAGGATGCCCTCTCTCAAAACTCTTATTCACCATAGTATTGGAAGCACTAGCCAGGGAATTCAGGCAAGAGAAAGAAATAAAGTGTATTCAAGTAGGAAGAGAGAAAGTCAAACTATCTTTGTTTGCAGATGACATGATTTTATATCTAGAAAACCCCGTCATTTCCACCTCAAAACTTCCTAAACTGATAATCAACTTCGGTAAAATCTCAGGATTCAAAATCAATGTGCGAAAATTGCTATCATTCGTGTACACCAAGAAGAGTCAAGTTGAGAACCAAACCACAAATGAACTCCCATTCACAATCACCATAAACAGAATAAAACACCTAGGAATACAGCTAACAAAGGAGGTGAATTATCTCTACAAGGTAAACTACAAAGCTCTGCTCAGATAAGTCAGGCCTGACAAAAGCAAACAAAAAAACAGTTTATGTTCATGGATAGGAAGAATCAATATTGTGAAAATGGCCATAACTGCACAAAGTAATTTATAGACTCCTGCTATTCCTGTTAAACTACCATTGACATTCCTCATAGAATTAGAAAAAAACTGTTTTATAATGCATATGAAAATAAAAAAGAGCCCAAATAGCCAAGGCTATTCTAAGCAAAAAGAACGAAGCTGAAGGCATCATGCTATCTGAATTCAAACTATACTACAGGGCTACAGTAATCAAAACAGCATGATACTGGTAGAAGAAAAGACACATAGACCAATGGAACAGAATAGAGAACCCAGAAAGAAGACCACACACTGACAACCATCTGATCTTTGACAAATCTGATTAAAACAAGCAATAGGGAAAAGATTCCCTATTTAATAAATGGTACAGCAAGAACTGCCTAGCTATATGCAGAAAGTTGAAACTGGATCCCTTCCTTATACCTTGTACAAAAATTAACTCAGTATGGTTTAAAGGCTTCAGTGTAAAACCCAAAACTGTAAAAACCCTAGAAGAAAACAAAGGAAATACTATTCAGGACCTAGGCATAGGCAAAGATTTCATGATGAAGATGCCAAAAGCAACTGCAACAGAAGCAAAAATTGACAAATGGGATCTTATTAAACAAAAGAGTTTCTGCACACCAAAAGAAACTATCAATATAGAGAAAACAAAAGAAACTATCAATAGAGAAAACAGACAATGTAAAGAGTGGAAGAAAATTTTTGCAATCTATCCACCTGACAAAGGTCTCATATCCAGCATCTACATGAAGCTTAAACAATTTACAAGAAAAAACAATCACATTAAAAAGTTGGCAAAGGACATAAACAGACACTTCTCAAAAGAAGACATACATGTGGCCAGCAAACACATGAAGAAAAACTCAACATCACTGATTATTAGTGAAATGTAAATCAAAACCATAATCAGATACCATCTTACACCAGTTAGAATGGCTATTACTAAAAAGTCACACACACACACACACACACACACACACACACACACACACACACACACACAAAGATGCTGGTGAGGTTGCAGAGAGAAGGAAATGCTTATGTACTGTTGGTGGGAGTGTAAATTAGCTCAACCATTGTAGAAGACAGTGTGGCTATTCCTCAAAGACCTAGAGGCAGAAATGCGATGCAACCCAGGAATCCCAATTACTGGATATATAACCAAAGGAATATAAATCTTTTTATTATAAAGATACATGCATGTGTATATTTATTGCAGCACTCTTCACAATAGCAAAGAGATGGAATCAATCTAAATGTCCATCAAATGATAGACTGGATAAAGTGGTACATATACACACTATGCAGCCATAAAAAGGAACAAAATCATGTCCTTTGCAAGGTCATGGGAGCCATTATTCTCAGCAAATTAATGCAGGAAAAGAAAACCAAATGCTGCATGCTCTCACCAATATGTGTGAGCTGAATGATGAGAACACATTCACACATGACGGGGGTGGAGAACACACATTGGGACATTTTTTAGTGTGGAGGGTGGAATATTTTTTAGGAGGGAGAGCATAAGAAAGAATAGCTAGTGGATGCTGGGCTTAATACATGGGTGAAGAGATGATTCGTGCAGCAAAACATCATGATACACCTTTGCCTATGTAACAACCCTGCACATCCTCCACTTCCTGCACATGTACTCCTGAACTTAAAATAAAAGTTGGAAATTATAAAGAGAGAGAGAATGATGCAGAGATAAACAGCAGAAATGAAATTCACTTTTCAATTCAATCTGGGAGAATACTTTAGTGCAGTATTAAGAATACCTTATTACATTTAAATACTCCTTGCACAATTAATGCAGTAGATAGTTCTTGGAGTACAACACTGAACTTTTCCCTACTCTGAAGACCGTTCATCTCTTGTCAATCTATTCATTCTTCTCTGACAGATAGTAGTTTTACAATGCCAGCAGAATTAACTGATTAGCAGAAACAATAAATGAATAATCAGACAGCTTTCTTCCATTCTTTTACTACTAAAGTCAAGTGACTTGACTTGCTTGGCTAGCAAACATATGAAGAGTGACTTGACTTTAGTAGTAAAAGAATGGAAGAAAATGATACTTCAGGTTTTCTGGTGGTGTACACATTCTCTTTCTCATAAGGCTTTGTTATGTTTCCTACCCATAAATTCGAAATCACATCGGCATACCAATAATACTTTACTTAAGTTCACAATCTCTTCTGCCATTTTCTTTTTCCATAATAAGCTTTAGGCCTGATTTCTTCCTTTATTGTTAATTGATGAAATGCCATGGCTTACCCTTGAGAATAATAGCAAAAACTAGTGTCAGAAGGAGAATATCTTGCCTTTTCCCTTATAGTTACATGAATTGCCAGCAAACACAATTCAAATTCATAAAGTTGGAGCTAATAAAGTGTTAAATTGGGAACATTGCCAAAATACAAGTCCTGGAGTCTTGTCAAATACACAAGCTTGTATAAAAAAAAGAATGATCCTATTCTATTTTCTGTTACTGAAAAGTTCTACTTAGAAGTATTATTTAAACTGAGAAAGTATTTAAGATGCCTAAATTTCAGACACTGAGATATGCTCTATTATTAAACAACTCATAACTTTGAATTCTTCAAAATTCTGTAATTATAGTTGTTGCTTAATGTAATAGATTTCATTGACTACTTTGCATTCCTGTGAAGCATGGGTACCTGTAGAAGTTCTTAGAGAAGAAAAGAAGATTTGACACTCTTCTTCCTCCATAAAGGCACAATAAAATTATAAACCAAATTGCTTCCTTATCCAAATAAAGAGCTTGAGAGCTTTGTCTCATTTAAGTAATTTGGTCTAAATTCACATAATCATAGGATAATAGGTAAGAAAATAGTTTCTTTTTTATTATGGCAAAAAATTCTATATTAATACATATCCAGTTGCATAAAAATAACTGTTAAAAATTAGCAAATTTATTTTTTAAAAAACGTTTTGAGAACTCCAAGTTCTTTTGTATCCATAGCTATGCCCACATGTATTATACTCTTAAGTAATTAATACACTGTGCCTGAAAGTCACATCTTTCTTTTGAAATGAACAAAATATCAACATGTTATTTGTTAAGTATTTGAGCATCTAGTTATAATATATGAACTTCTGGAATAATAACCAAGTTAATATTTTCATTTGGGGGTATTTAAAGAAGTGATACAAGATACAAACTTCAAATTAGATTGTCAAATGCTAGAAAATGTGTTAATTTATGAATATAATTTTATTCTATCTTTTTAAATTAATATAGTAACTTTGTGAGTAACTTTACAGAGAAGACATTTAAAATACAGGAATTAATAACTTTTTCTACATCACACCATTAAACCCTACTAGTTAAATTCAAATCAAGGGTACATTGTATCATATACAATTTCTTTCCTTCTTCTGCTGAGTAAAATTGTTAACCACTTTTTTCTGTTATTTTCTCCGGTAATAGTGATTGCCTTTTCTTGCTCCTAGGTTCCAGGTAGTAATTTGAGTTTAATAATTCTGTTCAATCCCTCAGCAAGAAAGAGCCTACAAAATTACTAGCATCATAGTGTTAACTTTCTGGGGATCCTGTTTATCCTGTCAATCAATGTCAGCCTTTAGTCACCAAACTCAAGGGCTGAGGTAATATTTTTTTATCAAGTATGTTCAAAAGATTATGGGGGGTGAGGTAACCCAGTCTTTCTTCTCACTTCCTACTCTACATTAGCTTTGGCTTTCCCATTTTCACTTTCTGATCTACCTCCATCTGTTCTTACTGTGCTGTCCTTTTATTTTTATTTTTTTCATTCTAAATTTTTTTCCATCATACTTCACCATTCAGTCAGCAGTTTTCATTTGTGTTTGGGGAGCTGCTTTACAAGGCATGGAAACTGCCTTACAATCATCTTTGTTTTTTTATTTTTTTGAGAGGGAGTCTTGTTCTGTCACTCAGACTGGAGTGCAGTGGCGTGATCTCGGCTCACTGCAAATTTTGCCTCCTAGTGATTCTTTTACCTCAGCTTCCGAAGTAGCTGGGATTACAGATTCACACCACACCTGGCTAAATTTTTTTTAATTTTTAGTAAAGATGAGGTTTCAACACATTGACCAGGCTGTTCTTGATCTCCTGGCCTCATGTGATCTGCTGCCTCGGCCTCCCAAAGTGCTGGAATTGCAGACATGAGCCACAGCATCCAGTCTACAATCAATCATCCTAACTCCTGTGTTGATGGTGGTCTGTTATGAGTATAATGATTGTCTTAGAGTTAGTCCACTCTGATATTTGTAAAAATCTCTTGAAATGGTATAGGTTTTAGAATAAGTCAGTTATTGACTCCAATCAAAGCACACTTATATCTATGTGCTCCTGAGTAAAACTCAATAAACTCTCTGGGCCTCATTTGATACATCTGTAAGATAAGTATAATTGAATTATATAAATCATTTTATAATGTGAGCTATATAATTATGTGAACTCCTATTTTGATATGTAAACATACTAAAATAAAAAATTGGTATAAAATATTGTTATATATTAAATGCTCACCATATGACATTTTACTTGATTTAGATTTATGTATTTTCTTACCATTTTTAAGTTGTACAAATGCTTTTATAATCTTCTTTTCAGAGATTCTTTATGATCTGTCTATGGAATCAATAGAAATAGCAACTTTAGAACATCTGTGTGTGTGTGTGTGTGTGTGTGTTTGTGTGTATAAATTAGGATAACTGAAAATAACTAAAATATATGACTCCAAAGAGAATACAACTTGCGACTGAAAATGTCTCAGGGTAAATGTAAAACCAAAAAATCTTAGACACATGTACACATGATACACCTGACTCAGGAATATTTTCTGTTGTACTTTGTCATATGTCATTCCTTCACCACCTTACAAAACAGAATAAGAAAAGCAAATTTGAAGGAGCAGAGTTTTGGTTGAATGCTAAGGTAGTATTAGGAGTTATTTCAATGTTAGTAAACAAAGATCCCTGGTTTTTCAAATGTCACTAAAGTCTTTTTTTTTCCACAAAGAAATAAAACATTTAATACCCAATATTCCTCTAATGTCTTGTAACTACTGAAAAGTCAAAAGAAAATACTGAGTTTATTAAGTTTTCTGAAATATATTTTATAAAGAAAATAATATTTGAGTCATAATTGAAAATAATAAAGGTTTCATTTCACTATTGTTTTACAATCTGTAGTTTATTGATATTAAATGAATCTGAACACACTTATAACAGTATTGACAATTTATACTGTTTTCTTTTTGGCAATTGCTTTTAATGTATTTAAATATTTTTATCTAATTGTCTTTTTCTCACGGATTTATGGACATTCTTTATATATTTGGCATAGCAATCTTTTATCAGTTATTTGTTTTAAGGGATCTTATCCTTGTAATTTGAATTTATACTTTCTTTAATGTGCCTTTTGATAAAGAGAAAAATATTAATGTGAACATAATTAAATATATATTTCTTTAGAATTTTGCATTTTTACCTTATTATAACCTTCTCTCCCCTAAAGATATTTTGACATTCTCTTAGAAATCATTTTATAATTATATTATTCATCCATTTGGAATCGATCTGGATAATGGATATGAATAAATATTGTGTGGCAAGTCTTCCTTCTGCGATCTTATTCTTTACTTTTTCATGATTCTCCATTGTTATTTGTTCTTCCATATATATTGAAATTATACTTAATACATAAATCAATTTGATGGCATCAATATTATTACTATATCTCTTTTAACAACCATTAACATGGTATTTTTCTCCAAAAATCTGCATCTTCTTCCATGTGTTTTATTAATGTGTGTGTGTGTGTGTCTGTGTGTGTTCGCTAAACTTTTGCTTATATGTTATTAGGTTTATTTCTTGGTAGCCTATATTTGGATTGTTATAACTACGTCAATTTGAATGAAAGCATCAATTCTTTAATTTATAAAATGAATATTGTAGACTTATCTTGGAAAAAAGGTATATTCTTGTCTTAATATACTTCATACAATTTAATTGAAGAAAATAATCTGAAAAATTCCATTTCTTTGTTTATATATAATTGTTTGGCTTTGGGTCCCCAACCAAATCTCACTTTGATCTGTAATCCCCACAATCCCCAAGTGTCAAGGGCGGGAACTGGTGGAGGTAATTGGATGATGGGGACGGTTAACCCATGCTGTTCTCATGATAGTGAGTGAGTTCTCAGGAGATCTGATGGTTTTATAAGCGTCTGGCATTTCCCTTGCTTGCACTTATTCCATCCTGCTGCACTGTGAGTAAAGTGTCTGATTCTGTTTTGCCTTCTGCCATTACTGTAAGTTTTCTGAGGCCTCCCCAGCAATGCAGAGCTGTGAGTCACATAAACCTCTTTCCTTTCTAAATTGTCCAGTCTCTGTTATTTCTTCACAGCAGTGTGAGAACAGACTAATACAATAATTCTATTGTTAATTAGTTTGAATTTTTCATATGCTAAGATTGACAATTTAGGAGCCTACTCCCGAAGAATTACAGTACATTATCAAAAAAAAAAAAAAAAATGAAACATTTTCCGGTAAAGAGCAAATGTTCTCTTAAATTTATGTGAGAAATGGTTCTGAGTGTAGCATTCATCAGAAATTGGGACAGGCTCGTAAAATGGACAAAGATTATGTGTGTTGATAATATTTTTGTTGAGCTTTACTGACTCCAATTTCAAAGGAAACTTTTGAAAAGTTATTCTTTGTTTTAAAAGAAACTTCACTTTTCAGTGAAGTGACATCATCTTTTTCTTTGGGGAAAGGAGGTCAGAGAGAAATCCTTTGTTTTCTTGACATTTTTCCAAATTAAATCTTCAATCCCACCTCCAGCTGAATGATATTCACGATGAAAACTAGTGTTTCCTGCAATAAAGATTTCTAACAAAAGATGAAGTTTTTTAAACCTAATTTTACCTTTTCTTGCTTTAATTAAAATATTATTATAAAAAGCAGCCATTGTAGTTGACAACATTTTGAGAAACAGCAATATAATAACAACATTTGCCACTGACTTTTTTTTAATGTTAAATGTCATATTTCACAAGAAATCCTAGTACTATTTTTAGTTGTAGAAACTTAATTTAATTAATTTAATTTAGTGCTCGTTCTAAATATTATAGCAGCAGCAACTAACATATTTTCATTTTTCAATATTTATTGATAGAAAATTTCACATAGGTATTTATATTGTGACTATTTTATTAGTTTATGAAAATCCATATCTAATCCTGACAACCCAACTCTTGGAATCTAAATAGAGTTTGCTAGACAAAAGTGTGAAAATGTTCTGACACTCTTGAAACTCACTGTGTCCTGTATTTGGCTACCAAGTCCTCTACTTAGTATGTGACTTCCAGGAATAGTTTGTTTTCTAGACTCTTAATATTAAAAAATAAATTCCTGAGGAGATTGCAGGTAAAAGATAAAACAAGGGTAAAAAGTACAGCTTGCCAAATGATTGTAGCAATTATCTTAGACTAACAGCTACCCTGTGTCAGACCTTATGCAGTGTGTTTTACAAGAATTATTTCACCTTAAAGTTGCCTTAAGAGATTAGTATTCTTATTATAATTTATTTTAAGGATGAAAAGACTGAAGCTCAGAATTCCAAATTAATAAGGCTAAATGAGAGAGAAGTCTATTTACAACATACATCTTACCAGCTATCAGAGCCTGTCCTTTGAAGACAATGCTATTGGGTACTTTGTGTGTTTGTCCCCTTTCCATCCTGGGCAAGCTCTCAGCCTAAGCATCTCTTTATATGGTGCAATTAGTTTGGATGCAGAGCAACAGAAAATGTAAATTCAAGAATGCATTCCCAAGAAACTGGATCATTTTATTCTCATTTGAGAGACAATTGGCTTTACCACCTAGAATTCAACAAAATTTCAAAATACATAAAGCATAAACTAATAGAACTGGAAGGAGAAATTGATAATTCCATAATTATAGTTCGCATTTTAAATACTCCTGCGTCAATAATTGATAAGTAGATAGAAAGACAGTAAGGATACAGGAGAGGAGAGCTAAACAATATCATCAACCAAATTGATATAAATGGCATTTAGCAGACCAAATTGACATAACTGGCATTTAGGAGACACTTTATTTAAAATTGAAAATATGCCTTATTTTCAAGGACACATGAATTAGTCACCAATATAGACTACATTCTGAACCAGAAAATAAATCTTTATAAACTTAAAAATATTTTTTGTTATTCAAAATATGTTTTTTGGTCACAGTGAAATTAAATTAAAAATCGAGAGAGAGAGAACTAGCTAAAGTACTTCTAAAAACTGAAAGGTGAGGGAGTCAAAGGAAGAATAAAAAATAAATTACAAATAACTTTTAAATAAAAATAAAAATGCAGCATACTGAAACTTACGCATGCCACTAAATCAGTAATTTATAGTGTTAAAGATCTGCACTAGAAAAGAAATAAGATCTGAAATCAATTATCTCAAATCTTACCTTTAGAAACTAGAAATAAATGAAACAGGAAAAATTTCTGAAAACATGTGAAGGACTAATACACTGAAAACTACAAAACATTGTTGAAAAAATTATGTCTTAGATAAGCAAAGAGATACTATTTGCATGAATTAGAAATCTTAATAGTTTTAAAATGTCAACTCTTCTTAAATTGACCTATAGATTTAATGCAATCTTAATAAAATTCCCAGGGGTTTTGTTACCTTTTTAATAGAAATGACAGACCTCTTTCAAAATTCATATGGAAATGCAAAAAATCATTCATAAAGCTTGTATAAAGAGCCATAACAATTTTGAAAAATAAAGTTATAGGAATAATGCTACCTAGGTTCAAGGCTTATTATAAAATTACATTAATCATAGAGTGTGGCACTTGTGTGAAGACAGACAGATAAATGAAACAACTAAGAGTCTAGAGACAGATATATAAATATATGGACAACTGAGTTTTTGTAAAGGTCCAAAAGCAATTCAGTGCATACAGGATAATCTTTTGAATGAATAGTGCTATAGTTATTGAATATTCATGTACAAAAATTAACTCTCTTAATACCTAATACCATATATAAAAATTAACTCAAATTGGATCAACATGAGTAATAGACCTAAATGTAAAACAAAATACTATATATCTTCAGGGAGAAAATATAGGCAAAAATATCTTTATGGCATGAAATTAGGCAAACATTTTATTGATATGTCAATGAAAACACAAACCATAACAAAAAAAAATGAATTGGACTTCATTACAATTAAAAATATCACTTTGAAAGTCATTGAAAGAGAATGAAAAGACAAGCCACAGACTGGGAGAAAATATTTGCACATCATATATTTCACAAAGTGCCTATATACCAAATGCATAAACAGTTCTAAAAACTCAAATGCTTACTGAAACTTACTAAAAATCAAACAATCCAATTTTTTAAAATAATCAAAATATTTGAACAGATACTTCCCCAAAGTAGCTGGATGACCAACTAATCTATGAAAAGATGCTCAAAGTCATTATTCACTAGGGAAATGCAAATTATAATACCACATAGCAACTTTACTTGCTAAGTACATCAACGTGTGAATAGACACATAAATTGTGGTATTTCCATGCAATAGAATACTTCACACCAGTAGATATAAATTAACTGCTTATTCATGCTACAACATAATAAATCTCAAACTAATTACGCTGAGTGAAAGAATCAAGACATAAAAAGCTACAGACTCTATGATTTCTTTGATATAAAATGCTAAATCAAACAAACTAATCCCCAGTGACAAAGCAGATGGTTGGTTGCCTGGGGCTGGAGTGTAGAGACAGGAGGAAAGGAAGGCATTGCAAAGGGCATGAGAAAACTTCTGAGGATAAAGAATGTGCTCATTATAACGACTGTGGTGATGGCTAAACAAGCATATTCATATGTCCAAACTTTTCAAACTGTACATTTAAATAATGTGTTTTAAGTACCATATTCTCATGAAACAAACAAACTAATCTCAACAGAAATTGACCTCTGTCCAGGAGAGAGAGGAAGGAAAACCACTTACCTCTTTAGGAAGGTGAGTTGTGTGCTTTTAATTTGACAGCACTTGTGGATGTCCTAGAACCAAGAGTAAAATCCAGTAACAGTTCATTGTTCATCTAAGCCAACCACTCTATAAATAAGTGTTATCAGAGTTAAACTCACTTTTTGGTCTAAACTTCTCACAGAATGGAATATTGTGAGAGCTTTTTTGCGAATACTGAAGGACAGTGGTAGGAGTAGTGAAAAAAAATTCAACAGGATATAAATAATAACTGTAATTGAATAAAATATAGGAATAGCAGCTAATTCTTGGTAAAAAGAAATATCAATCTTTTAAAAAGTACAATATAAAAGACGCAATTGAAATGAAAAACTTGTACTCAATTCTTGTTTTCTGGATTTGGATTCTGTAACAATAACTCCTAGTCTGCCCTAAAGTACAAACATCATTGCCTTATTCTCCACTAACTTGGAGAGATAAAAGTAACATGAAAACTGCATTTTGTATCCAACGAGCTGTCTAAAAGCTTTTTAATGCAATGTCACACAATTTTCATGGTATCTTTAAATTTAACTGATGCCACTGAAAGCCATCATCTGACCGTAAATGGCCAGTATTGCTTCACAGCTGGCTTTCTTCTTAAGCATGAAGCAGCTTTGTCTAGATGTGTGCTCCAGCAATGCCTTTTTAACTTTACTTTCATTTGCTTTCTCAAGGAAAACACAGACTTTCTTTTCTGCCCACGCTAAAGAAGAGTATTTTCAACTGGAGAGAATAAGATTGTCTTAACAGAATCCATTATTATCTCAATAAGACACTACTGATGCCAGGAAAAATTAACCTTGAATTACAAGTGGTTAAACAATTTAACTAGTTAAATATAATGATGTTCCAGAATAATACATACTTGTATACAATAAAGGGAAATGAACTTTAAATGCTGAAAATTATACAGAATAACTTTTGTCATTTTTCAAAACAATTAGCATGGCAGTATCCAAAGTTGGTTAAAAAAAGATTAATTAATATTTATTTAATGATCCTTTGATAGTAGTTATCATTTAGCAAATACAAAATTACTCATTATTTTACTAAATCAGTGTTGTTTTGGAATTTCTTCAGTAGTTGTTAAGCAGTATAAAATTATTTGATGGCAGGGAAAGAAAAAAACAAAAAAACCTTCCACAATTTTACTATAGAATAAGTCATTGAACAATTTCTGTTGTATCTTGCATATATTTTAAATATTTTTCTAATACTTAGTATTGAAATTTTAAAAACTATACTAAAGGAAAAACAAACATATAAAACATGTTTTATGAAAAACATAAAAGTATAATTTTACACATTTTACATTTATATCTTATGTTGTAAATTATTTTTAGAATTTTCAAAAGTATATAGTCTAAAAATAATTCACAAAGTATAGTTTTGAATATTCTAAACAAAATAATTCACAACATAAAAATTATATCAGGAATTGAGTAAGATGATTACATGATTTAAAAATTTTTTCCTACTCCTTACCAAGTAACATATGGATAAATTCTTCTAAAATATTTATACAATTATTTTGGTACTCATCCTAGAAAATTTCCCTATTGTACAAAATGTAAAACTGTATCTATCACAACACATGTATCTAAATTAGCCATCCTTTGGCCTATCTGCCTTTTGTTAATATGCCGTTGACCTTTGCATCTATGTCTCTGTCTCCAACCTCTCCTTTGAACTAAATATTTATAAATTAACTTCCTCCTGAATACTTTTAACTGGTGTATTGGTTTCTTATTGCTGCCATAGCAAATTACTGAAATTTTACTGGCTTAAAACCACATAAATTTATTTTATTACAGTTCTGTGGTTTTGAAGTTCAACACAGGTCTCCCTGGGGATAACACCAAGGAGTTAGCACAGCTGAATTCCTTCCTAGAAGTACTGTGGAAAATCCATTTCCTTGCCTTTTCTAGTTTCTAGAAGCCCACTGCATTTCTTGGCCTTGTGGCACCTTTCTCTATGTTCAAAGCCAGTGTCTTAGTGCTGAATCCTTCTCACTCTGCCATCCCTCTGATTTTCTCTCCTGCCTCTTCCACTTTTAAAGAAACTTGTGATTACATTGGGCCTGCTAGATAACACAGGACAATTGCCCTTGCATTAAGGTCGGCTGGAGAGCAGCCTTAATTCCACCTGTAACCTTAATTTCCCCTTACCAGGTAGGTAATATATTCATAAATTCTACAGATTAGGATGAGGACATCTTTGGAGGAATTATTATTTTGTCATCACGATAGTCCATCTTGATAGACACAAAATAGTCTTCACTTTGAATTATAGGTCAGTTTCTTCCCATCCTTCTCCATTTGAGGAATTACTGCCTTCAAGCCAATGATATGAATAGTCCTTGATTTTTCTCAGTACTTTTCCTCCATATTGAACTTAGCAGCAAGCTCTGTGGCTCTAACACAGAGAAAGAAAGAAAGAGAGAGAGAGAGAGAGAGAGAGAGAGAGAGAAGGAAGGAAGGAAGGAAGGAAGGAAGGAAGGAAGGAAGGAAGGAAGGAAGGAAGGAAGGAAGGAAGGAAGGAAGGAAGGAAACTTCCACTGTGACCACACAGTCTAGGCCTGATCATCTTTACCTGGAAGATTACTTTAGCCTCTAAACCAGTCTGCCATTCTCAACATGGTGTCTAGGGTAACATTTTAACCATAATTACTTTTATGTCATTCACCTGCTAAAAATCTTCCACAGGCTCCATTGTGCTTAGGAAAAAACATTCAAACTCCGTATTTTGGTACATGTAGCCCCCAAAATATGGTCTTCCCTCTTGATGTTTTCTAAACACAATTTTGCCTTTTCCCTGCTCCTCATTTATCTTAAACACTGCAATACAATTCTGACTTTATTCAGACTTTGAGCAGACTTCTCAGGTTGAGGGTTTGGTCCCTCACAAGTCTCCTCATTTCAGGCCCCTGCTGGAAGCTCCAGGGTTTTGTGGCCATCTGTGCTCCTGACTAAATGACTACAAATTCTGTGGTTTCCACTGCCCCATGAGTGTGATAATTTGCTAGAATGACTCACAGAACTTGGGAAAGTACAATACTGAAGGTTACAATTTTATTATAAAGGATACAAATCAGAACTAAATTGAGGTTGTTGTTCATAGTTTTTATTGCAGTCTCATTATGTAGGCATTATACATAGAATCATTGACCAGTGATGCAACTTTAGTTCCCTTCTCCTCCTGGACGTTGGTCTGACATCACCTGGACCAAATGCCCAACCCTCTAATTACATGGCTGGTTTATCTGGAATGGCAAGCCTCCACCTGAGTCATTTCATGAACATAAACTCAGGGACCCACAACAAATAACAAAGACATTCCTATCACAAGAAAGTAATTCTAAGGATTTTAGAGGCTTACTTGTAATAATGGAGAACAAAGACGAGTCCAATGGTTGATTATCTACCAAGGTTACCCTCCTCTGAGATGTTATGATCTTGCATCTCCACTGCCTGGAATACCATGTGCCCTATAGTCTAGCTCCTTTGCCTATCACTTCAGAGACCACTGTCCTGAATAGCCTAGGAAAAGTTTCCCTCAGTTCAGACTGCTTTGCTCATTCACATGTCGATATTTTCCTTAAAGCCTTTTTCAATTTCTCAAATCCTATTGTTTGTTTACTTGCTTACTAATTGTCTCCACACTAGAATCCTACATGAGTGCCTTGAAAAGGACCTGTTACATAGTAGGTACTCAAAAAATATTCGTTGAATAAATAAATATCTACTTGACGGGGATGACATCTTTTTAAAATATTTAACATTGTAGCTAACAACACTCATTTTCCTTGGACTTGCAAGTGATAATACACTTAATCGTGTGTCTATGCCCATTTGTCATTCCAGTATCATTTCATGTCTGGCAGGTTTGTATCTTTACTGTTGCCTTCTGAAGACTAGAGCACATTTCATGTTGTGTTCAACACATCATTGTGCAAATAGCTCTAATTAAGTATATTTTACTCATTGAAATATCAATTACTGAAAAATGCTACTTTGACTTAAAGTCTTCTTTTTGTAAATATTTTTAACAGTCACTTAAAAGAAAGTTTTCTTTTTTTTTTAATGTGTGCAATGTGAATCTCTACAAATATAGTTAGTGGTGTTAGCTTTATTTTCCTTAACAAAAATTTATACTAGTTTTATTTTTACACTATTTTTGTGCTTTCACAGTTTTTTGTAAAGAGAGCTTCTGTTATTTTTTAAAGTTGCGATAGAGTTAACTACGCAAAGGGAAAGTCTTAAACTCTAGAATTAAATAGAAAAGATGAGAGTAAGCATTCATGGTTTTCATATAGTGAAGCAGGGTGAGAAATCTTAACAATATGATTTGAGTGATAAATATTATTTGCATTTATAAGATTAAAATAAAATTGGAAAATGCTAATTATTGACTTTCACCAGGACTTTTTAGGCAAAAGGCTGATTCTAAACTCCTTACCATACAGCATTAATGGTCACAACAATTTGACCATAACCTCTCTCTCTAGTCACAACTGTCCAAACTACTCTTTGGCAATCTTAATATTTCTTTCACCCTAAGGCATTTCCTATTTTTCAAAACTGTTGATACTGTTTCATGACCATGTATCTTCTTACCAATTTTCTACCTGGAATATCTCTTTCCATTTATTTGCCCAGCATGCTCTACCTGCTCTCTTTTTAATTGAACTAATGTTCACTTTTGCTCTAGTTCTAACCTCACTTGCTAAGAAGGTTTGATTTTTTACCTTTCTCTGTGCTGTCAGTGCATTCTATTTAGAGTCAGTTATAGCACTTATCATAACATACTGTGTTTATCTGCAGATTATGAAGACATATTACAGGAATAAAAAACCTACAGCCAGCAGACCAAATTTTGCTCATCAACTGTTTTTGTAAATAAAGATTCATTGGAAGATAACAGCACATATATATTTTCATATTGTCCACTGCTGCATTTATATTAGAAATACAGAGATTAGTAGCTGGGACAGAAAATTTATGTCCTGCAAAATCTAAAATATATTTACTATCTAGTTCTCTATAGAAAAATATTGCCGGCTGGGCACGATGGCTCACACCTTTAATCCCAGTACTTTGGGAGGCCAAGGCGGGTGGATGACCTGCGGTCAGCAGTTTGCGACAGCCTGGCCAATATGGTGAAACCTCATCTCTACTAAAATTTCAAGAAAATTAGCCGGGCGTAGTGGCAGGCACCTGTAATCTCAGCTATTCCGGAGGCTGAGGCAGGAGAATCACTTGAACCCAGGAGGTGGAGGTTGCAGTGAGCCGAGATTTTGCTATTGCACTCCAGCCTGGGCAACAAGAGAAACATTTCATCTAAAAAAAAAAAAAAAAAAAAAAAAAATGCTGCCAGCCCTTGCCTTTGTGTGGAACTTCTTCCCCTACTGACGTCTTTCTGGAAATATATCTAAACTTTTAGAATAATATCCCTTCCCAATTCCCAAAGTAGTATTTTGACCTTGGCACAACAATGAACATGATATTGTTATCTCCCTTAGCCACAAAGACTACTCCAAAGGGTAAGAACCTCTCCTCCTCCTCCTCCTCCTCCTCCTCCTCCTCCCCGCCTCCACCTCCCACTCCCCCTCCCCCTCCCCCTCTTCCTCCTCCTCCTTCTCCTTCTTCTTTTGAAGTCTCGCTCTGTCTCCAGGTTGGAGTGCAGTGGCATGATCTCAGCTCACTACAAACTCCACCTCCCGGGTTCAAGTGATTCTCTTGCCTCAGCCTCCCAAGTAGCTGAGACTACAGGCATGCACTATCATGCCCAGCTAATTTTTGTATTTTTAGTAGAGACAGGGTTTCACCATGTTGGCTAGAATGGTCTCTATCTCTGACCTCGTGATCTGCCTGCCTCAGGCTCCCAAAGTGAAGGAATTACAGGCGTGAGCAACTGCGCCCGGCCAAAAACCTCACATACTCTTGTATGTCACTGGTTATGGCTTCTCACAATGAGCATAATTTGCTAGCACTTCTGGCCTGCTATGTTGTTGGACAAAAAATATCAAGAGTCTTTACTTGCGAGAACTAGCATTGGAGAAGTTGATGAATTTACCCATTCCTCTCTGGTCTTGGAGTTTGTATGTATGGGACATAAATATATGTGTATGCGTGTGTGTGTATATATATATATGTGTGTGTGTGTTTATATAATGTACATACAGTTGAAGTTTAAAAATACTACCTATTGACCTACTGTCAATGTAAAAAATATTATCGAATTATTTTGGTTTTTTAAAGGGAAAAAACATGTCTTAGGATTCTCAGAGCCTAAGAGAAAACCTATTCAATACTAAACTTACTGTTTGTTTCTCTCCTTTTTCCCATTATGAGTGTTTCAAATTTTCATACCATGTTATGAAAAGAAACTTAAGCAAATTTGATTCAAACACACAGGTGAATAAGTCAGTTAAATGAAAAAAAATCAAATTACATATGTAAAAAAGAAGCAGAAGCAACAACTGGCAAAATTACTATTCTAATGTGAGTATTAAATATTATTGTGTGAATTCCTTGGCAAACACAATAAAATAAATAAACAAATACCATAGAGTGCTACATAGCACTCATTATCTTATTAATGATGGCTATTAACTCCTCAACGGAATCAAATTTCTTAGTAGGTTGAATTTTACTTGAATGTATCCTGGTAGAAACTAGGTAGTCTCTTACAGAATCTTATTTGAAGCTCTTTGTGTCTGTTTGGGGGCAAAATATCTACGTAACTTACACATCCAGGTGCCCTCAGCTTCCCTTTGTTCTTGCTCAGATAAAGGACACACACCCTGATGTATATAGGACAAGGACGTCTCTAGTAAGTGAGTACTTTGAGGTAGCAGAGTGGAGGTCATGATTCCCGCATGGCTGTGCTTGCACTGAGGTAGATCTGAACACATATTCAAATACTTTTTTCATAACCCCACTCATAGAGTGTTGACCATGTAAACGTATATCCATTGATCATCCTGAAATTATCCTTAAAACATTAGTCTTAATCTATCAAGAAAGTTCTATTAAACAATAATATGAGTTTCTCATTTGAATGAATATGAGAGTATAGTCTCTAAAATCAAATGTTGGAGAGAGAAGCATAGCTGTGTTAGAGAAATCAAAATTCAATTCATGATATAATAAAGTTTAGAAGTGGGCTAAAATTAACAAAGATTTTGTGAAGGACATAGGAATTCAGATATGACCTAAAGTAAAAGGAGTGATTTCACATGTATGTAAATCAAGTAAGGAAATATGAGATCAACATGAATATGGCACATTAAGAGGGCTTAAAAGCCAATCTGACTAATGTTGAGCATATGACAATTTAATCTATAGATAAAATAATTGTTGATATAATTGTTGGTAATACAGTAAAAATAATCTAAAATAAAATACAATTATAACCATTTACTCATTACTTTATTAGTTTTGGATTCACAGACATTGTCCCCAAAACAAATATTCAAGTGTATATTTGAGAAAGAAATACAGTTAGGGCAGTAGGGTAAATACTCCTTTCCTTTTTGTAGAGACAAAAAAGAAACCAGCCTATAAAGAATGTATTTTTGAGCCAGTATCTGTGTGTGTGTGTGTGCATGTGCACAAGTGTACGTGTACTTACACAAACCCTCAAACACCTACCACGTAACCTCAGTTCACAATGTGGGAGCTACCCCGATCCAAATTCCATGCGATAATTTCCCTCTGATTACAGGTAAACTCTCTTCCAATGCATCTGCTATAAGTCACATATGTCCACCTGCAATTCTCCCAGTGCCCCTTCTACAAGCAGACTTCAGCTGTTTTTCAAGATACAGTGTCATATTTATTGTAGTATTTATGTATTTCTTAACAATATGATATGTGTAAATGCTATTATTTTCTATTAGTTTTTCTAATGTGTCTTTGATGAAATTTTGAGTGTATGTCCTCTTAACCACATTTTCCTTATAAGCATTTTTTAAATTGTGTTTTTTACAGTGTTGTGGTTATAAGGAATGCATATATCACATTAAAGCAGAAGGGACTACATTTCTAAATACATTTTAAAAATATTCAATATTTCTCCATTTGACTTACTTCCAATATTTTACATTTTAGTGAATGGCATCATAAAGCCAAATATCTTATAGTTATAATTGAGATATATATTACTGCATACCATGCCATCTGAGAAACCTAAAGTCTAAAATTCAGCCCCGCAGCTCAGTCATTAGTAACTATCTATCAGAATATTATTTGTTTATATTTTACTATGGGAAAAACCTACTGATTAATCTGATTAACCCATTGGTCAATTTCAACATTTGGCCTAATTTTCTAATAGTCATCTCCATATATTTTGGGTTATAGAGCTATATTATTATTTTTTACACATGAAATACACATATATGCATAAAATCTCTAGTTTTGTACCACTGTGGATATCTACAATGGTATTGTGCAACAAATATAAAGTGAAAAAGTCCATTAAAAATAATCTTCAATGCATTTTATCTTATTTTATATAGTGTCAAAGGTCAATATAATTGAATATGTTTAGTTCTATCTGAAAATTCTGGTTTTATTTCATATGATACATTGATCCTAATATCTAATTCTACATTCATTTCACATGATTATTTGTTTTTAATGATTGTCATAGATGAGAAATATATCAAAATATATTGATTCTAATAGAATAAGTACCTGATTGGCTTCATTATGCTAATTCATGACACTTTCTTTAAGTCTTATTTATCAACTATGCAAAATTTTATTCAGAAATTTTTGAAACTAAGTTCAAAAATTACTCTCTTCCCTGATGCAAATCCATTGTTGTTTAAGAACTGTTAATTCTGTTCAAACTGCCCCAACATAATACCATCAACTAGGTGGCTTGAGTGCACTGTATACTGCTCAAGTGATAGGTACACCAAAATCTCACAAATTATCACTAAAGAAAATTTGCCTACTCATGTAAGCAAACACCACCTGTTCCTCAATAATCTATGGAAATAGAAAAATTTAAAAAATAATGTATTCTTTACAGTTCCAGAGGCTGCGAAGTCCAAGATCAAGGTGTCTGCAGATTTGGTGTCTGGTGAGGGTCCTCTGTCTTAGTCTAGTTTTGTTGCTATAACAGACTACCATAAACTGGGTACTTTTTAAAGAAAATGTACTTATTTCTTACAGTTCTGTAGGCTGGGGAGTCCAAGGTCAGGAGGCTACATCTGGTTGGCATCTGGTGAGGGCCTTCTTACTACATCATAGCATGAGAAGATATTCACATGAAGAGAAAGCAATTACAAAAGAAAGCTGAGGAAAACTAATTTATTTTATAATAACCCACTCTTGTGAAAACTAACTCAGTCCCTTGAGACTTGGATTAACTCATTCATAAAAGTTTTGCCCCCACAATCCACACACCTACCACCAGATTCCACTTCCCAACACTGCTGCATTCAGTAGCCAGGTCTCCAACACACAAACTTTTGGAAGACACCAACTACAGCACGTTCTTCCTGGTTTAAAGACAGAGCCTTCTCACTGTGTTCTCACATGATAAAAGAACAAAGTAGTTCTCTGAGTTCCCTTTTATAAGGTCACTAGTCCTATTCATAGGGCTTCATTCTCATGATCTAATCACCTCCCAAAGACCTCAACCTCCTAATATCACCATCACCTTAGAGGTTGAGATTTCAACATATGAATAAGGGGTTCAGGGGACAAAAATACAGGCCATAGTAAGAACAAACAAAAATGAGTTACATTTATATACATTATTATAATAATTTTAGCAAGTGTATGTGCCCCAATTAAAACTTTTACACAAAAAATTCAAAAGAAACTGGAACATTGATTTACCATTTTAATAGTTTTCCACTGTGAGATTTTTGTAGCTAATATATTTGTATTATCTTTGATATCAAAATCAGTATGTGATTCCAGGGAATTGAAAATAATCAAAAGAGATTAATACTGGTTCCTTTAGGTAAAAGATTAAAAGCATATGTGTATAACAATTGCCACCAAATCAGAATACTCATGATTAAAGGGCAAGCTTCCCTGGCTCCAAAACTGACCCCAAATATACTCACATGCTCCTGACACCACCTGACAGAAGTGAAGTGCCTACCTGGGTTTTCATGAAGTTTAACTTCAATGTTTTTTGGGTTTATTTAGATTATTGCTTATCTTCCCTCCTCTCCTGTAATAGAGACTCTGACTTCACATATTGCATTCTCATTGGGTACAAATGACTGGAAACAATACCAAAACATCCTTGCACGTTTCTTGTATATTTACTTAGAACTAAATGTATTAAGGCTCATTTGGTACAGCCTTTATGCAGGCGGAGACATCATGCCTTACTCACGTGTCTTCCAACTGATAAAAATATTTACAATCTTTTCATTTTTTTCAAAATGCTCTTTTTTCAAAATGCTGTTTCCTCAACATAAAAATTCTCTTGAAAAATAGTTGTTTTTACCTTAAAGAAAAAATAAATGCTTTTTAAAAAATTATCTGCTTTATACTATAGTTCTGACATCTATTTCTTGGATGAAAGAGATTGTCAGAAATATATCATAAAGCAGGTAATTTTAAAAGAAATAGATCCCAACCTATTCAGGACTTATACCTTTTTGTAAAATGTGAAATTTGTATTTAGATTCGCTCCAACTTTTGAATACTCTGCAATGATGTCCTTCAACACTTTGTGCACTTTTCTGTATTAACTATGTTATGAATAATTCATTGAAAATTAAATCAGAGATAGTGCTGTAGTACCCATTGTGATCATATTCCCTAACCTCTTAATTTTTTTCAAGCTAAAGTAAGCACTTCATCAATAGTATCCATACATAGTTTCCACCCAAGCATTGATTTTTGTTTTAAAAAGTCTTTGTGTTTTTTATCTGGTACTTCATTCCTCTAATAGATCATAAAAAAATTCTTAAAGTATTTTGTTGTTGAAAATGAATTGAGAAAATGCCACAAACAGATATTATAGGAATATCTGAACATACTGCAACTGCTTAGCAAATCTTTCATACTGTAATTTACTCTAACACCGTCAAGTTCTCTGCATTGTTTTTTATGCATTTTAGCAATTGCTGGCAAAGAAATGCACTTTAGTTTGTAATTATATTGCTTTCTGTATTCAACCAATTTAACATATTTAGAAGAAGTAGTATTTTCACAATTTTATTTATCTTTCTTCCAGCTTAAGGAATCTTTTTAAAAATATTCACAATTTTAGCATTACATTTGGTGAAATTTTCTTAGCTACTTAATTGAGCATTACATAGACTGAAATTGAAAGATAATATGTGGATGTTCATCTCTTCATTTTCCATGTTCTGGGATCCTAGTTCTAAATTTCTTAACAATCCTTTTTGACACTACTGTTAACTACTATTCCAATTTATTGAGTTATTGTCTCCCTTTTTAAATGTCTTCCATTATTAAAATTGATGTTCTATGGTAATGCCAGAGTGATTTTCTTGAAAAGTAAACGATTAAAAAACTTTCTTCAATGTTTATGCATGATACGGTAAACATATCCTAAATAAAAAAGTATAAATTAGCCGGGCGCGGTGGCTCAAGCCTGTAATCCCAGCACTTTGGGAGGCCGAGACGGGCGGATCACGAGGTCAGGAGATCGAGACCATCCTGGCTAACACGGTGAAACCCCGTCTCTACTAAAAAATACAAAAAAAAAAAAAAAAAAAAAAAAAAAAAAAACTAGCCTCCCAGCTACTTGGGAGGCTGAGGCAGGAGAATGGCGTAAACCCAGGAGGCGGGGCTTGCAGTGAGCTGAGATCCGTCCATTGCACTCCAGCCTGGGCGACAGAGCGAGACTCCGTCTCAAAAAAAAAAAAAAAAAACAAAAGTATAAATTATTTTAAAAAGTATACAAGACCCTTTATAATCTGATCTCAGTATTTATCTCTAACCTGATCTTCATAAGTGTCCTCCTTATGGTTTGTTCCTATATTGCAGTCACTTAAAATATCTACTTGTCTTATTTGCATTTCAGTGTACTTCTGCATAGATTGTTCTTTCTGTCTAAAACTGCCTCTTCACTTTCTCCACCATCCAAAATGAAGCCCTATCACCAATGTCAACTGACTTCTAACTTTTTTTTTCTGATTCCTATGACCATGGCACTTATTATATTATATTACAATTGATCACTTACCAGTGTATATTTATCTTTTGAGGACAGGCACTTTGAATGAAGAAATCACATCTTGTTCTTTTATTATGTACCCCAATGCCAAGGCGAATGTTTTTCTGTAATGCAATGCTAGGTGTTGCAAAATTATGCAAACCACAACAATAATAATAACAGCAACAACCCTACTACTTATTTATCTACAGTATAAAATATAATATGCAAAAAACACGTTTTTTTTTCAAATAAATACAAAGTTTTAAATATTCCAACAGAAGAGATTTCCATTTATTTTAATCTATAACCTTAAGCCAGGTCGGTTAAGTTTTACTCCAAAATAACAATAATCAAGTTGACTTTGAAGAAAGGACTCTTTCTTCTATTGCTTAGATCCATTGCAGAGGGCTTTACATATATCATCTCCCTTAATTCTCATGATAAATCAACATATTATTTCCTTTTCTACAAAAAATAATGTAGTCATTAAAGTAATTAGTTGAGCTCATATTTAAATGGCAGAGCAAACATGAAGGTCTCTCTGATTCAACAACTTATCGTCTCTAATACTGAATGCTTAACTCCAAGTTTGCAACTTCAGCAAACTTGCTTTAAGAAATCAATAAATGTGGTGGCTCATGCCTATAATCCCAGCACTTTGGGAGGCCGAGGTGGGAGGATTACAAGGTCAGGAGTTTGAGACCAGCCTGGACAACATGGTGAAACCCCGTCACTGCTAAAAATACAAAAATACAAAAATTAGCCATGCATGGTGGCATATATCTGTAATCCCAGCTACTCGGGAGGCTGAGGGAGGAGAATCACTTGAACTCGGGAAGTGGAGGTTGCAGTGAGCTGACATCGTGCCAT
The DNA here is from genome assembly GCF_007565055.1 of Rhinopithecus roxellana. Taxonomy (NCBI): domain Eukaryota; kingdom Metazoa; phylum Chordata; class Mammalia; order Primates; family Cercopithecidae; genus Rhinopithecus; species Rhinopithecus roxellana. The sequence continues at coordinate 29,883,655 of NC_044550.1, read as the reverse complement.
TGCACTCCAGCCCGGGTGACAGAGCGAGACTCTGTCTCAAAAAAAAAAAACTAATAATAATAATGCTAATTTAGAATTTTTCTAATTGGAGTGCCATTCTTCTGTTAGAAATTCTATATAAATTTTATAGTTTTTTATTTTAAATATTTGACTTTTATATATTTTTCTATTTCCACCTATATTTCAGTTGTTTTGCTACTTGATAAGAGATACATAATTAAGCAATTGTGTGTTTAGGAAATTATTTATACATCCACATACATCCACAAGCAAGAGACTTTACAGTAACAAAATCAACTTTAAAATTACAATATTATGTGTGCAACTATGTATTTGTTATTGTTGGTATAAAGGTACTAGAAAATGACAAACGGTAGAAGCATATTTCTTCATATTTTCAAAGATTACATGTCTTAAATATTTCTAAGATTGCCAAATATTAGGTAAAGTACAAATATTAGATAAAAATACATATATATGTGTGTATGTATATGTATTTTTCCTAATATTTGGGAATCTTAGAAAATATATATACACACACACTATATATATGTGTGTATATATATATACACACACACACACAATTTGTGTGCATATATAATATATATATACAATTTTTCTTCTCTAAATCTAACTTACCTGTACAATTGGGAAAAAAGATAAATGTGTGCCTAAGAAAAAAAAGAGAGGAAAAAAATAAAAGAAAAAATGAAAAGTTGAGCATAAAATGCCTGGAAGTATTAATTTACCTAGAAAAAAATCCTATTAGTTAGAGTAAGTGTTAATTCTTTACTACTAGAAAATAGAAAAGTGTAGAAAACAAAAAACTAGATAAGTGTATATAAAAGTCAAACATTTAAAATTTAAAAAACTATACAATTTACATACAGTTCTAACACTCCTCTTTCTACAATATAGGACATTGTATATAAGAAGGTAAGGGTTGTTTTGTTTTTTTGGATTCCAATAATGGAATCCAAGCTAATTTGAATATTGGAATAACAAAAGTAAAAAACAGCCACCAAAACAACAGCAAAAATAAACCAAAACAATAGCAAAAAAACCAAACCAAAACAACAACAACAACAAAAACAGATGTACAGTTAAAATCTGGTGGTCCAAAGGGAGGTTGGTTACCCATGGAAGCTTTGAATAGAATTGCACATCAGCAGTGCCAATCTGAGAAACTGGTAGGATACATGCCATCTTGACCAAAGTTTCAGTGTACCTCAATCTGTCAGATGATCCTCATTCTACATATTAAATTGTATGACTGCAGTTTCAAGTTTCAAGACCATACTTATTGTCCCTTAAAAGCCCTTCTCTCCTTAAAATGTAGCTGAACACATGGCTTTTCAGACCGTAGTTTTTATTTTCTAAAGTCCTGGCAGGTAGAAATGGTCATATGATTAACTTCTGGCCAATAGAGTATAAATTAAAAATATGTGGCCGGGAGCAGTGGCTCATGCCTGTAATCCCAGGACTTTGGAAGGCCAAGGTGGGTGGATTATTTGAGGTCAGGAGTTCAAAGCCAGCCTGGCCAACATGGTGAAACTCCTTCTCCACTGAAAAAAATAAAAATAAATAAAAATTTAAAAAAAATTATCTGGGTGTGGTGATGGGCACCTGCAATCCCAGCTACTCAGGAGGTGGGAAGCCCAGGAGGTGGAGGTTGCAGTGAGCAGAGATGACACCATTGCACTTGAGCCTGGGCAAAAGAGCAAGAGCAAGACTGTGTCTCTCAAAAAAAAAAAAAAAAAAAAAAAAAAAAAGAAAAGAAAGAAAAAAAAATTATGTGTGCAACTTTCAGAAAAATTGTTAAAGGGAAGAATCATCTTCATTCTCTTCTCTTTCTCTCTTGTTGTTGGTTGGAATGTGGGTATGGTAGCTGAAGGTGAAATAGCAATTCTGAACCAAGAGCATACTTTGGAAATGAGGACACAACTGAACAACAAGAGTAGAAGAAGTCTGTGTCCTGAAACCATGAAACACCATTCCACTCCTGTAGTTCCTGCCTTATGTTAACAAGAGACATAAAGAAATTTCTATTTTACCTAAGGCCCTGTTAGTTTGAGCTTTCTCTCACTTTGGCTGATACCTAGCAATCAACAAGAAACCTTATGATTTTATTTTTGCTTCTAGGTCTACCTGAATGAAGGAAAAGGGTATTTTAATATTGAAGATTGAAGTGATTTCATTTACATGAATATTATGTTTGGTAGTGTAAATTATTAACATGTCTTAACAACATATTAATAAGAAACATGTATCATATTAAAGTCAACATATACAATGTTACCTATCAAAATTGGCAGGAAGATGATTTCCAAATTAGTCTCATGAGATATATTAGGCTGAATAACTTACACATGGATTCACTCTATGTGTCCTGAATCCGTCAAGTTTTCAAGACTGCTAGGCTCAGAGCTAGGCTAGAGTAGAAAACTCAATGAAGAATTTCACTTGGTGAAGCCTCTTGGGTGACAGTCAGCAAACATTTTCATGAATATATTCTTAAACTATGCAGCTTCTCAATTTGAAACACTATCAATCCCTGGACAATTAAACGTTGCCTAAAACATAAGAATAAAAGCAAGAATAGCAATTAATTTTGAATCCTGAAGAACTGATATTATTCAAGTAAAGGAAGGAAACAGCCATACCTCTAGAAACTTAGGAAAGAATGTCTCAAGATACCATGGCCAATATGATAGAATCCTGGTATAGTTACTATGCACTACACTATTTGCTTAATAGAGTGACATTACAATTGCTGAAATGCAGTCTGCTTCCCAGACAGTCCTGCATATTAATTTCAACTAGAAAGGAGACAAAGCAAATTAATTAATTTTTAAAATATTTCTACTAACCTCTAGATTCAAGTAAGTGCCCTAAATACTTATCTTTAAAATTAAGGAGGGGGGGCGGAGCAAGATGGCCGAATAGGAACAGCTCCAGTCTCCAACTCCCAGCGCAAGCGACACAGAAGACCGGTGATTTCTGCATTTTCAACTGAGGTACTGGGGTCATCTCACTAGGGAGTGCCAGACAATCGGTGCTGGTCAGCTGCTGCAGCCTGACCAGCGAGAGCTGAAGCAGGGCGAGGCATCGCCTCACCTGGAAGCGCAAGGGGGAAGGGGATCCGTTTTCCTAGCCAGGGGAACTGAGACACACAACACCTGGAAAATCGGGTAACTCCCACCCCAATACTGCGCTGTAAGCATACAGGCACACCAGGAGAATATATCCCAATCCTGGCCGGGAGGGTCCCACGCCCAGGAAGCCTCCCTCACTGCTAACACAGCAGTCTGCTGCGATCTATCCGCAAGGCAGCAGCGAGGCTGGGGGAGGGGCGCCCGCCATTGCTGAGGCTTAACTAGGTAAACAAAGACGCTGGGAAGCTCGAACTGGGTGGAGCTCACAGCAGCTCAAGGAAGCCTGCCTGTCTCTGTAGTCTCCACCTCTGGGGACAGCGCACAGCTGAAGAACAACAGGGGAAGTAGCGGGAGCCGGTGCAGACGCGAACGACTCTGTCTGACAGCTTTGGGGAGAGCCGTGGATCTCCCAACGTGGAGGCTGAGATCTGAGAACGGACAGACTGCCTGCTCAGGTGTGTCTCTGACCCCTGAGTAGCCTAGCTGGGAGAAATCCCCCACTAGGGGAGGTCTGACACCCCACACCTCACAGGGTGGAGTACACCCCTGAGAGGAAACTTCCAAAGGAAGAATCAGACAGGTACACTCGCTGTTCAGCAATATTCTATCTTCGGCAACCTCTGCTGCTGATACCCAGGCAAACAGGGTCTGAAGTGGACCTCAAGCAATCTCCAACAGACCAACAGACAGTCCTTCTGACTGTCAGAAGGAAAACTATCAAACAGGAAGGACACCTATACCAAAACCCCATCAGTACGTCACCACCATCAAAGACCAGAGACAGATAAAACCACAAAGATGGGGAAGAAGCAGGGCAGAAAAGCTGGAAATTCAAAAAATAAGAGTGCATCTCCCCCTGCGAAGGAGCGCAGCCCATCGCCAGCAACGGATCAAAGCTGGTCAGAGAATGACTTGGACGAGAGGAGAGAAGAAGGCTTCAGTCCATCAAACTTATCAGAGCTAAAGGAGGAATTACGTACCCAGCGCAAAGAAACTAAAAATCTTGAAAAAAGAGTGGAAGAATTGACAGCTAGACTAATTAATGCAGAGAAGATCATAAATGAAATGACAGAGATGAAAACCATGACACGAGAAATACGTGACAAATGCACAAGCTTCAGTACCGACTCGATCAACTGGAAGAAAGAGTATCAGCGATTGAAGATCAAATGAATGAAATGAAGCGAGAAGAGAAACCAAAAGAAAAAAGAAGAAAAAGAAATGAGCAAAGCCTGCAAGAAGTATGGGATTACGTAAAAAGACCAAATCTACGTCTGATTGGGGTGCCTGAAAGTGAGGGGGAAAATGGAACCAAGTTGGAAAACACTTTTCAGGATATCATCCAGGAGAACTTCCCCAACCTAGTAGGGCAGGACAACATTCAAATTCAGGAAATACAGAGAACGCCACAAAGATACTCCTCCAGAAGAGCAACTCCAAGACACATAATTGCCAGATTCACCAAAGTTGAAATGAAGGAAAAAATCTTAAGGGCAGCCAGAGAGAAAGGTCGGGTTACCCACAAAGGGAAGCCCATCAGACTAACAGCAGATCTCTTGGCAGAAACTCTACAAGCCAGAAGAGAGTGGGGGCCAATATTCAACGTTCTTAAAGAAAAGAATTTTAAACCCAGAATTTCATATCCAGCCAAACTAAGTTTCATAAGTGAAGGAGAAATAAAATCCTTTACAGATAAGCAAATGCTTAGAGATTTTGTCACCACCAGGCCTGCCTTACAAGAGACCCTGAAGGAAGCCCTAAACATGGAAAGGAACAACCGGTACCAGCCATCACAAAAACATGCCAAAATGTAAAGACCATCGAGGCTAGGAAGAAACTGCATCGACTAACGAGCAAAATAACCAGTTAATATCATAATGGCAGGATCAAGTTCACACATAACAATATTAACCTTAAATGTTAATGGACTAAATGCTCCAATTAAAAGACACAGACTGGCAAACTGGATAAAGAGTCAAGACCCATCAGTCTGCTGTATTCAGGAGACCCATCTCACATGCAGAGACATACATAGGCTCAAAATAAAGGGATGGAGGAAGATCTACCAAGCAAATGGAGAACAAAAAAAAAAGCAGAGGTTGCAATCCTAGTCTCTGATAAAACAGACTTTAAACCATCAAAGATCAAAAGAGACAAAGAAGGCCATTACATAATGGTAAAGGGATCAATTCAACAGGAAGAGCTAACTCTCCTAAATATATATGCACCCAATACAGGAGCACCCAGATTCATAAAGCAAGTCCTTAGAGACTTACAAAGAGACTTAGACTCCCATACAATAATAATGGGAGACTTCAACACTCCGCTGTCAACATTAGACAGATCAACGAGACAGAAAGTTAACAAGGATATCCAGGAATTGAACTCATCTCTGCACCAAGCGGACCTAATAGACATCTATAGAACTCTCCACCCCAAAGCAACAGAATATACCTTCTTCTCAGCACCACATCGCACTTATTCCAAAATTGACCACATAATTGGAAGTAAGGCATTCCTTAGCAAATGTAAAATAACAGAAATTATAACAAACTGTCTCTCAGACCACAGTGCAATCAAACTAGAACTCAGGACTAAGAAACTCAATCAAAACTGCTCAACTACATGGAGACTGCCTGCTCCTGAATGACTACTGGGTACATAACGAAATGCAGGCAGAAATAAAGATGTTCTTTGAAACCAATGAGAACAAAGATACAACATACCAGAATCTCTGGGACACATTGAAAGCAGTGTGTAGAGGGAAATTTATAGCACTAAATGCCCACAAGAGAAAGCAGGAAAGATCTAAAATTGACACTCTAACATCACAATTAAAAGAACTAGAGAGGCAAGAGCAAACACATTCAAAAGCTAGCAGAAGGCAAGAAATAACTAAGATCAGAGCCGAACTGAAGGAGATAGAGACACAAAAAACCCTCCAAAAAATCAATGAATCCAGGAGTTGGTTTTTTGAAAAGATCAACAAAATTGACAGACCGCTAGCAAGGCTAATAAAGAAGAAAAGAGAGAGGAATCAAATAGACGCAATAAAAAATGATAAAGGGGATATCACCACTGACCCCACAGAAATACAAACTACCATCAGAGAATACTATAAACGCCTCTACGCAAATCAACTAGAAAATCTAGAAGAAATGGATAAATTCCTGGACACTTACACTCTCCCAAGGCTAAACCAGGAAGAAGTTGAATCCCTGAATAGACCAATAGTAGGCTCTGAAATTGAGGCAACAATTAATAGCCTACCCACCAAAAAAAGTCCAGGACCAGATGGATTCACAGCTGAATTCTACCAGAGGTACAAGGAGGAGCTGGTACCATTCCTTCTGAAACTATTCCAATCAATAGAAAAAGAGGGAACCCTCCCGAAATCATTTTGTGAGGCCAACATCATCCTGATACCAAAGCCTGGCAGAGACACATCAAAAAAAGAGAATTTCAGACCAATATCCCTGATGAACATTGATGCAAAAATTCTCAATAAAATACTGGCAAACCGGATTCAGCAGCACATCAAAAAGCTTATCCACCATGATCAAGTGGGCTTCATCCCTGGGATGCAAGGCTGGTTCAACATTCGCAAATCAATAAACGTAATCCAGCATATAAACAGAACCAAAGACAAGAACCACATGATTATCTCAATAGATGCAGAAAAGGCTTTTGACAAAATTCAACAGCCCTTCATGCTAAAAACGCACAATAAATTCGGTATTGATGGAACGTACCTCAAAATAATAAGAGCTATTTATGACAAACCCACAGCTAATATCATACTGAATGGGCAAAAACTGGAAAAATTCCCTTTGAAAACTGGCACAAGACAGGGATGCCCTCTCTCACCACTCCTATTCAACATAGTGTTGGAAGTTCTGGCTAGGGCAATCAGGCAAGAGAAAGAAATCAAGGGTATCCAGTTAGGAAAAGAAGAGGTCAAATTGTCCCTGCTTGCAGATGACATGATTGTATATTTAGAAAACCCCATCGTCTCAGCCCAAAATCTCCTTAAGCTGATAAGCAACTTCAGCAAAGTCTCAGGATACAAAATTAATGTGCAAAAATCACAAGCATTCTTATACACCAGTAACAGACAAGCAGAGAGCCAAATCAGGAATGAACTTCCATTCACAATTGCTTCAAAGAGAATAAAATACCTAGGAATCCAACTTACAAGGGATGTAAAGGACCTCTTCAAGGAGAACTACAAACCACTGCTCAGCGAAATAAAAGAGGACACAAACAAATAGAAGAACATACCATGCTCATGGATAGGAAGAACCAATATCGTGAAAATGGCCATACTCCCCAAGGTTATTTATAGATTCAATGCCATCCCCATCAAGCTACCAATGAGTTTCTTCACAGAATTGGAAAAAACTGCTTTAAAGTTCATATGGAACCAAAAAAGGGCCCGCATTGCCAAGACAATCCTAAGTCAAAAGGACAAAGCTGGAGGCGTCACGCTACCTGACTTCAAACTATACTACAAGGCTACAGTCACCAAAACAGCATGGTACTGGTACCAAAACAGAGATATAGATCAATGGAACAGAACAGAGTCCTCAGAAATAATACCACACATCTACAGCCATCTGATCTTTGACAAACCTGAGAGAAACAAGAAATGGGGAAAGGATTCCCTATTTAATAAATGGTGCTGGGAAAATTGGCTAGCCATAAGTAGAAAGCTGAAACTGGATCCTTTCCTTACCCCTTATACGAAGATTAATTCAAGATGGATTAGAGACTTAAATGTTAGACCTAATACCATAAAAACCCTAGAAGAAAATCTAGGTAGTACCATTCAGGACATAGGCATGGGCAAGGACTTCATGTCTAAAACACCAAAAGCAACGGCAGCAAAAGTAAAAATTGACAAATGGGATCTAATTAAACTAAAGAGCTTTTGCACAGCAAAAGAAACTACCATCAGAGTGAACAGGCAACCTACAGAATGGGAGAAAATTTTTGCAACCTACTCATCTGACAAAGGGCTAATATCCAGAATCTACAAAGAACTCAAACAAATATATGAGAAAAAAACAAACAACCCCATCAAAAAGTGGGGAAAGGATATGAACAGACATTTCTCAAAAGAAGATATTCATACAGCCAACAGACACATGAAAAAATGCTCATCATCACTGGCCATCAGAGAAATGCAAATCAAAACCACAATGAGATACCATCTCACACCAGTTAGAATGGCAATCATTAAGAAGTCAGGAAACAACAGGTGTTGGAGAGGATGTGGAGAAATAGGAACACTTTTACACTGTTGGTGGGATTGTAAACTAGTTCAACCATTATGGAAAACAGTATGGCAATTCCTCAAGGATCTAGAACTAGATGTACCATATGACCCAGCCATCCCACTACTGGGTATATACCCAAAGGATTATAAATTATTCTACTACAAAGACACATGTACACGTATGTTTATTGCGGCACTATTCACAATAGCAAAGACTTGGAATCAACCCAAATGTCCATCTGTGACAGACTGGATTAAGAAAATGTGGCACATATACACCATGGAATACTATGCAGCCATAAAAAAGGATGAGTTTGCGTCCTTTGTAGGGACATGGATGCAGCTGGAAACCATCATTCTTAGCAAACTATCACAAGAACAGAAAACCAAACACCGCATGTTCTCACTCATAGGTGGAAACTGAACAATGAGATCACTTGGACTCGGGAAGGGGAACATCACGCACTGGGGCCTATCATGGGGAGGGGGGAGGGGGGAGGAGGGAGGGCTTGCATTGGGGAGTTATACAAGATATAAATGATGAATTGATGGGTGCTGACAAGTTGATGGGTGCAGCACACCAACATGGCATAAGTATACATATGTAACAAACCTGCACGTTATGCACATGTACCCTAGAACTTAAAGTATAATAAAAAAAAAAAAAAAGGAAAAAAAAATAAAATAAAAATAAAATTAAGGAAAATATGCTAGAAATAGAATAACATAAGATTACTTGTTCTATATGCAACTCTTTAAATAACCTAGGTAAAAACAGTAAATAGATTTAAAATTTTATTTACATTCATTTATCTCATTTTATTAAAATCATTATGATTTTATGATTACTATTATAGTAATCTGCATCACTATGTATAGACAAAAGCTTCTTTGTATGAATGTTGTGAAACAGTACATTATGAAATCAGTGAATGATAATGGAACCTTAAGTTCTATTATTCTTCAAAATCGTTGTATATAGGTAACGTATTCCCAATCATCTCTTTCATTGCTGAACATTTAATTAATTAACTAATTGTCTTTTTAAAAGCATTAGTACAGTAATGATTTTTAAAATACTGTAACTTAATGGTAGATGTAATTTTAACCTAAAAAATGTTTAGTTTGCAGAATATACATTCACAATAGGCTGATTTATGCTGTGATGAGAAGCAATCTCCAAGTTTCCGTGGTTCAACACAATAAATGTATGCCTAACTCTTTCTAAGTCTACCATTTATTCAATCAACACTTGGGCAATTTCTGTCCATATGTAGACGCAGTCTCCCAAGCATGTTGGAACACTCAGTGTGATGGCATCTCCTTATCATAGCATATTTTCCACAATCATCAAAGCAGAGAATGAATGGCTAGAGAATACACCACCAGAGGTTAAATGTATCTACCTATAAGGGCACACGTTTCATTGACAAGACAACTTCAGAGATAACATCAAGAAGGTAAGGCATGATAAATTCTGTGTGTCTGGAAAAAGGAGATCGGAAAATATTGTTAAATTGTACTAATGTCTACCATACATGCCACATATAATATAGAAACACAGATAAATTACTTTGTCAGATGATCTGAAGGAAAGAATGGCAGAGGGGATTATATTTTGTGAGGTGAGTAGAGGCATATGGATGATGTCATGGATACTCTCGCTGATACTGTAGTATTAAAAAAAAATCTCTACAGATAACGTGAGTAGATAACCTCACTGTTCTCATTCCTTTCTTCAATCTAAAAAGAGAATTTCTTTAATTATTTACATTGTATCCAAAATTCCTTTGGGTACAAATAAAAAAAAAATCAATCAAATGGGTTCACAGCCACAACAGAATGGAAGCCAACACTGGAATGTCAAATCTAAAAAATGAATTTCCACAGATGCTGGTAGTTTGCAATACTGAAAGACTGCAATATTGTCCTCTTATTGGTATGGCTCATGTGCCCCATGGTGTGTGATCACCTCTGTTGCAACCTTGTTTTTTTTATTTATTTTTGAGACAGGGTCTCACTTTGTCACCCAGGTTTGTTGTGATGGAACTCAGGTGTGCATTACCACACCCAGCTAATTTTATTTGTATTTTTTGTAGCAATGGGATTTCACTATGTTGTCCAAGTTGGTCTTGAAATCCTGAGCTCAAGTGATCCAGCTGCCTTGGCCTCCCAAAGTGCTAGGATTACAAGCATGAGCCACTGCGCCCAGTATTGTTGCAACTTTAAAAACTACGGTGTTGTTCCTGGTGGTCTTTAGACAATGGCCGTTAATATCTGTCAACTTTTTCCTCCTACACTTTCTACCCTCTAATGTCTTTATAATACATCTTTATTATTACAAGTAGCCAAACTCAGCCACACATTTAGTTGCATTTCGTTTTGATAGCATAGGTAGATTTAGAAGATAAAATGGAATGTGATAGTGCAATGGCACTGTAAATTTATACAGATGCTGTGTATAAAAGACATAGCTCCCTATCAGTGAGCGTATAACTCAGGTTCAGTGCTGAGGCTTGTGACGCACTTTCCCAATCATTTTGCTGACCCATCTTGCAATAGTCCTGAATCTAAACAATGAGGATAAATCTAATGTGGAAAGAAGTATAAAGCTGTAACTGGAAAAAAAAGACATTGAATTATTTATGGAATGTTGGGCAACAATATTTTAACACTGTTTATGGGTGGAAAAATTATTTTGCTTCCTCTAGACATACTGAAAATATAACTTAACATTTTGAGGAACTGATTTTTGGTCTCTTGTGTCTCTTCCAAATATGCATGAACATTTGAAATAAAATATGCATGCCAATTTCTATATATTTACACAAAAGCATACATACTTGGAAGGCATATTAGTCCATGCATCTTATTTTAGAGATGTCGTAATGAAGACACATGAACTTGTAGTGACTTTTTCAAAATTACCCCATGACATAGTGCAGATCAATTATTTAAACTATTAATGGATATGCAATTGGTATATAGAATAATATATCCAAAGTTATAGTCAATTATTTTTAGTCAATAATCCAATATACACCTTGTGAAAGCATCTGGTTGGACTTTCAACCCACAATTTGAAACTTAAGGAAAAAAATTACATTTTAATATTTTGTTACATAATTTCTGTTTGGGAAACCAGTTAATCTATGTTTCCAAATCTCTTCAACTCCTGGAGATAGAAGAGATTCTAACAAAATAATTCATAAGGAATCCACCCCATCCATCAAATGGTTGGTTGTCAAGGTTTCTGCCAAGGTTCCTGGGGCTCAAAATTATACTTATGTTAATAAAGTGAAGGAGGCAACTCAAAGTCATTGGTAATTTCTCATTTGTTTATACACTTCACTGCTGTGATGACTTTTGTCACTGTCCTTCAGCCCCCTACATAATATGTGACCCTACTATCTCCAGTTTTAACTTGAGGATCTTTGGGGGAAGTTACATGGGTTGGTAATTATTATCCCTATGTATAAATAGCTGCCATTGCATTCAATATGCCTTAAAAATCTATAGGCATTTTTCCCCCTCTTGGGCATAAGAGTATTTCTCTAGTTGTGACAAGAAGCCCATCATTGCTTCTAGCCACTTCAGGCATGTGAAAAAAAAAAAAAAAAAAAGACACCCTTGACAGCTGTCAGCTGGTACCCAGCCTGGTACTAACAATAAGGCTATGGAGGGGGCGGAGCAAGATGGCCGAATAGGAACAGCTCCAGTCTCCAACTCCCAGCACGAGCAACACAGAAGACCAGTGATTTCTGCATTTTCAACTGAGGTACCGGGGTCATCTCACTGGGGAGTGCCGGACAATTGGTGCTGGTCAGCTGCTGCAGCCCGACCAGCGAGAGCTGAAGCAGGGTGAGGCATTGTCTCACCTGGGAAGCGCAAGGGGGAAGGGAATCCCTTTTCCTAGCCAGGGGAACTGAGACACACAACACCTGGAAAATCGGGTAATTCACACCCCAATACTGTGCTTTAAGCAAACGGGCACACCAGGAGATTGTACCCACACCTGGCCGGGAGGGTCCCACGGCCACGGAGCCTGCCTCATTGCTAGCACAGCAGTCTGCGATCTAACCGAAATGGCAGCAGCGAGGCTGGGGTAGGGGCGCCCGCCATTGCTGAGGCTTAAGTAGGTAAACAAAGCCGCTGGGAAGCTCCAACTGGGTGGAGCTCACAGCAGCTCAAGGAAACCTGCCTGTCTCTGTAGACTCCACCTCTGGGGACAGGGCACAGATAAACAACAAAAGGGGAAGCAGCAGAGGCCTGTGCAGATGCGAACCACTCTGTCTGACAGCTTTGAAGAGAGCAGTGGATCTCCCAACATGGAGGTTGAGATCTGAGAATGGACAGACTGCCTGATCAAGTGGGTCCCTGACCCCTGAATAGCCTAACTGGGAGACATCCCCCACTAGGGGCAGTCTGACACCCCACACCTCACAGGATGGAGTACACCCCTGAGAGGAAGCTTCCAAAGGAAGAATCAGACAGGTACACTAGCTGTTCAGCAATATTCTATCTTCTGCAACCTCTGCTGCTGATACCCAGGCAAACAGGGTCGGGAGTGGACCTCAAGCAATCTCCAACAGACCTACAGACAGTCCTTCTGACTGTCAGAAGGAAAACTATCAAACAGGAAGGACACCTATACCAATCACCTAGGGCAATCAGGCAAGAGAAAGACATCAAGGGTATCCAGTTAGGAAAAGAAGAAGTCAAATTGTCCCTGTTTGCAGATGACATGATTGTATATTTAGAAAACCCCATCATCTCAGCCCAAAATCCCCTTAAGCTGATAAGCAACTTCAGCAGTCTCAGGATACAAAATTAATGTGCAAAAATCACAAGCATTCTTATACATCAGTAACAGCAGAGAGCCAAATCACGAATGAACTTCCATTCACAATTGCTTCAAAGAGAATAAAATACCTAGGAATCCAACTTACAAGGGATGTAAAGGACCTCTTCAAGGAGAACTACAAACCACTGCTCAGTGAAATAAAAGAGGACACTAACAAATGGAAGAACATACCAGGCTCATGGATAGGAAGAATCAATATCGTGAAAATGGCCATTATTTATAGAATCAGTGCCATCCCCATCAATCTGCCAATGAGCTTCTTCACAGAGTTGGAAAAAACGCTTTAAAGTTTATATGGAACCAAAAAAGAGCCTGCATTGCCAAGACAATCCTAAGTCATAAGAACAAAGCTGGAGGCATCAGGCTACCTGACTTCAAACTATACTACAAGGCTACAGTAACCAAAACAGCATGGTACTTGTACCAAAACAGAGATACAGACCAATGGAACAGAACAGAGTCCTCAGACATAATACCACACATCTACAGCCATCTGATCTTTGACAAACCTGAGAGAAACAAGAAATGGGGAAAGAATTCCCTATTTAATAAATGGTGCTGGGAAAATTGGCTAGCCATAAGTAGAAAGCTGAAACTGGATCCTTTCCTTACTCCTTATACGAAAATTAATTCAAGATTGATTAGAGACTTAAATGTTAGACCTAATACCATAAAAACCCTAGAAGAAAACCTAGGTAGTACCATTCAGGACATAGGCATGGGCAAGGACTTCATGTCTAAATCACCAAAAGCAACAGCAGCAAAAGCCAAAATTGACAAAAGGGATCTAATTAAACTAAAGAGCTTCTGCACAGCAAAAGAAACTACCATCAGAGTGAGCAGGCAACCTACAGAATGGGAGAAAATTTTTGCAATCTACTCATCTGACAAAGGGCTAATATCCAGAATCTACAAAGAACTCAAGCAAACATACAAGAAAAAAACAAACAACCCCATCAAAAAGTGGGCAAAGGATATGAACAGACATTTCTCAAAAGAAGACATTCATACAGCCAACAGACACATGAAAAAATGCTCATCATCACTGGCCATCCGAGAGATGCAAATCAAAACCACAATGAGATATCATCTCACACCAGTTAGAATGGCAATCATTAAAAAGTCAGGAAACAACTGGTGCTGGAGAGGATGTGGAGAAATAGGAACACTTTTACACTGTTGGTGGGATTGTAAACTAGTTCAACCATTATGGAAAACAGTATGGTGATTCCTCAAGGATCTAGAACTAGATGCACCATATGACCCAGCCATCCCACTACTGGGTATATACCCAAAGGATTATAAATTATTCTACTACAAAGACACATGCACACGTATGTTTATTGCGGCACTATTCACAATAGCAAAGACTTGGAATCCACCCAAATGTCCATCAGTGACAGACTGGATTAAGAAAATGTGGCACATACACACCATGGAATATTATGCAGCCATAAAATAGGATGAGTTCATGTCCTTTGTAGGGACATGGATGCAGCTGGAAACCATCATTCTTTGCAAACTATCACAAGAACAGAAAACCAAACATTGCATGTTCTCACTCATAGGTGGGAACTGAACAATGGCATCACTTGGACTCGGGAAGGGGAACATCACACATCGGTGCCTATCATGGGGAGGGGGGAGGGGGGAGGGATTGCATTGGGAGTTATACCTGATATAAATGATGAATTGATGGGTGCTGACGAGTTGATGGGTCCAGCACACCAACATGGCACAAGTATACATATGTAAGAAACCTGCACGTTATGCACATGTACCCTAGAACTTAAAGTATAATAATAATAAAAAAATAAGGCTATGATGTTCCCTTCTTTATATCAATAACTCCAAGAGTCACCATCAGTCAATGTCACTCTTTAAATGCGCTGAAGCAGAACAAACATAAGATTATTTTGTAATCATGTCTGAGTTCATACAAAACCAAGAAGCCTATGCAAGTTTTAAAAATGACCTAATATCCACCTCTCTTGGCCATCCTGAGTGAATGATGCTTCTTTATCAATTATATTAGCTCTATTTTGTTTTGCATGTCTCCTACTTAATAATTATCATGATATTCAATAATAGAGTTACCTCAATTTTCTAACACCATCCTATTCAAAGGAAACCCCAGCTTCTTGGAATCTTTCCCGAATCACCCAGCACAAACAGAAATCCTATTATATATCTCTCCTAACATTGTCTTACTGAAATGACTCATGGTTCCTTGTGATATGTGAACACCCTTGCCGCAACTCTTTGAACTACAGGTGTGTTCATTAGTACCTCTCAGCTTTTTCCATCTCTTACTGTCTGCCCTCTAATTCTCTAAAGGTCTAATTCCTAGACCTTTATTATCAGAAACAATCTAATTCAAACACACATCTGAAAATAACTAAAGCACCCAAACACAAATGACCTAGTTATCCTTTCCTCACTGGGATGAGGAAATCAATATTAACATCTCTCTCTCTTTTTTTTTTTTTTTTTTTTTTTTCTTTTCTGGAAGCTAAGCAGGAGAATAAACACTTAAATTTATATAGCAAAAACAAGCACCTGCTCACCTGGTCCAGCAGCCTGAGTCACTCACCCTTCCTTTTAAGTAACCATAGCGCAGCCAGTTCCTTTCTGTAGTCCCATACACTGGCAGATCTCCAGGTATTTGGAGGACCCACTCACCCAGATTAGTAAACCCTCTTTTCCTGCATAGAGATCATGATGCAGTGGGACCCCTCTGCTCCACAGCCAGTATGTCTCCAGGCATTTAGAGCACCTGCTTGCCAGTCCAACACCTTAATCTGCCCCTACTAATTATGTGCAGAGACTGTGATACAGCTGACTTCTCTATATTCCATGTCCAGGCATCTGAAGAACCCACTCTCCTGAATTAGGAGTTCAGGCCATGCTCCTCCTCAAGCAGATAACTTGAGGCCAAGGAGCTTGACAAGCTCCATGCCTAGGCACATCTCTGGGCACTCGGTGGCTGCCCACTGGATTTTTACTCAGTGGTGGTTTTGTACCTCCAATTGGGGGGAACTATAGGTGGGTCTGCCTAGTCTGGCTTTGGCCATCTTGCCCCCTTCCCTGACCAGGGCTAAACAGTGAGCTCAGACCTCTGTGCACTGCAGAGATTAGTACATTGTCTGAGCTATAAAAAGCTTATCCCAGTGAACAAGGGTTAAGTATATACTCAGCCTGGTTAACCATAGCTGGTTCTTATCCATAAGCATCATCTACTGGCTTATACACCAAACTGCACGGTCCAATATGAAACCTGCTGACAGAGGCACATAGGACTATAGAAGCAAAGCCAAGAGATCCTACTTAACATTCTCCTCAGTCACATCTTATAGGAGAGGGTAGACAGTGAATGGGAAAGTAGAAAAAAAAAATGGCATTGGGAAAGAAAGAGAAAGAAAAAAGTCTACTAGCAAAAAAAAATTACAAAAAAATTAGATATGCCAGCATCTGCAGATCAGAAGGAATCAGTGCAAGAATTCTGGCATCATGAACAATCTGAATGGATTTTTCCAAAAGATTACACTAGCACTTCAGTAATAATTCCTAACCAAAATGGATACTCAGAAATGACAGATAAAACATTCAAATTACGGCAATTTGGAAGATTGAGGTCGGCAGATAGGTTGAGTCCAGGACTTCCAGACCAACCTGGGCAACATGGCAAAACCTCATCTCTACTAAAAATACAAATTAGCTGAGTGTAAGGGTGTGCACCTGTGATCCCAGCTACTCAGGAGGCTGAGGTGGGAGAATCACCAGAACCCACTAGGTCAAGGCTACAGTGAGCGGAGACTGCACCACAGCATTCCAGCAACCAGAGTGAGACCATGTCTCAAAAGAAAAACAAACAAACAATAATAGAATTCAAGACATGGACTGCAAGGAAGCTCAATGAGATCCAAGACAGCGCTGAACATCAATACAAAACAACTTCTGAACAATCCAGGAAATAAAGGAGGATATCAACATCTGAGAAAGAAATCAATCAGACATTCTGGAATTGAAATACTCAGTTAAGAAATTTCAAAATATATTTTAATGTTTTATCAATAAGCTAGATGAAGCAGAAGAAAAAAATTCAGAGCTTGATAACCAGTCTTTTGAACTAACTCAGTCTCACAAAAAATAAAGAAAAACTAATTTTAAAGAAAGAACAAAGTCTACTAGGAATATGGGATTATGTAAACTGATCAGACCTATGAATTATTAACATTACTGAGATAGAAGAAGAAAATGAAAACAACCTGGAAATTTTATTTGAGAAAATAATTTAAGGAAAGTACTCTAATCTTGCCAGAGGGGTACACATCCAGATGGAAGAAATCAAGAGAATGACCTGTGAGATGCTATACAAATGAACAGCACCATGGCATATAGTCTCCAGGCTGTCCAAGGTCAAGGCTAAAGAAAAAATCTTATAGGCAACTAGAAAAAAACATGTACAAAGGGAAACCCATCAGGTTAACAGTGGACTTCTCAGCATAAATCCGACAAACCAAGAGAGACTGGGAGCCTATTTTCAGCATTTTTAAAGAAAATAAATTCCAGTAAAGAATTTTATATACCAGCAAACAAAGTTTCATAAGTAAAAGAGTAATAAAATATTTTCCAGACAAGCAAGCACGAAGGGAAATGTTTAACCACTGAACCAACCTTACAAGAGATTCTTAAAGAATTTCTAAACAGGGAAATGAAAGAATAATACCTGCTACCACAAAAACCCACTTAATTACATAGCCCACAGACTCTATAAAGCCACCACACAAAAGAAATTACAAAACAATCACACAGCAGAACTACATAGCAACCAGCTAAAAACTTCATGATAGGATCAAAACCTCACACATCAATATTAACCCTAAATGTCAATGATCTAAACGTCCCAATTAAAAGATGCACAGGGCCAAGTTGGATAAAAAAGCAAGACTTAACCTCTGCTATTTTCACAAAACCCATCACACATGTAACAACACTTATAGGATAAAAGTAAAGGGTTGCGGAAAGATCTGTCATGCAAACGGAAAACAAAACAGAACAAAAATACTCGAGGATCACTATTATTATATCAGCTAAAACAGACTTTAAACCAAAAAGAGTAAAAAAGGATAAAGAAAAGTAACATGTAATGATAAAGGGTTTAATTCAACCAGAAGATTTAACTGCACTAAATATATACACACCCAAAACTGGAGGACCTCAATTCATTAAACAAGTACAACATCTAGACCTATAAAAGACCCAGACAGCAACACAATAATAGTGGGGGACTTCAACACACACTAAGTATTAGAAAAACTATTGAGGCAGAAAACTCACAAAAATATTCTGGGCTTCAGTTAAATAATTCACCAGTTAGACCTAATAGACATCTAAAGAATACTGCACCAATCAACCACAGAATATGCATTTCTCCTTATCTGTACAATGAACATACTACAAGATCAACCACATTCTAGGCTATAAAGCAAGTCTCAATAATTCAAATAAATTGAAATTATATCTAACATGCGCTCAAACAGAATGGAATAAAAGTAGAAATCAATAAAAAGAAGATCTTGCAAAACCACACAATTACATGGAAATTAAACAAGTTGCTCCTGGATGTCTTTTGGATAAACAACAAAATGAAGGTAGAAACAAACAAAAAAATTACTTGAAATAAATAAAAACAGATACAACTTAAAAAAATCTCTGTGATGCAACAAAGTCAGTATTAAAGGAAAGTTTATAGCACTAGTTGCCTACCTCAAAAGGTTAGAAAGATCTCAAGTTCACTATGTAACATTACACCAGAGGAGTTAGAAAAACAAGAACAACTGCAAAGACAGCAGAAGAGGTTACTAAAATCAGGGCAGAATTGAATGACATTGAGACCCGAAAAAATCTCTACAATCAACAAAATCCAAAGTTGGTCCTTTGAAAGGATGAAAAAATTCAACTAGGCATTATCCTTGGGGTGTAAGGCTGGTTTAACATACATAAATCAATACATGTGACTTACCACATAAACAGAAAAAAAGGCAAAAGTCATATGATCTCTTCAATAGAAACAGAAAAGGCTTTCTATTGAGTCCAACATGGCTTTATGATAAAAAACATACTAGGCATCAAAGGAACATGCATCAAATAATAAGAGTCATCTATGACAAAACCAAAACTGACATCGTACTGAATGGGCAAAAGCTGGAAATATTCTTCCTGAGAACTGGAACAAGACAATGATGCACATTTTCACCATTCCTATTAAACGTATTACTGGAAATCCCAGCCAGAGCAGTCAGGCAAGAGAAAGAAATACAAGACATCCAAATAGGAAAACAAATCAAACCTTCTTTCTTCACTGATATGATTTTATATCTAGAAAACCCTAAAGACTATGTAAAAAAGTATCTAGAGCTGATAAACAACTGAAGTAAAATTTCAGGATACAAAATAAATGTGCAAAAATCAGTAGTTTTGTTGTTGTTATTGCTGTTGTTGTTTTTGACAGAGACTTGCTTTGCCACCCAGTCTGGAGTGCAGTGGCGCCTCACTGCAACCTCCGCCTCCTGGGCTCAAGCAATTCTCCTGTCTCAGCCTCCTGAGTAGCTGAGACTACAGGCACATGATGCTGCGCCCGGCCAGCAAAAATCAGTAGTATTTCTATATATCAATAATGTTCAAGCTGAGAGCCAAATCAAGAATGCAATTCCAGTAACAACAGCCACAAATACAATAAAATACCTAGGAATATATCCGAATATATCAATTACCAAGAAGGTAAAATGTTTCTACAAGGAGAATTTCAAAACACTGATGAAAGAAATCACAGATGGCACAAACAAAAAGACAAACATTCCATGCTCATGTATTGAAAGAGTCAATATTGTGAAAATGGCCATAATGCCAAAGCAATCTACAGATTCAATGCTATTTCTATGTCATTTTTTCACAGAATGAAAAAAAGTATTATAAAATTCATATATAACCAAAAAAGAACCTGAATACCCAAAGTAATACTAAGCAAAAAGAACAAAGACAGACTTCAAATTATACCACAAGGCTACAGCAACCAAAACAATATAGTACTGGTACAAAAACAGACATGTAGACTAATAAAACATAATAAAGAACCTAGAAATAAAGCCACACATCTACAGCCATCTGATCCTTCACAAACATTCGGTATTCATGGACAGGAATATGACAACATGAGAAACTGGGAGCTACTATACGGGGGAGACAGGGGTGAAAGTGTTAAAAAATAAACTATTGGGCAGAATGTTCACTACCTGGGTGATAGAATCAGTTGTACCCCAAACCTCAACATCACACAATATACCCATGTAACAAATTGGCACGTGTACCTCCTGAAACTAAATGTTGAAATTACCTTTAAAAGAAAAAAAAGTCAAATGACAAATAAATAAGCATATATACAAAAACATCCAAAATTTACATTCTGCCTGTCTGTGTGCTTCATACATATCTACTAAAACCCACTGTCCACTAAGGATTATTGCAACATTTAGAAATTTATTCTTTCTTTTGAGCGCATTTAAAAATTGTTTGAGTCCATAAAGCACTCAGGAGTCACTTACTTCAAAATGTCCTATTTAATGACATCGATATTTCATCTAAAAGCCATTAGACTTACTCATTCCTTCACTTGAAATGACTCCTTAAATAATTATTGCTGCTTATGAATTGTCTAAAATTTCTATTCCCTTAGATTGAAATTTACTGAATATACTTTCATAAAAAATTTTGTTTTCAAAATATTTTCTAATTTAGAAACAGATCATCGTTCTATTCTTTATTTTTAATTTACTTTATATGATGACTAATGATGTTAAACATCATTTTATGTTTTTATTTGCAATCTGTAGACCTTCACTGGAGAAATTTGTCTTCATGTCTTTTACCTAAGTTCTCACTGAATTTTGCTTTTTTTAATCAAGTTTTGAGAACACTTTATACTAGTTCTTTGTCAGATATGGGTTTGCAAATATTTTTTTCTCAGTCCTTATTTTGTCTATATTGTAGGATTTTTCAGAAGAAACATTTTTTATTGTGTTAAAATCCAATTTATTATTATTTATTTCTATAGATCATGATATTTGTGTGTGTTCAAATCTAGGAATTCTTCACCTAGCCCTAAGTCCTGCAATATTTTATTGTCTATTTTTCCTAAAAGTTTTGTAGTTTAATATCGTACATTTGAGCCCATTATCCATTTTAAATTAATTTTTGTATACTTAAGAGACAGATGTTTTTTGGGGGGTGGGGAAGTCTAAGCACTGTTGTTGAAAAAGGCTATCTTTTCAACAACTGCTTTGAGAAAGAATCTCTCTTCCGCAGTTGCTTTAGTAACTTTGTCAAAAATTAGGCATATTTGTGTGGGTTTGTGTCTGTATTAGTATTATTATTCTCCATTACTGTAGCTATTTATCCTCTGCCAATACACACAATCTTGATTAGTCTGCATGTAAGTCTTGAAATCAGGTAGAATGTTATTCTAACAATTATTTAGAGAGACAGTGTGCTGAACTCTCCACTTAAAATAGTAAATTTGTCTATAATTAAATGCATATACACCAACTTACAAAGCTTCAAAATACGTTAAGACAAACTGATAAAACTAAAATGATTTATAAATATAATCAAACGTATTGTTTTAAAGTTTGTTTATGATATACTCATTAAAATCTATTTTAGATATTCAAAAGTTCTGCGTTTGTATCCTTGTTTTCATCCATCGCATTCAGAGTTTTTACTCTCTTTATTAATCTTTCAGAGGTTTTCAAATTTATAATCTTTTTAAAGAAACACCTTTTGTCTTTGATATATTCTTCTGTATCACTGCTTTTATTTCATCCATATCTGATCTTATATTCATTATGACTTACTGCTGCTGTCTTTGGTTTTAATTTGCTGTTCTATTTTTTTTTCATTTTTTTTTTCTGATAAAAGCTTACATCACTTATTTAAATCCATCCTGTAGTAGCCTTCATAAGGGCCCCCAAAGCATCAACATTCTGTCTTCTGGACCTTGTTAATATATTGCCTTATATGACAAAAAGAGCTTTGTGGATGTGATAAGGTTACAGATTTTAAGAATCAGCAGCCAAAAGTAAGCTTCCTTCACATAGCTGAGATAAGTGAGCCCAGGCAAAACAGTCTTCTGTGGCATATTTATATATCCACAGATCTCCTTTGGTCATTTTAACTTTATATTCAGATTTGGAAGCGGTTATTTTACAGCTGTCTGCAAGAGAATCAACCACAGGAGAATAACCTAGAACCTTTCATCTCTCCCATCACAGCATTTCATGTGGAGCCTGAAACCTTTACTTTCACCTGCCCTTTCACCTTCTCTTTCACCTACCCTTTTAACTAAGCAGATCCAATTCTACCCCACATCCCTGTCTATCTAAACCATCTTCACATTCTATGTTTTAATGTAAATTCTGTATTTACTAGTACATTTTTCATTCTATGTTTTAATGTAAATTCTGTATGCATTGGTATTTTTTTCATTTAGTAGGAATTTTGTTACTTATTGTAATTAATAATTGGTTAATTGTTATTTTGATTGTTTACAATTTTATTAATTAAAAAATTAGGCATATTTGTGTGGGTTTGTGTCTGTATTAGTATTATTATTCTCCATTAATGTAGCTATTTATCCTCTGCCAATACACACAATCTTGATTAGTCTGCATGTAAGTCTTGAAATCAGGTAGAATGTTATTCTAACAATTATCTGATTAGAAGGACTCAGAGATTTGAAGACTCCCTTAGCCTTTTACAGAAAGACTTTCCCAAAAATGTTCATATCATGTTAGAGCCGAAACTCCTACACCTCTATGATTATAATGAGTCTGATTAAAAAATTCAGAACATTTGACAGAATGACAAATATGCTATTGACTTTTAAAATACCTTAATTCATTTTAAAGATATATATTTTTTGTGTATATATTTTTATATTTTATAAAATATATAAAACATAAATATTTCATACATTTATACAATACAAATAATATTTATATAATTTAAAAATTTTATATAATAAGTATAAAAAATTACATAGTATATAAATATTTATATATAAAGTATATGTATTATATCTATTATATATGTCTTTAAAATGAGTTAAGGTATTTTAAAAGTCAATGGCATACTTGCCATGTTGACAGTCATATTACTTATAGACTATTATTTAGAGAAAATATTATTTATAGATAACATTATTTATAGATAGATTATATGTTATATTATTAATAATTTTGATATTGTCAATATCATACTATTATATTATATTATACTTTAATAATTATTATTAATATGTTAACATTAACAGTATGTTAACAATATAACATACTATATGTAAATAATATATCATATATTATATATCACATATTATATATCTATAAATATATGTCATATATCTAATACATAAATATGTGTATCATATATCATGTGTGTGTATATACATTAACACACTGATCTCTAATCTGATATTTCATCAACAACAAAGAATAAAAATGGAAATATATTAAATGTATATGAACTACTTAATTGACAACTAAATGCACTAACCCTGTTTATTTAACAAGTTAATCACAGCACTAAGACAAAAGGGAATTTTAAAACTGTATGATTGAAAGCACTGGAAATTTAATTCCTTGCATTTTTTAATAATTGTTGTTAATAGTTGACCATCTTATAATTGTCAAGAAATAAAATTTTAATTTTAAATTGTGCATTTTAGGATATTAAGAATATTTGAGATCATGCAAGATAAATCTGTGAAAAGATGGTAAAAAAGACAATATATAACAGTCACCAGATGACAGAGATTTTAAAATCTTTAAAATCCTTGCTGTCTTTTAAAAATAAACCAAGTAAATTATTATTGAATTTATTAGTAATAAAAGAAGAGAGAAGGGACAACATAATTGCTTTTCAAAGAAGTTTTAATAATGAATAAAGCAAAACAATAGTAGAGAAAATGCCACACCATAGAAGATTTGCTGTTTCAAGATTCAAGTTCGTAATAGATTTTGTTTCCTTATTTGGCAGTTACACATTTATTTCATGCCCAATTTAAAGCAAATTCAACCACAGAATCACTTATAAATGTAAGAGAAATTTATCTTTTATTTTTTCAGCTATAGCACTTTGACATTAAGCAAAATCTAGATGACCTGAATACAATGTTGAGAAAAAATGTGAGTTTTTCTAGTGCCCTACTGAAGAAAACATCATTAATTCACCAATACACACAGCTGCAATCTATTAAGCCAATGCAGATCTGTTTTAATTGAATCAATTTCTAATATTTAGTTTGAACACACTCTCTGCTTTTGTTATCACTAAATTATCTGAAGAGAAAGCAGCAGTACAACTCAAGCAAGCTGGCAACAGTAAGCAAGCCTCTCTTGTTAATGTACTTTACAATATACTAGCGTTTGAAGAAGAAAAAAGTCTACACCTCAATTAATCAACCAACAAGTCAATCAAACATGTATTATGTGAGTGGTTTTTAAAATAAATCTTGTTAGGAAAAGAAATTTCCCTTGAGCCTAACGATGGCTAACTGCTTTAATTAACACTGGCACATATAAACCTATTTAATAGCTGGGAAACACCAAGCCACTGGGACACCTCTTCATTCTTTAGCTGGGCTAGTTATTCTATACTTATACTGTCTTAGTTATCTTTATTAATTCCACCTTTTTCCCTCAACTACCCTGGAATTACTGGTTTCCTTTTGCTCAGATTAATTTAGCAAGTTTTGTTTATTTATTTATTTAATTTTTGGATATAGGTCTCAGAAATAGAAATAAGTCTATTAGAAATGAAAGAAAAAACAGAATTAAGCTACTCTGATCATATATTTTGTTTGGAATATGCATTTTAGTGAGTTTTAACTAAAACAAATCATATATATGTATATATATTTTTCTATCTATATATTTCAATGTTATTGATTACAATTAGCAAGTTCTCAATGGGGAAAGGATTCCCTATTTAATAAATGGTGCTGGGAAAATTGGCTAGCCATAAGTAGAAAGCTGAAACTGGATCCTTTCCTTACCCCTTATACGAAGATTAATTCAAGATGGATTAGAGACTTAAATGTTAGACCTAATACCATAAAAACCCTAGAAGAAAATCTAGGTAGTACCATTCAGGACATAGGCATGGGTAAGGACTTCATGTCTAAAACACCAAAAGCAACGGCAGCAAAAGCAAAAATTGACAAATGGGATCTAATTAAACTAAAGAGCTTTTGCACAGCAAAAGAAACTACCATCAGAGTGAACAGGCAACCTACAGAATGGGAGAAAATTTTTGCAACCTACTCATCTGACAAAGGGCTAATATCCAGAATCTACAAAGAACTCAAACAAATATACGAGAAAAAAACAAACAACCCCATCAAAAAGTGCGGAAAGGATATGAACAGACATTTCTCAAAAGAAGATATTCATACAGCCAACAGACACATGAAAAAATGCTCATCATCACTCGCCATCAGAGAAATGCAAATCAAAACCACAATGAGATACCATCTCACACCAGTTAGAATGGCAATCATTAAGAAGTCAGGAAACAACAGGTGTTGGAGAGGATGTGGAGAAATAGGAACACTTTTACACTGTTGGTGGGATTGTAAACTAGTTCAACCATTATGGAAAACAGTATGGCAATTCCTCAAGGATCTAGAACTAGATGTACCATATGACCCAGCCATCCCACTACTGGGTATATACCCAAAGGATTATAAATTATTCTACTACAAAGACACATGTACACGTATGTTTATTGCGGCACTATTCACAATAGCAAAGACTTGGAATCAACCCAAATGTCCATCAGTGACAGACTGGATTAAGAAAATGTGGCACATATACACCATGGAATACTATGCAGCCATAAAAAAGGATGAGTTTGCGTCCTTTGTAGGGACATGGATGCAGCTGGAAACCATCATTCTTAGCAAACTATCACAAGAACAGAAAACCAAACACCGCATGTTCTCACTCATAGGTGGGAACTGAACAATGAGATCACTTGGACTCGGGAAGGGGAACATCACGCACAGGGGCCTATCATGGGGAGGGGGGAGGGGGGAGGAGGGAGGGCTTGCATTGGGGAGTTATACAAGATATAAATGATGAATTGATGGGTGCTGACGAGTTGATGGGTGCAGCACACCAACATGGCATAAGTATACATATGTAACAAACCTGCACGTTATGCACATGTACCCTAGAACTTAAAGTATAAAAAAAAAAAAAAAAAAAAAGAAATAGAAATAAGTCTATTAGAAATGAAAGAAAAAACAGAATTAAGCTACTCTGATCATATATTTTGTTTGGAATATGCATTTTAGTGAGTTTTAACTAAAACAAATCATATATATGTATATATATTTTTCTATCTATATATTTCAATGTTATTGATTACAATTAGCAAGTTCTCAAAGTAATATTGCTCTCCTCTTGCATATACAAAATATTTCCTACTTATATACACTAAAGTTACAGTTGTTCATTATCTATAGCCAACTGTAGGCTGAAGTTGCTCTTTAAGGACAAAGAGTGGGTTTCTCTCATGCTGATACTAAATGTTGGAGGGGTGAGCATATACTATAAACATCCTAGGTCTCATTGACTATCTCTCAAAGATCTTCCTTATATTAAACAAGAAAATGTAAATCTATGTAACTTTCTTTCCAATCTTTTCCCCATAAGAATGATAAAAGAAATGCATTCCCATAATTTAAGAAGAAAAAAACGGTCTGGGTGCAGTGGCTCATGCCTGTAATCCCAGCACTTTGGGAGGCCGAGGCGGGCAGATTATGAGGTCAGGAGATCGAAATCATTCTGGCTAACACGGTGAAACCCTGTCTCTACTAAAAATACAACACACACACACACACACACACACACACACACACACACACACACACAAAATTAGCTGGGCGTGGTGGCATGCTCCTGTAGTCCCAGCTACTCCGAGAGGCTAAGGCAGGAGAATCGCTTGAACCCGGGAGGCAGAGGTTGCAGTGAGCTGAGATTGTGCCACTGCACTCCAGCCTGGGCGAGAGAGTGAGACTCAGTCTCTAAAAAACAAAACAAACAAAACAAAAACAGAAACAAAAAAAAAAAAAAAAAAAAAAAGAAGAAGAAGAAGAAATACATTCTAATAGAAAAACATTGAAAATCAAGATTCCTGTCAATGCTCGCTCACCATGCACTGACCTACTTGGAGCACTTTGGTCCACTTCTTAGTTCCATAATAGTTACTTCTTAATTTATAACAAAAGGTCCTTTGAAGGACCCACACAAGTGTGTGCACGTGTGTGCATATATATGTCTTTGGTTTTCTCCCACGAGCTGGATAAAAATTTTACTAAATTTTGCTCTACTCTCCACCTTTCTTTAGCACCCTCTTCAATTCAGATAGTCATATTAACACTTTTGGTTTCCTTCCAGGTTCTCATGACATCCTCAGAGTATAATTAAAGTCCTATTTTTTACATGTACCACAGGCTGTGCTTCTCTCATCTTGTAGTGCGCCCACCCTTTCTCCTCATTGCCTTTTTTTCAGACTCTCACAGCTGTAGTTATAATCTTATTTTGTCAAAGTTCTAACCATTTAAAAATATCCCATGATTGTTCTCTAAGTTGATTGTAAAAATTGAAAATACATGAATACCACTTACTGTGTATTCCTGTGTCTATTTAAATGCAGTTTACTTCACTGGCAAACACTGTGCTCTGTCAGGATTGCTTGCCTTTCCTTATTGGTCAATGTCATGATTTCTAGCATTCACTGGAAAATGTCTGGAGGATGAATTTTGAGTTATCTATCAATTGTCTTTGTCATAATCCTGTTTTCTCTCAGATTTCATTCTTTATTTGGATTATATTTATTCTCCTTATTTCCTCAGGCTTCTCTCTTGATATTATATTTTTGTCTGGTTCATTTATTTATTTATTTATTTATTTTTTGAGACGGAGTCTCGCTCTGCCGCCCAGGCTGGAGTGCAGTGGCCGGATCTCAGCTCACTGCAAGCTCCGCCCCCCGGGTTCCCGCCATTCTCCTGCCTCAGCCTCCCGAGTAGCTGGGACTACAGGCGCCCGCCACATCGCCCCACTAGTTTTTTGTATTTTTTAGTAGATACGGGGTTTCACCGTGTTAGCCAGGATGGTCTCGATCTCCTGACCTTGTGATCCGCCCGTCTCGGCCTCCCAAAGTGCTGGGATTACAGGCTTGAGCCACCGCGCCCGGCCTTGTCTGGTTTATTGAACTTAAGTCAGTCACACAATGGTCATCCTGTTTAGGGCGGAAGAACATTGCCCCCTGCCAGTTTTGGATGCACGATTTTCAATATTTCTGTATAACCCTCTGTCCTAAAGGAGAGTTGTGCAATGTTGCAATTACCAAAAGAAACTGAATGATTTATTTCTTATATTTTTGTATACAGGCACCTAATGGAAAAACATGGACAAAAGTGTGTCATTTGTGAAACAAAAGAAAAAAAATGACCCTAAAGTTAACATGAAACAATTATTTTAAGACAGAAAAAAAACAAAGCTTTCATCCATAGGTGTAATTCTGGCCTTTTAATTTGGTTATGACTAGTATTTTTAAAAAATGGTAGTTTCATCTGCAGCTAACATTAAAAACTTGCTTACTCTAAGCAATGAAAATCACTGAAGACTTTCTGTGTACTATTTGTATTAAGGCTTTTCTGGTGTGCACATGATGAGAAATTGTGCCAGTGAAGGAAGAATCATACCTTATAAAAGATAGAGCTGCCTGTCATAAGGTCTGTTTTCCCCTTACCCATAGTGTCACCAGCTCTCTCTTCCCTATTGATTAAAAAAATAAACTTTATAATGTATTAGTTATGATTAAAACAGTCATCCAAATATTTTAGGCCATATCAAGATAAAATCATATCTTTCATTCACATAACATGCATAATATTTAAATGTATATCTTGCTTTCACTATATTACATAGTTAATTTTGCATTCACAAGGCCCACATGTTAAAAACTGGATGGGTGGTGGGGGAATGGAGAGAGTGGTACTTTAAAGACTGGAGATCCTTCTTATTTATAGTTCTGCCATCCCTTAGGGTCTACTTTTGCCCATACTACATGACTAAGGAAACAAAGTCAGTGAGGAACATATTTGCTTCCTGGAAAACTTAACCTGGAAGGGTTACACATCCCTTTCACAAATATCTCATAGCAGAGATCTAGACATAACAGACTAAAAGAGAGGCCAGAAAAAGCAGTTTAGCTCTGTCCTCAAGAAGAGGTTCTTGGTGGCAGTGTGGAAGGTCTATTACAGAAAGTTCCTATATTGAATCCATGTAAAATGGACTGTATTTGGTACTCAGGAAGTCGAAGATTTACTCCTTTGGGTTTTATATCCTCACTTTTTAATTTTTTCCTGTATTTAGTTTTTACTAAACAGAATAAACTTATTTTAAATTATGTGTATGCAGCTCTACTTTCTACAACATCTGTTACGTGATTTTTAGTGTACATGAAAATTTTTAAATGTCGTGGTAAAAATTTTATCTTTTATTATTATCAGTTGAAATCTTAGCAATAAATGTAATTTTTTTTTTCACTAACAGCCTTGTAGTGGAAATAGTTTTTTTCTGCAGTCATAGAGAATTTTCTCACAGAACTCTATGAAAGTCAGAGAAAGTTTTCTGACATAATAATTGAGGTGCATTTCAGTAAGTGTATTTGGATGGAGACAGCAAGATGCCATCCAGGTATAGAGTTCTCTGATAGTCTTCCTTAAATGAACAGGTAGAATACTTAGAAAAATAGATATGTGGCAAATTTTTCAGATACTAATTCTTAAAAATTAACAAGTTTCAGGTATGTGCTGGATAGAAGTTATTTTAAAATGTATGTTCTGAAAAAGATCTAGGATATGGTTTATGTTTCCAGAAATAGAATAGGTTAAAATTTTAGTCATGGTTGGGTTATGGTTGACTTTCTCTCAGAATAGGCAGATGGGCAATAATTCCAGGAAAAAAGTTACCTTCTCTACTTCTATGTGGAGATTGATAATATGTATTATTATCTTCTTAATTTATTACATTGTTCCCAGATAAAGGGCCATGTAGTGGATGTATAATTAAACATTTTGTAAGTCTTAATGCATTCCTTGGCCTAGAACTATTTTTCTGATTCCTCAATTTCAAAAACCACATGGATTCTCAATTTGTATTGAGATTGAAGCACAAGATGAATACATTTCAAAATATTACTCATTTTTTCTTTGATCTGAATATTTCTATCACAAAATGTGCCATGCTTTCAGGCTTTATTGTAATATGAAGCAATGTTTTGTATATGTTTTATACAATACACCAGAATGATTTGTCCTGAGGGTTGTCATGGACTGCCAGTTACTTTTGTGGCTTAGCTGGGGAGGTAACAAGTAACTAGACTTATCAGTTTCTCTTAGGCATCCAGACAATGAAATATGGCAAAAGTGTGCTAATTTGCAGTGAGAATTAAAGTGTATATGTAATTTTTTATGAAAAGAGGCCAAACTACAGTATCATATACAAATAAAAATTATGACTAAATAAATATTTTTGTCACACCGTAATTAATCAATGTATGGACAAAGAAGAATTAAAAACGTACAGTTAAAATCAGAAATATCATATGAAAGAATGAGGACTGTAACCCCGAAAGCCTGAATGTGAGCAGCAGTAAGAAGGGCTCAAGTATACACCTAGAACAAACCATGAATCCAAACACTGTTCTCATATGGACTAGACTCCCCATACTTCCAGAGGTATAGCCCAGTGCACTGCTGGGGAGTCTTCTAAACATCCTGTTATGCTCCAATTCACCTGGGTTCTGCTTAGACTAATACTCTAGCAAATGCTATTGCCAGTTAAAAGTACCAGACTTTATATTTCTGATATCTGTGTTGATTAACAACCTTGGGGTCGCCCCCTGGATGGGGTCCGTTCCACACTTGCATTTCCATGTGGGTCAGTAATTACTTTCCTGTCAACCAAACACCCTATTATCTACATCCAAATAATTCTACTGTAAAGTCTAGAAATAATGTTTCCTAAAAAAATAAATTCTGACTCCTAACTTCTTATATCTCTCTACTATAACTGAGACTAGTTATGCTGCTCCCACTGATGCCCTCTCACAAAGGTGGGCACTGAGTCCTGCTTGACACAGTGCTGCTTCTAAATCTCTCTTCTTCCACCATATTATAAATTAGCTTAGCCCCATTGGAGTTAAAGTCACTCAGTGCATTAAGTGTAAGGCTGTTTTTGCTTTGCTATATTAAAAAAAAAAAAAATGACTCTTGCTAATTCATAAAGAAAGTATGTTTAATAGGTTCAAGGTTGTGCGAGTTGTATACAAAGTATGATGCCAGCATCGGCTCAGTCTCTGACTAGGCCTCAAGGAGCTTTTACTCATGGCAGAATGTAAGGCAGAAGCAGAAGCATCACATGGCAAGAGCAGAAGCAAGAGAGAGAGCGGGGAGGTGCCACACTCTTTTAAACTGCCAGACCTTGCATGAACTAACAGTGAGAACTCACTCATCACCCAGGGGATGACACTAAGCCATTCTTGAGGGATCCAGTCCCCATGATTCAATACTTCCCACTAGGCCCCAAGTCCAAAATTGGAAATATTTCACATAAGATTTGGAAGGGACAAACATCCCAACCATATTACTCAGCTGCATCACATTGCTTTCCAGTAAACTTCACTTCATTTTTGTTGATTGTGGAACTATGTTTCTCTTTTATCAGACTTGCCATCTTCAAATCAGACTCGCTGACTTCATATCCATCTAGAATATCAATAGCTCCCAGACCCTCAGTTACATAATGCACTCATATTCTCTGAGACTCCCTGAATATTGATTCTCAATGATACATTTGTTTCTTTCTAATAGCGTTGAGACCCTAGGTTTTTGAAGTGTCAAGTATAAGCATCCCATATTTTAGTTTTATTTTCTTTCTCATTCAGTTATCCCTATGTCTTCGCTTCACTTTAGAGAGAACTCTGATTCTGTGATCTCCTATGTTTTATGTTGCTTTTTGCTTTGGTTTTGTTACTGTTGTCTAATCAACTTTCTGTTTAGTATGAATTCAGCTTTCCAGTTTAGGTACAAAGGCACATAGCTTTAAGAACCCTTGTATGTTATTGCAGCACTATTCACAATAGCAAAGACTTGGAATCAACCCAAATGTCCATCTGTGACAGACTGGATTAAGAAAATGTGGCACATATACACCATGGAATACTATGCAGCCATAAAAAAGGATGAGTTCCTGTCCTTTGTAGGGACATGGATGAAGCTGGAAACCATCATTCTCAGCAAACTATCACAAGAACAGAAAACCAAACACCGCATGTTCTCACTCATAGGTGAGAATTGAACAATGAGATCACTTGGACACAGGAAGGAGAACGTCACACACCAGGGCCTGTTGTGGGGTGGGGGGAGTGGGGAGGGATAGCATGAGGAGATATACCTAATGTAAATGACGAGTTAATGGGTGCAGCACACCAACATGGCACATGTATACATATGTCACAAACCTGCATGTTGTGCACATGTACCTTAGAACTTAAAGTATAATAAAAAAACAAAGTTTAAAAAAAAAAAGACTGTCATCGCTCATTCTGTATTGTCTTTACTTTGAATTTGCTGGGCAAAACTCTAGACCAGAGAAACTCCTAAGGCGTGTTACTCTGCAGTTTGTAAGCCTATTCTGAGCTTATTGAATACTCTTTCAGTAAATCATGTAACTTTAAAGATTGTGACAGTTTAAATTCAGGGGTTTGAACTTCAGTTTTGTCCTATCTTGTAGGACAATTATCTGTTTCTATCACACTCTTCACAATAGGTACTTTAATAATTTTCCAATTTCTTTAAATATCTAATGCTACAAATTGTCCTCTAGCAGTGGAAAAACTTGTATCTTCACAGAGAATAGTAACTTTCTGACATTAAGCCTATAAATAAATATATTTACATTGCCCTTTACTCTTTGATGTGTTCCCCTGATTCAGTGTTGTGTTTTCCTCTAATTCCCTTTTTCTTTGCTTATTACCTGTGTCCTGGAAGTTATCCTGTATGATACCATCCTCCTAATCTTTAATGGAAGTTAAATTGTTAATACGGCCAAGTAATAAATATTTTCAGTTTTGCAGATCATATAGTATCTGTTACAACCCTTCATTCTGATGTTTTCACAGAAAATCGGTCATACACAATATTTAAATAAGTCTGCATGAATATGCTCTTGAAATCTTTATTTCTAAAAACTGGAGGTAGTTGGGCTGCAGTTTGTCAACAAATTGAAATAAAAAATAGCATTAACATCAGCATCAGTGAGCAGTTCATTTAGTGTTTAGCGTATTTTTTCCTTAGAATGCTCCAAATTAGTATGAAATAAATTTAAAAAGATAAAGATCCCAAAATAAATTAAATTATCAAACATTACTTTATAAAACATTACAATATTCATTTTATAATAAGTTTTTTAAAACTTTGTCTTTATACTAGTTTCTTTGTCTATATGCTAGATGAGCTAACTAAAATACAAGCATCATCCCTTAGGTCCAGGATCATATGGTTACCACACTTGTAATTAAGTAGTTATAAAATGAACAATAATCTCATTCCTATATATGAATTCTGAGAAGGTCTAAATAGTACAAAACCAACCAAAAATGTATTTTTGAGGGTAGAATTTTTTAAGGACTTGTTTTGGTTCCCTTGACTCTTGCAAGAAAATGGTGTTCCATTTCTCAGAAGCAAAATAGAGGTGCTTTTCCTAAACAGTTTTCTCTATTCTTCCTTGCATCAACTGGTATGGAAAAATAAGTCATTGTATTTGAATACTACAAAAACTCAAGATAATTGCTAAATTGTCAGGAATGCTTTTCTGCAAAAAAGACAGGATGTTGCACCCAGGGGCAACACTCTCAGCGGTGTCCACAGGGAGTAAATGAGTAACACGAATAAAAAATACTACTGTGAAAACTATTATGAGTCTGTAAAAAAACGTAAAATTTTGTTAGAAATTGAAGTATGCCTAATGATCTGAAAGCTTTTGGTCTCTTATGAGAGAATATTGATTTTCACTAATTTACAGAGCACACTTCAGGGAGCCTTTAAAAAGAAATCATCCATCAACCTGTTCTGAAAAGTCTTTTTTTTTCAGAAAACATTTTCATTTCTCAGCAGGGATGTTGGAAGACAGAAGGACTATGAAAAAAATGGATGAAAATACCAGAAATGAGCAAGGAAAAGGCTGTTATTAAAAGTCAAGGAGGGCTTCTGAAAATACAGAGAATGTGTCTAACTTAAAATATATTCTGTTTTATTGAATATTGACAATGAAAAAATATATGTTTGGACAGTGTAATGGATATGAATCATTTCTTTTGGTATTTTCTTTCTCCATTTTTCTTTTCAGGATAATAAAATTAAAATAAAATATTTAGTAGAATGTCAAAATAACAAGTGAATTAAGTAGAAAATTAGGTTAAATTAGTTAATTGGCATCAAGCATCTGAAACAAATTTTAACTTGATATTTGGTGTATGTACTTAAGTTCACAGAATGCCTACTTCTGCTATATATTCTACATTTAAGAAAGTTTGTAATAATAGACATTAATAATTATAAAAGGCTTTAAATTCATCTCATGTAAACCTTTACTCCCTATATCTAACTATGGCATAACTACCCTGGAAATACATAATAAACAAACACTGGCCTAACCTCACTTTTATTAAATT
The DNA here is from genome assembly GCF_007565055.1 of Rhinopithecus roxellana. Lineage (NCBI taxonomy): Eukaryota > Metazoa > Chordata > Mammalia > Primates > Cercopithecidae > Rhinopithecus > Rhinopithecus roxellana. The sequence goes on along the minus strand of NC_044550.1, from coordinate 29,848,497 downwards.
GTCAAAACAAGTTGTAAATTAAAAATGAAATAGCCTATAAATTATTTAAATCAATACTTTGAAAATATTTTAATTTTTCTTTCCTTTTTGAAGATAACAACTTGATAACATGAACATTTAACTGGGGGTAGTATAAGTGTGCTGTGAGTAGATATTAAATGAATAACTACCAGATATTGTGACTACATTGTTCCCTATTTGACATTAAATAATACATGCAAATCCCTTGACCTGATTCATACCTCATTTGAATGAATACTGTTAAGAGTCATTCAGATGGCTGCCAGCAATTTTCTTTGTCAGTTTCCATTGAGATACCTTGTAATAGGCATGCACATTTTTACTACTGAGTTTTTTTTTTTCTCCTTCTGGAACATTGTTTCATTATAAAATGTAAACACTTTTTATAAAATGAAACTTGTTTTCTTTTTCCTGAGCTAGATTTTCCTGTCTTGAAAGAAATTTTTCTCATTGCTAAAGGAAGAGAATTTTCACGTATTGTTTGGTATTGGTGTTCTGGCACACATGCATTTTTAAACCACTCAATGGATCAACCAATTGTGAAATGCTATCTATTAAAATTTCATATATTTTCAAATGGAGCATAAAATTTATCATATGCAGACTATATTAAGATAGAGGAGCCATGGCTGAATATAATGTATTAGGAAAAAATGTGAAAGAAATCAGTGATTCAGCATTTTCAATTAATAGTGTATTCAATTTCTGCAAAACTGCTAGGCTTTGATAAGAGCATCAACGTTTCTTAATATTACTGAAGTAGTAAGGCTCTCCACAAGTCATCGCACACAGGGAAACTCTCGTTCCTAGCAAGATTTGATATCTTAAAAGCTATTCATCTGTGTAAAAGTGATATAACAGGCTGAAGAACTCAAAATGTTACTTCATATTTTCCTCTCTATTGTACACTGATACTCAAGTATAGGATGCCTAGATATAAGTAAAATATTTTTTTCTTTTCTTTAATACCGCTATATTGCATTCTACTATTAATCAGATTTATAAAAGTTTTAAAATATTGAAATGAAATCTGTTTATCAAATTTCTCTTACTTTAATAAGGACTTGATCACATTAATAAATGGAAAATTGTACACATGATTTCTTCATGACTGCAATATAATAGTAGTGAATAGTTCCCTATTTTACAGATTTAAAACAGATAGGATCCATTTGAAAATGACAGGCTAGGCATGTTGTCTCATGCTTGTAATCCCAGCACTTTGGGAGACAGAGGCAGGAGGATCATTTGAGCTGAAGACTTGAAATTAAAAAAAAAAAAAAAAAAAAAAAAAAACTAAATAAAATTAAGTTATGTTAAAAAATGAAAGTGACTGAATGCCAAAAAGTTAGTGTATGTTGGTAGGAATATAGATTGGGGCAGCCTTATGGAAACAAGTAAGGAAGTTCCTTCTAAAATATAGGATTATCAATGACCCAGGAATCCCGTTTCTGGAAATATACCTAAATTAAATAAAATTATAAAAATGTCTGCATTCTCATGTTCATTCCAGCATTATTCACAATAGCCAAGATACGGAAATATCTTGAATGTCCATCAGTAGATGAATGGTGAAACAAAATGTAGAACACACATATAGAATAATAGAATGTTATTCAGCATTAAAATATATGATAGAATAATAGAATATTATTCAGCATTAAAAACAAGGAGATTCTGCCATTTAACACAATGTGGATGGATGACACTTAGCATTTTAACATTATGCTAAGTGAAATAAGCCAGATACAGAATGAAAACTATTGCAGGATCTCACCTATACATGGACTCTAAAAATAAATAGGTCAAATATACAGAGATGGAGAATAAAAGAGTGGTTGTAGGGGATGGAAAAGTCTAGGTCAAAGGATACAAATAACAGATATGCAGGATAAGCAAGTGTAAAGATTCGAGGAACAACGTGAGGTCTATAGTTAATAATCGTGTATTGTACTCACAATTTTTGCTAAATGTGATTATAGCTACTCCTGTCATGGGAGGGCAGGGGAGGAATGGGTAACTATGTGAAATGATGGATATGTGAATTTGTTTCATTATAGTAACCATTTTACTATATATATGAATTTCATTACAACGTGCTGTGTGCCTTAAATATACACAATATAAATTTATTTTTTATTTTTTATTTTTTTTTTTTTTTTTATTATACTCTAAGTTCTAGGGTACATGTGCATAACGTGCAGGTTTGTTGCATATGTATACTTATGCCATGCTGGTGTGCTGCACCCATCAACTCGCCAGCACCCATCAATTCATCATTTATATCATGTATAACTCCCCAATGCAATCCCTCCCTCCTCCCCCCTCCCCCCTCCCCATGATAGACCCCAGTGTGTGACATTCCCCTTCCCGAGTCCAAGTGATCTCATTGTTCAGTTCCCACCTATGAGTGAGAACATGCGGTGTTTGGTTTTCTCTTCTTGTGATAGTTTGCTAAGAATGATGGTTTCCAGCTGCATCCATGTCCCTACAAAGGGCGCAAACTCATCCTTTTTTATGGCTGCATAGTATTCCATGGTGTATATGTGCCACATTTTCTTAATCCAGTCTGTCACAGATGGACATTTGGGTTGATTCCAAGTCTTTGCTATTGTGAATAGTGCCGCAATAAACATACGTGTACATGTGTCTTTGTAGTAGACTAATTTATAATCCTTTGGGTATATACCCAGTACACACAAACCACTGCTCAGTGAAATAAAAGAGGACACAAACAAATGGAAGAACATACCATGCTCATGGATAGGAAGAATCAATATCGTGAAAATGGCTATACTCCCCAAGGTTATTTATAGATTCAATGCCATCCCCATCAAGCTACCAATGAGTTTCTTCACAGAATTGGAAAAAACTGCTTTAAAGTTCATATGGAACCAAAAAAGAGCCCGCATTGCCAAGACAATCCTAAGTCAAAAGGACAAAGCTGGAGGCGTCACGCTACCTGACTTCAAACTATACTACAAGGCTACAGTAACCAAAACAGCATGGTACTGGTACCAAAACAGAGATATAGACCAATGGAACAGAACAGAGTCCTCAGAAATAATACCGCACATCTACAGCCATCTGATCTTTGACAAACTTGAGAGAAACAAGAAATGGGGAAAGGATTCCCTATTTAATAAATGGTGCTGGGAAAATTGGCTAGCCATAAGTAGAAAGCTGAAACTGGATCCTTTCCTTACCCCTTATACGAAGATTAATTCAAGATGGATTAGAGACTTAAATGTTAGACCTAATACCATAAAAACCCTAGAAGAAAATCTAGGTAGTACCATTCAGGACATAGGCATGGGCAAGGACTTCATGTCTAAAACACCAAAAGCAACGGCAGCAAAAGCCAAAATTGACAAATGGGATCTAATTAAACTTAAGAGCTTTTGCACAGCAAAAGAAACTACCATCAGAGTGAACAGGCAACCTACAGAATGGGAGAAAATTTTTGCAACCTACTCATCTGACAAAGGGCTAATATCCAGAATCTACAAAGAACTCAAACAAATATACGAGAAAAAAACAAACAACCCCATCAAAAAGTGGGGAAAGGATATGAACAGACATTTCTCAAAAGAAGATATTCATACAGCCAACAGACACATGAAAAAATGCTCATCATCACTGGCCATCAGAGAAATGCAAATCAAAACCACAATGAGATACCATCTCACACCAGTTAGAATGGCAATCATTAAGAAGTCAGGAAACAACAGGTGTTGGAGAGGATGTGGAGAAATAGGAACACTTTTACACTGTTGGTGGGATTGTAAACTAGTTCAACCATTATGGAAAACAGTATGGCAATTCCTCAAGGATCTAGAACTAGATGTACCATATGACCCAGCCATCCCACTACTGGGTATATACCCAAAGGATTATAAATTTATTTTTTAAAAAGTTGATGTCGACATGGAAAACAATTAAACTGGTATATTTTCAAAACTAGTAAGAAAAATAAATAACAGTATGTATTTATTATCTGTATTGTATGGCAAATTGTGATGAGTTTAGGGGAATGACATGACACCCACTTATCATCTTATAGCTACTTTGGGTCAAGTATCTGGGCACAGCTTAGCTTGGTCTTTGACTTCAGAATCTCTCATGAGGCTATAATCAAGATGCCAACTAGGCCTTGAGTCTCATTTGAAGGCCCAGTAAAGGAAGGATGCAATTCCAAACTCACTTACACAGTTGTTGGCAGGATTCACTTGCTTTTGGACTGTTGGACTGAGGGCCTCGTTGCCTATCTTTTGTTTGTTTTTTCAGTTCCTCAGGTAATGCTGATGAGGAGAATCTCATTTTCTAGTTGATTATTGGCTAATGGTCAACCTCAGTACCTTGTCACATGGGCCTCACTGATGTAGCAATTTGCTTCATCAAAGCCAGCAAGGGAAAAAGTAAAACCAAGGTAATCTACTAAGAGAAAGTTATAAAGCTTTTGAAACCTAATCACAGATGTTGTACCTTTGCCATAATCTGTAGTTTAAAAGCAAGTCACAAGGGTAGCCCACGTTCAGGGGAGCGCATTACTCAAGGACATGAGTTCTGGGAGGCAGTGATTATTGGAGACCATCTTAAAGTCTGCCTGCCAGAGATTATTAATGGCAATAGCATATTTGTGTATAAAAAAGCAACATATTATTCACAGTACAATATAAATATTTTTGTTTTTGCGTGTGTGTGTTTGTGTGTCTATAAATGATTATGTTCAAATTTGATTTAACATTTGGAAGATGTGAAGAAAATTGTGTTTCAACGTGTTTTTTCTTATAATGCAGTTTTGTGATTCTTAAAATTTGATTAAAGTCTATTCTTTATATGTGGTATTGTGCTGTGTTATAACGAAAAGGAAGAAATTTTGAAAATGTATTTGAAGAAATAATGAAAACTAAGATCAAGCATATGTCTGAAAAAACAGTAGGTCTCCATCCTACCAAACAGGATACCATGTAACAATATCAAATATCCAAGCTATCATGACAAGCAGAATTCTCATCTATTACTGACCTAAGATATATTAAAGTGATAAACGAAATAATAAGTCAAATACAATGGAGGGAAAATTGTAAAAGTCTTCAAAATTGACCAAAGATATCACTGGTTATTACCATTGGAAACTCAGCATTGTCACTAACATTATCCGACTTTGTTGGGTTTCTGAGACTTGCAATGTTTTTAAAATGCCCACAACTACCATAGCAATACAGATTTTATTACATATCCTTCTTTGCGTCATGAATGTTAAAAGACATTTGCATTTGAGTACAGTAGTCTTCCATTATCCAGAGAAGATGTGTTCCAAGGCCCCCAAGGAATGCCTAAAACCATGGATAGTACCAAATCCTATATATACTATGTTTTTTCTATGCCTATAATAAAGTTTAATTTATAAATTAGGCACAGTAAGATATCAACAAAAATAATAATAAAATGTAACCATTATAATAATATATGCTAATAAAAATTATGTGAATATGACCTCCCTCTCCCTCTCTCTATCTCTCAATGTATCTCATTGTACTGTACCCACTCTCCTTCTTATGATGAAGAAAGGGTAGAGTGGGATAAAGTGGTACCACATGAAATTTCATAATGTACTTGGAACCTCATGTAATTTAAATCTTATTAATTGTTTATTTCTAAAATTTTCCATTTAATTTTTGCAGGTAATTGAAACCACAGAAAGTGAAAGGGAGGACCGCTATATAAATATGTAAGGCACCTAGAATATAGTCAATTATGTGTGAACTGATCAATTATTTTATAGTTTTTATGTTTTATATTTTATACATCCCAAGTTTCTAAAGTAAACACTACAGACTGAAGTCATAGAGAAATGCTACTAAAATTTACAGCCAGGTATTACAAATGGTGATGTAAAAATCGCTTTCTTAAATTGTAGCATTAAAGAATAAAGCACATCTTTTCAAAATGGAAAATTTGCAGATTTGTGTAAAATATTAAATTATTGTTGAATCAAATGTCATAATCATAAAACATAATTGAAAGGAGTTCATCACCTTGTACTCTAATGGGCTCTTTCCATTACAAGATACATATTGCATATTTGACATTTAAAGGATAAATGAACATCATTTTATTTGAGCAGATAAACTAAGATAAGAATTGGTATAAACCATGTACTTCAGAGAATTAAATTTTCAAACTTACTCTCTGCACATATGTAAATGACTATCTTTAAATCTCTCATCTAGTATTGTAATTATTATTATTTATAACATTACAGGCTAATACAATGATGGGTTTCAACATACAAAAACTTTCTTTACATTATTTAAGCATCCTTTAAAATATTTGATATAAGGTATAATGCTCAGCACCCTATTCAATTTCTTTTTTATTTATTTATTTATTTATTTATTTTTTATTTTTATTTTTTATTATACTTTAAGTTCTAGGGTACATGTGCATAACGTGCAGGTTTGTTACATATGTATACTTATGCCATGTTGGTGTGCTGCACCCATCAACTCGTCAGCACCCATCAATTCATCATTTATATCTTGCATAACTCCCCAATGCAAGCCCTCCCTCCTCCCCCCCCCATGATAGGCCCCAGTGCGTGATGTTCCCCTTCCCGAGTCCAAGTGATCTCATTGTTCAGTTCCCACCTATGAGTGAGAACATGCGGTGTTTGGTTTTCTGTTCTTGTGATAGTTTGCTAAGAATGATGGTTTCCAGCTGCATCCATGTCCCTACAAAGGACGCAAACTCATCCTTTTTTATGGCTGCATAGTATTCCATGGTGTATATGTGCCACATTTTCTTAATCCAGTCTGTCACTGATGGACATTTGGGTTGATTCCAAGTCTTTGCTATTGTGAATAGTGCCGCAATAAACATACGTGTACATGTGTCTTTGTAGTAGAATAATTTATAATCCTTTGGGTATATACCCAGTAGTGGGATGGCTGGGTCATATGGTACATCTAGTTCTAGATCTTTGAGGAATTGCCATACTGTTTTCCATAATGGTTGAACTAGTTTACAATCCCACCAACAGTGTAAAAGTGTTCCTATTTCTCCACATCCTCTCCAACACCTGTTGTTTCCTGACTTCTTAATGATTGCCATTCTAACTGGTGTGAGATGGTATCTCATTGTGGTTTTGATTTGCATTTCTCTGATGGCGAGTGATGATGAGCATTTTTTCATGTGTCTGTTGGCTGTATGAATATCTTCTTTTGAGAAATGTCTGTTCATATCCTTTCCCCACTTTTTGATGGGGTTGTTTGTTTTTTTCTAAGTTTTCTACATTATGTCGTAGGTGATGCTGAACATCATGCAGCATTAACAAAAATAAAATTGTGGATAGAATATACATCTTAGTACTCATTGTTGGAATGACTGTAGCTGCAGGTATTTTAATGATGGGAGAGGGAGTAACATAGTATATACAGTGAAAAAAGCATTTCCCTGAGAATCCCAAAAATTCTCTTAGCTGTGTGATTTTGGAAATAAATCACCAAATTTTCCTAGGCTCAATTCTGTGCATCTGTATTAGTCAGGGTTCTCTTGAGGGACAAAACTAATAGGGACACAATTAATAAAAGGGAGTTTAGTAAGTATTAACTCACATCATCACAAGGTCCCACAATAGGCCATCTGCAGGCTGAGGAGCAAGCTAAGCCAGTCCAAGCCCCAAATTGAAGAACTTGGCATTGTATGTTCTAAGGCAGGAAGTACCCAGCATCGGAGAAAGATGTAGGCTGGAAGGCTAGGCCATTTTAATTTTCTGTCTTCTATATATGTAACTCATGCAAAAGAATGAATTTAAGGCCAGTTGCACTGCACACAGTGAATAATCCACCAGAGGATACTTAAGAGCAGATTTGAGGATACAAAATGCAGCATAAATACTAAAGATGTAGATTTACAAAATTTTCATATAACAGATACCATGATGATAACCAAAACTGCTAAGGAGGTTACAAAATTGTAGGTAAATCTTTCAATAATGTTTACTATTTGCATTGATTTTTTCAAACTACATAAAGGTACTCTAATACATTAGAAAGTTCATAAATATTTAGATGAAAAATAACCATATGTATCTTCCTATATTTTTATCATGTAATTCTTATATTGTCATTTCCTTCCTCAAATCAATTCTATCTGTATATCTAAATATCAATGAAATACAAAAACTACATTGTGAGGAAGTTTTTTATGCTGTCGCTATTTTAAAAGAGAAATAATACATAATCACATTATTTATTAATTAAGATAAGCAAAATATGATAAGGGAATCTCTTTTCCAAAAATTATTTCATATCATTTTAGTCGCCAAAACACAAGGAAATGAACATGGTTTTCTGTAATCCGCCATCATATACATTGAAGTTTTTAAACTTTAATGGATATATTTTGCTCTATGAAACTAAAACCATAGATAAATATATTTGAGGTTTTTAATAATAAAGTTTATTTTCTGATTGAAATATCTGTTAGAGTGAGAAATATGGTATTTTGGATACAAAATATAGTCATTTTCATGAAAAATTAAAAGAAATTGAGGAACTCAATTTACTGGATGAAATGTTACTCTAACAGAAAAGAGATCACAAAAATATAAACTGACAGTAACTTCCATAATATTTTGCATAATGACTGTTACATTTCCACTAGCAGTGCACAAAGGCTCTCTTTTTTTCCACGTGCTTATCAATACTTGCTACCTCTTATAATTTTTATAAAAGCTTTCCGAATGGTATGAGGTAGTATCTCATAGTGGTTTTGATGTTTAATTCTGTCATGATTAGTAATGTTGATAACTTTTTTGCCATCTTTATGTCTTCTTTGGAGTAATATGTATTCACATCCTATGCCCATTTTGTAATCAATTTATTTGTTTTTCTGTTATTGAGTTGTGTCCTTTAAACACATTGACTATTTACCCCCTCATATGATACATGGTTTGTGAAAAATTGTTTCAGTCTGTAGGTTGCTTTTTCATTTGTTTGTTTCCTTTGCTGTACAGAGGTTTTTAGTTTTATGTAGCTGTTTACTTATTTTTGTGTTTGTAGCCCAAGCTATTGGTGATATATTCCAAAAAAATCATTACCAAGGTCAATGTTAAGGAGTTTTCCCATATATTTTTTTCTAGGAGTTTTATGGTTTCAGATTTTACGTTTAGATTTTTTATTCATTTTGAGTTGTTTTTTTGTGTATGGTGTATGATAAGGGTTAAATTTCATTTTTTTTTGCGAGTAGAAACCTAGTTTTCCGAGCAGTACTTGTTGAAGAAACTGTGATTTCCCCATTCATGGTCTTTTGGTGTCCTTTTTGAAAATCAGTTGATTTCATATGTTTGAGCCCATTTCTGAGCTTTCTATTTTGTTCCACTGGTCTCAGTGTCTGTTTTTATTCCAGTACCATTCTATTTTGATTACTATGGCTTTATAATATAATTTTAAATTAGGAAGTATTATGCTTGCAATTTTGTTTCTCTTTCTCAGAATTTCTTTGACTACTTAGGGTTTTTTGCAGTTGCACTCAGATTTTATAATTTTTTTTTCCTTTCCATAAAGAATGTCATTGGGGTTTTGATAGAGATTGTGTTGAAACTGCTTTAGCAGTATAAACTTTTTAAAATTATTATTATTTTTTTGAGACTGAGTCTCGCTCTGTCACCCAGGCTGGAGTGCAGTGGCACCATCTTGGCTCATCGCAACCTCTGCCTCCTGGGTTCAAGCGATTCTCATGCCTCAGCCCCCATTGAGTTGCTGGGATTACAGGCACCCACCACCATGCCTGGCTAATTTTTATATTTTTTAGTAGAGATGGGGTTTAACCACGTTGACCAGGCTGGTTTTGAACTCCTCACCTCAGGTGATCCCCCGCCTTGGACTCCCAAAGTGCTGGGATTATGGGTGTGAGCCACTGCTCCCAGCCAGTATGAACATTTTAACAATATTAATTTTCTCAATCCATGAGCTCTCTATGTATTTCTATTCATAGAATGTAGCAATCTCTCTTCTAAGTATATACCCAAAGGAAAGAAATCATCAGCTTGTAAAGATATCTGCACTCTTGTGTTCATAGCAGCATTACTCACAGTAGTCAAGATACAAAAATAACCAAAGTTTCTGTTGTTAGATGAAGAGATAAATATCTCATAGTATATAAATATACAATGGAATATTACTCAGCTTCAAAAAAAGAGAACCTGTCATTTGCACAATGTGGATGAACCTAGAGGACATTATCCAAAGTAAAATAATCCAGATATAGAACAAATTCTTTTTTTTTTTTTTTTAGTAATCTCCACTTGGTATTTTTTACATGATCTCACTTGTATGTGGAATCTAAAAATAAGAAAAGTCAAATACACAGAGATAAAGAATAAAACAATGTTTACCAGGGGTGAGAGTAGGAGGAAATAAGGAGATGTAGGTCAAAGGATACAAAGCAGACATGTAGAATCAACAAGTCTAACAAAAAAACATGAATACTATAGTTAATAATACTGTATTGTATTTGATACTTTTACTAAATGAGTAACTGCTATTGGCACAAAAATGGATAATTATATGAGATGATTAATATATGTAAATTTGCTTCACTATAGTAACTGTTTTACTGTGTGTATCATATAATATCATGTTGCTTCTTAAATATATACAATAAAATTTATTTTAAAAAGAGAGAAATACAAATTTTATTAAAACATCTGTGACTAAACACACAGAACTGTATATCAAGGACTGAATCCTAAACTCTAAATTTAGGTAATAATAATATATAAATATTGCCTCATCAGTTTTAACAAGCATTGACACTAACACTAATGCAAGGTATAATAAGGGGGGTATATGGGGGCTCTTTACACTCTCTGCTCAATTTTCTATGAACCCAAAACTGTTTTAAAAATAAATTATATTAATAAAACATACACATATAATTGTCAGTTAACCTAACAGTTTTAAGTGAAGATGTGTTCAATATGGTCTATTTCCAAGTAAGTCACTAAAAAGAATCTTAAAGAATATGCTGCATCTATCCCAGAAATTAGGATTCATCAAAATGCATGTGATACTGATAATATATTTCTATTCCAGCACTAGATCAATTTTCCTCTTAGCATTTTTTTTTTTTTTGTAGTGAGGAGTCCCATGATTTTATGTTTAAAACAGCAACTGAATCATACTTATGAAAAAATCACAATGTAGAGCCAATTGTTCTTTGAAACAAAGGATCCTTATTGAGTTACACAATGACACTAAATAGTTTTTATCCCTTTCACATTTTTGCACTACAATATGGGGCATTTAAATCAGTTTTATTTTCTTCCCTTTTGTTAATATTTAAAACGAAAAGAGAAGTAAAACAAATGAATTGATTTTGTAAGGGAAAGAAAATATTTAATTAAAATTATACGATTGTTGCAAAGGTACTTTTACATAATACTACCATTAGTATTAAATTCTACAAACAGAAATCTTTTTATTTAAAAAAGTGTTGATTGCAACTGACTCCTACAAAAGTTGTAAAGTAATCTTATACAGTTATGTTTTGTTATCAATACAGCTGAAACAGAAATAATAAATGCTTAAGTAGCTTAGAAACTATAAGCAGTTGATATAGACTTCAGAGATTTAGAATAACATAAAGATAATATGAAAAAATTTATATGACCATCAATGAAAATATGAAAATACTTTTACTTGTTTTGAGTATGAAAACAAAAAACTAAAATCAGTATTGGGTAGGTGGAAAAAAATAGGTCTTAAAACCTAAGTAATCATCATGCATCTATAGGACTGGGTGGCTGTATACTTCTTGAATGACATTTAGCCCCATAGAATAAAACCAGCTATAAGTAAGAAAGGTTACATTCTACAGTTTCATTAATAATTAATATGGAAATGAAAATTTAGAGTATATAACATTGCCAATGAACATGTATCCTTTAGAACCACACTTTGTTACATAGCTCACTGTTCAGCTTAATCAAAACAGAGAATATCAACTTTTATTAGACTCTATAATTCCTTGAGCTAAGAGACTTTAGAAAATTACTCTATTGGGGAAATAGCTTTATCATTCTGCTGGTCATCTAACTAATAAGTAAAATTAATTTTTGAAACAAATAAGCTTAAGTTTGTATGACAACCAGATTTTTAACTTCGTGTTTGTTTATGCATGGAACTTTTTTCTCTTTTTCTTTTTTCTTTTTTTTTTTTTTTTTGAGATTAAGTCTCTCCCTTGTCATCCAGGCTGGAGTGCAGTGGTACAATCTCGGCTCACAGCAACCTCCCTCTCCTGGGTAGGAGCAATTCTCCTACCTCAGCCTCCCGAGTAGCTGGGATTACAGGCACCCGCCACCACACCCAGCCAACTTTTGCATTTTTAGTAGAGATGGGATTTCACCACATTGGCCAGGCTGGTCTCAAACTCCTGACCTCAGGTGATTCACCCACCTCAGCCTCCCAGAATGCTGAGATTACAGGCTTGAGCTACCGCGCCCAGCCTATGCATGGAAATCTCTGGGTGTTTTGAAAATTCTACCGTTCTATATTTCTATGACTTTGACTTGAGTAGATTATGTATGTAAGTGAAATCACATAGTGTTTGCCCTTTTGCACCTGGCTTGTTTCATTTAGCATATCCTCCAGGTTAATTAATAATAATGTGTTGCGTATTTTACAATTGCCTAAAGATTAGATTTTAACAGTTCACAAAAAATTGTAAGTATGTCAGGTGATAGATATGTCAGCTTGATTTATCATTCCACGGGGTCAATATATATCAAAATATCACATTGCAACCTACATATATATACACTATATTATATAGAATATATATTGTATGTATATATTATATATAATATGTATATATTATACATACATAATCTGTAAATTAAATATTACATTGCATTGTGTTACATTACATTAAGGTTTTCACTGACTGAGCCAAAAGACGAGTACATAAGCTTAGTCAGCCAGCACAGTCTTCAAGTTATCCTAACCCTGGTGTCAGAGTAAGTTGAAAGAGCCTACAGATGATTTCAGCTCCTAGCTTTCAAGTCATCTACAAACTTTAATTCTTCTTATCTCCACACATAATAGAAAAAAAAAAGCCATCTCCACCATTCCCCATCCAAATCTCTGAAACACATAATTAATGAAAATAATACAATTTTTGTTTTAAAATCACTACATTGTGGTCTATGAGCTTATAAATAATACAGGCCCTGATTCTCACGTAGTGAAAACAAAATATTCTTCTAACTCTAGATTATAAAGTATTTTAAAATGAATGATCTCTGTTTCTATCAGTTTATTGAGACTAATAAATTAGTTAAATGTAATGTAAAGAAAGAGATAATTAGCACCACTAACCCCCACCAAAGAATAATAATAATAATACTGAAATATACTTTTAAAGGTATAAAACAGAGAAAAACCTTCTGTAGCTCTGAATAATATTTATATCAGAATTCAAATTCACATATTCTATGTGAATCTTTGGAAAAAGTAAAGTAATTTGATAACTGAGACTTTTTAAATATCTGTATGTCTTTTTCCTTTTCTAAAATTAGACTGTATATTTTTTTCATGAAATTTGTGCTTGTGTTAACATGATCAGGATAATCTGACTAACCTAAACTTCTCATACTCAATTATAGATCAGATAATCTAATGCTAATACTATCTATTTATAAAATTAATAATCATGTAAATTTTATTCATTTGTATTGAATTACCATTTTGAAAATTATATTATCAGTAATTTTATACTAATGTGTTTCAGCATAAATAAACTTATCAGAGTCCTAATTGACTTTAAGACCTTGATTGTTGTTTTTAAGCTTAATATTTTAAAATTTGACTTTGTCTTCCTATTTCAAATACTTTTCTGACATAATGATACATTATTTATCATTCAGTTGTATTTATTAATTTAAATTTACTAAGTCTTTAAAATTTGATTAATCAGTTAACCTCATATTTTCATAGAAGGAATAATTTTTTAAGTTTAATAGGACAGGGGTTTTATTTAAAAATATAGAAAATCAGGTTAGAATAATGGTTTGGATTTTGAAAATGCTCTACCCTGGATTTCATTCCAAAATGATATATGCTTAATATGTAAAAAAACTATGGTATACATTTCATCTAAATCAAAGAACAGTATTAAAAACTTTTTCAAATTTTACCATAAAATATAAGATTAATGACACCTTCTTTAACACTAATCCAAAATAACATAAATAAAATTGAGATAATATTTGAGGAGGATAAATATAGCCATAAATTTTTCAATACATACTCGCTATGACTTATTTGCTAAGTGGAATGAAAATAATTTAATACTCAAACTATGTAAAGCCATTGATTAAAACCAACACAAATAAGTCAAAAAAAATGTGCATAGATATTTTTATACTTATGAAATTTAGGCTGTGATTAAACTTCATGTATGTTTTACAATTTTTATTCTATTTAAGTTTTATTCTAATTTGGTGTATTTGGCAATATAGGAAAGTGTTTCTATCTACTACGAAAGCAGAATTCAAGATTCATAGTGTTTTAGTTGGCCCAAGAATATCATGTTTCATTTTTATTTCCTTTTACTTTTATCTTTAATTAATTAATTGAAGATTCAGGTCATGTAGTATCAAAAAGAAATGAGTAGAACAATTTGATATTATCAATATGCTTTGGGGATATATATTAGTTTAGCATATGTGATGGTTAATTTTAGGAGTCAAATTGACTGTATTAAAGATCACCTAGAAATTTTATTGCATGTGATTCCGACGGACTTGGTGGGGAAGATCCACCCTCAATGAGGGGAGGCACCATTTAATTTGCTGGGGGCCTAGAGAGAACAAAAGCAGAGAAAAGGCAAATGTTTCCATCTTTCTGCTGGAACTGGGGTACACTCTTGCTCTCTTGTCTTTGGACAATAACTATAGGCTTTCCAGCCTTTGGACTCTAGGACTTACAGTAGAAGACCGCATGGTTATTAGGGCTTTGGTCTCAGATTGAGCTACACCATTGACTTCCCTAGTTCTGAGACCTTCATACTTAGACTCAGCCACCTACTGGCATCCTAGGGTCTCCTACTTGCAGATGTTCGGTCCTGGGACTTCTCAACCTTCATTATTGTTGTGTGAACCAATTATCCTAAAACATTTCCTCTCATCTATATATCATCTACCTACCTGTCTGTCTATCTATCTTATCTCTCTCTTCCTATTTCTCATTGGTTCTGTCTTTCTGGAGAACTCTAATTACAGCATCGATTAATCATTATCCATTAATTTAGTAAGTATAATTGAACATCTACCATGTTTTGGTTATATTAAAATAATTTATAATTAACAAGGAAATAAAAGAAACAAAGACTCCTGCACTCCTTTGGTTTAGACTACATGACGTCCATAGTTCGTATGGAGCTGCTACAGAAGTCAATTTATTTCCCTTGAAAACTGGCAGAAGACAAGGATGCCCTCTCTCAACACTTATATTCAACACAGTATTGGAAATTCTGGCCAGGGCAATCAGGCAAGAGAAAGAAATAAAGGGTATACAAATAAGAAGAGAGGAAGTCAAATGGTCTCTGTTTACAGATGACATAATTGTGTATTTAGAAAATCCCATTGTCTCAGCCCCAAATCTCCTTAAACTGATAAGCAACTTCAGCAAAGTCTCAGGATACAAAATCAATGTGCAAAAATCACAAGCATTCCTATACACCAAAAATAGACAAGCAGAGAGTCAAATCATGAGTTAACTCCCATTCACAATTGCTACAAAGAGAATAAAATACCTAGGAATACAATTTACAACGGACATGAAGGACCTCTTTAAGGAGAACTACAAACCACTGCTCAAGGAAATAAGAGAAAACACAAACAAATGGAAAACATTCCATGCTCATGGATAGGAAGAATCAATATCATGAAAATGACCATACTGCCAAAAGTAATTTATAGATTCAGTGCTATTTTCATCAAGCTACCACCTACTTTCTTCACAGAACTAGAAAAAGACTGCTTTACATTTCATATGGAACCAAAAAAGAGCCCCTATAGCCAAGATAATCCTAAGAAAAAAGAAGAAAGCTGGAAGCATCATGCTACCTGACTTTTACTACAAGGCTACAGTAACAAAAACAAGATGGTACTAATACAAAACAGAAAAAAGATATATGAATTAATGGAACTAAACAGAGGCCTCAGAAAAAAACACCACATATCTACAACCATCTTTGACAAATCTGACAAAAAAAAAGCAATGGGAGAAAGGATTCCCTATTTAATAAACAGTGCTGGCAAAAATGGCTAGCCATATGGAGAAAACTGAAACTGGACCCCTTCCTTACACCTTCTACAAAAATTAACTCAAGACAGATTAAACACTTAAATATAAAACCTAAAACAATAAAAACTCTAGAAGAAAACCTAGGCAATACCATTCAGGACATATGAATGGGCAAATACTTCATGACTAAAACACCAAAAGCAATTGCCAGAAAAGTCAAAATCTAATTAAACTAAAGAGCTTCTGCACAGCAAAAGAAACTATCAGAGTGAACAGGCAACTACAGAATGGGAGGAAAATTTTGCACCCACTGCACTCCAGCCTGGGTGACAGAACAAGCTTCTGTCTCAAAAAATAAATAAATAAATAAAAAATAAAAAATAAATAAAAAAAAAAAAAGTCAAGAAACAACAGATGCTGGAGAGGATGTGGCGAAATAGGAACACTTTTACACTGTTGGTGGGAGTGTAAATTAGTTCAACCATTGTGGAAGACAGTGTGTTGATTCCTTCAGGATCTAGAACTAGAAATACCATTTGACCCAGCAATCCCGTTACTGGGTATATACCTGAAGGATTTTACATCATTCTAAAATAAGGACACATGCACACATATGTTTGTTGCAGCACTATTCACAAAAGCAAAGGCTTGGAACCAACCCAAATGTCCATCAATGATAGACTGGATAAAGAAAATGTGGTACACATATATCACAGAATACTATGCAGCCATAAAAAAGAATGAGTTCATGTCCTTAGCAGGGACATAGATGAAGCTGGAAACCATCATTCCCACAGGAAAAGAAAATCAAACACCGCGTGTGTTTTTACTCATAAGAGGGAGTTGAACAACGAGGACACATGGACACAGGGAGGGGATCAATATGCACCTGGGCCTGTCAGAGGATCGGGAGCAAGAGGAGGGAGAGCATTAAGACAAATACCTAATGCATGTGGGGCTTAAAACCTAGATGACAGTTTGATAGGTGCAACAAACCACCACGGCACACATATACCTATGTAACAAAACTGCATGCACTGTACATGTATCCCAGAACTTAAAGTTAAAAAAAAAAAAAAAAAGTCATTAACACTACAGAAAAAATAACTTCATTTAAGACTGTTCTGAATTAGATTGTGCCATATATCCTGCCTCCGGTACTACCAATACTTTTTTGAAGGTCCAGTCTTAAATTCCCTGCATAAGATCACATACGCCTGCCTGCAAGCATTTTCATCAGGTGGATACTCTAGTCATATTTTTTGTTCATACCAATGCAGCCAATTATTTAGTCTTTATTAAAAATGTAGGTAGTGTTTTCCAATTTAATCCTCCATTCTTCTGTTGCCTACTTTCTTTCCATTAATTATTATTTGAAACCTCACACTTTTAATGATTTTCATAATGACATTTGATGTGTTGGGAAGAATGTTTCATTCCTACATGCTATTGAGAGAGATATTCATAGAGTATTGAATAGAATACTAAACAAAGAATAGTTTTGTTCTGAATAAATTGAGAAAATCATATTTTATTTTAGAAAATCAATTTATCTGCTTGGAAATCATTGCTATAAACCAAAACCAAAATATTATTTGTCATTAATGTCAGCGATACTTTGGTTTCAATCCTATTAAGATGGTCACTTGTATAACTATGGTGTAATCACTTAATCTACTAAATGCTACTTTTCTTATGAAAAAATGACAACTTTCTCTGTCCCTTCTTTCTATGTTGAAACTAATTTATAAACATATAGGCATATGGGCCTACTTCATCACTCTAGTTCCCCATATGCCCTCATACGTCATTTTGTGCCTCAGTATAGGTATTTGCTTCATAAATTACAATATCCTTCCGAAATATTTGGCTTGAATGATTGTTTTGACAGTTTCCAATTAACTTTTGATATAAATTATTATTTCACAAATATACTACTTTTAGAGATTTGTTCAGTGAACATGACCTGTGTGACTTTATCTATCCAATTATCAAACTGAAAATTCACTGTAAGAGTCTGATATTTTACAGTGTAACCTCCCCAGATATGTGAAAATAGAACACAGGACTCCATATTTTCTCCTGGAGGTTTTTACATCTAGTTGCCACAATAGTTTCCCATGTGACACGGTTTTTATTCCCTGCATATATTAAACACAAGACAATGCATTAAAAACAAACAAACAAACAAACAAACGTTACTAGCCAGGCATGGTGACTCACGCCTGTAATCCCAGGACTTTGGGAGGCTGAGGTGGGTGGATCACGAGGTCAGGAGATCAAAACCATTCTGGTCAACATGGTGAAACCCCTGCACACACACACACACTAAAAATACAAAAATTAGCAGGGCATGGTGGTGCATGCTTGTAATCCCAACTACTTGGGAGGCTGAGGCAGGAGAATTGCTTGAACCTGGGAGGCTGAGGTTGAGGTTGCAGTGAGCCGAGATCGCACCAGTGCACTCCAGCCTGGTGACAGAACGAGATTCCAAACTCTGTCTCAAAAACAAACAACAACAACAACAAAACACCATTACTACAATACAGTGTTTGTTTTATAAAATCGTTTAATAAAGCTTCATTTACAGACAGAATTATGAGCTTAAGTAAGATATTATGTGGGTCCTTCAGTGGTCTGATTGAACATGACAAACAAAAGGGTACTTTTATGGAGGATGAGCGAAATTCTGAGAGAGGGGTGAAATGGAGTCTACCACTAGGTTTTCATATGTTTGTGGGATAGTCTCCATCAAAGGTGGAAACTTCCAGAAGAAAATGAATC
The DNA here is from genome assembly GCF_007565055.1 of Rhinopithecus roxellana. Lineage (NCBI taxonomy): Eukaryota > Metazoa > Chordata > Mammalia > Primates > Cercopithecidae > Rhinopithecus > Rhinopithecus roxellana. The sequence goes on along the minus strand of NC_044550.1, from coordinate 29,829,376 downwards.
TTAAGTGATATAAGAAACAAGTATGAGTGAGCTGAAGGTAAAAATGTAAACTAATATTATTTTTAGAAAACTAAAAGCAGGCCACAACATCTTAAGTATGGGTTGATGCATCCAGACTAACCACACAGGAGTCTCAATGGAAAAAAAGAAACTAGAAATATTAACTATTTTTTTTACATAATGTACCTATTGTCTCAAAAAGTTTCTTATATGATTTGTTTTAGACCTTTAAGATATAAATTCATTGAATATGTAATAGAAATTTTACTCCTTTTTGAATAAAAGTGTACAATCCTATTTTATTTTCTGTTTGTACTGGAAATACTTGTAGTATATCCTTATGAAACAATATCTTATATCTTGGGTTGTTAAACATGCATGCACAATCATGAGAAACATAGTAGTCCCTCTTTATCTACGGAGGATATTTTCCAAGTTCCTCAATGGTTGCCTAAAACCTTTGATATACAGAATCCTACATATACTATATTTTTTATCTTATACATACATACATACATACATACATACATACATACATACAATAAAATTTAATAAATGAAGCAAGGTAAGAGATTCACAATAATAATATAATAAAATAGAGCAATTATAACAATAAATTATAATACAAGTTATATAAATATGAGGCTATTCTCTCTCTCTCAAAATATCTTATTGTACTGTACTCACGTATTTGTGAACTGTGGTTGACTGCAGGTAACTGAAACCATGGCTAAGAGAGGGATATTGTATTATCTTTAATAATATTCAGACAACATTATAGATCATGATTGCTATCTAAAAATATGCATTTTAATGCATTTTTATGCTTGCTAGAAGGTAAGGTATTTTAGGGTTACATAACATAAAATTGTTCTCCAATTCCAATTCAATTTAGTATTTTACATGCAATGTATAACTTTTCATAATTCTTCCAAATCCATTTAAGACATTACACATTTTCCAATCTGTTGAGTATGAAAAGATATCCCATTGTGCTTTTATTTTTTAATTTTCTAACTTCAAATAAAATTGAGTCTATTTTATAACATGTATGAATAATGTTTGTCTTATTTAAAATATCTTTTCATAACTTTAAATATCTGAACATCCTTCCCAGGTTGTTTGACTTTTCTTATTAATTTGTAGAGTTAATGTACTTTGTAGATACTAATTTTTTGTCCATAATATATGTGTTGGATATTTCCAAATTAATGGCTTATATTTTACATTTTCTTTGCAGTTACTTCTGGTTAGTAGTTCTTATTTTTAGACTAGTCATGTTTGTTATTAGTAAGTTCTCTTTTTTAAGAAAACTTTTCTTTCTAGTCTTAGTACTAAATGTATATTTTTTATTATAAAATTTTAAATTTATGGCTTCACTTTTGGATTCATATTCCATCTGAAATTGATTTTATGTATGCAATGAGGTAGGTATACATTTTCATATTTTACATTTTTCACGTGGAGTACTAATTGTCTCATAACTATTTATTGAACAGTCTATTCTTTCCACACAAATCTGGAAAGTCAGTTTTGTTATAGTTCATATTTCCATATTTTCTAGAATCTATTACTTTGTTCCCTATACTTTTGCACTGGTAATTTGCTCTTCATTGTGACAATACTAAACCATCTTTCTTACTATAGTTTTAATATCTGGTAAAGTGTCTCTGCTTCAACAATATTCCGAATATACTTGGATCTTAGTTTTATCCTGTAAATTTTAGAATTTTATTGTTAAATTTCACATAAAAATCTGTTAGTATTTTGATTAAAATTTCAGAGAAAAGATAAATCAATTTGCGATGGATGGCTATCTTTTAGTTTCTTAGTATCTAATTCTCAGTTCACGATACTCAGTATTGCTATCAATGACTAAAGATAAATTTACATTTCATTGTTTTCTTTCAAAAAACTGCTTCACTGTTTTCCCACAACGATCTTGCACATCTTTCTTGTTTTATTTTGTTTATTTTTTAATATAGAGACAGAGTATTGCTATGTTGCTTAGGCTGGTCTCTAACTCCTGGCCTCAAGTGACCCTCCTGTCTAGACTCCCCAGAGGGCTGAGATTATAATGGTCAGCCACTGCACCTGGACAAGCTCATTTATTTTTAAAGTCTTGCTCTCAAATTTCTTATATTTAATATGCTTACTCTTAAGATATCTTTTTAATCTAATTTACAAGATTTCTTGCTGGTTTATAGAAGTTAGTAACCATGTTGCTGTTTTTGTTGTTGTTAGGAGACTATTTTCTGATTTGTGCATTTCCTATAGATAATTAGCCTTTTTAGAAGAGAAACGTATGTAGTAAAGATTGTTGGTGCCCAGCAAAACCCATGTTCTCTGCTTTTTCGTGATCATATAGCTAAACTCCAATTTTAATGTCAGCATTAAAATGAGTTCTGGCCAAAGGAACATGAGTGTAATTCATTTATGTCATTTCCAGGGTTGGCCTATGTAGACTTTCAATACACAATCTTTGTTTTCCTTTTTTTCTCTGTTTGTTGAATAGAAAGGAGGAAATGACTCATAATATACAGGGAAGGCAGAGCAATAAGTTTTAAGAGACTGTGTCACTAAATCAGCATAAACCTGTAGGAGAAAATAACCCTTACAGGTCCAAACTAGACTATAACACGAGCAAAAACCCAAATATATTTTTCTACAAACCTGGAATTATAATATGGCAAATTACTGCAATTAGCCTATTTTGACTACAATGGCATAACAACTTGAAGTTAATCTAAAAACAGCCAATTTCAAACTAACTGCATGGCACAATATTCATATATTATGCGTAGCATGAAATGCCATGTACCATTTTAAGAGAAATACATTTCAGTAAGTATTTATTTAATGACTATCTTCTGTCTAGCAAGCACTGCACAAGTAATGTAGACATGTGAGGGCATAATCCTGAACTTAAGGATATACAATCCAGTTCTGAGTAGACCATGACAAAAGAGAAAAAGAAAAAAGTACACACCAGGTTCCAGGAGGGCACATTCAAGAGATCCCTCAGCTTGTCCAGTCTGATGTTTAGTGAAGGCTTCTGGGAAGAAGTATATTAACTGATCCTTATGTATTTTTTGGTAAACATTTATGTACAAACTAATGTTTTAATAATATAAAATAAAACATGAACAATATGGTGTATTTTTTAGTATGTTACTTTGATTAACATCCTTTATATTTAGATTTATAAAATTAGTATTTGAAAACTGGATATATTCATTTTTGGCTTTTCATGAAGGTTTATATAAAACAATAATTTTATAAGAAAATTTTGAATATTTTCTTTTCTCCTCTCAAACTGTTAAATATTATTAGATTAAAGGTTCTTTGGATAGTCATCAAAGTTTTTGAGGAATTAGTCTTTTAAAATTTTTAAAAAAGTATTATTTATTGTGTGTGAATGTGATATATATGAAGTTTTTAGTTTTCTGGTCTTTTTCTATTCCTTTCATTTTTGTTTTTCTGCCTCCTTTTTTATCATGTGAATTACATAATGCTCTGTGTGTTTTCATTTTCTTTCAAAGAAATTAGCCTTTTGTTTTATCTGTTAGTTTTCTATTTACACTCAAAGTAATCATTTAGTTTTTAAATGAGTTCAAGAAACTAGTCAAAAAAGATAGAGAAACAAGATATGAGAAAGGCATGCAAGTATGAACAATATGGTGTCTGGAGAAAACAAAAAGAACTATACTTTTTTAGAGTAAAAAGTTATAAATTGGATTAAGAGAATGAAAAATATATCTAAGAGGCCAGGAGTCATTCAGAGCATTTGAGATTAATTGCCCCCTGCTCAATATTAAGCAGGTATCTAAGTAGGTACCAGCACTGTCCTCATCACTGCAAGTTTACATTACTTCCACTAAGAAAAATAATATATATATCCTAGTCCTATCTCAGGTTGATTGAGACTCTCTTATGCTTTTATGACAAAACGGTTCTTCCAAAGAGCTCAGAGCTCTTTATTTTTCGTATTCGTATAATTGATGCCCTCTTTATTCATTCTGAGTCTTTGAAACAGAATGTAGTTAATGAACATAATTTTGCAGATGACAGAAGAGCTGAGAAGCTTAGTAAAGGTACATTAAGTTACCCAGAAATTAGCAAGAATGAGAAGCTGATCTCATCCCTCAGCTGGAAGGACACAGGAGGAAGGAAGTGTATGTGAGCCCAGGTTCACTTGTAGAAGCTGGTGCTATGGGAAGCCTATGAACAAGTTTTGAAGCCACCAATGAAATTCAGATGCCATAGTATGAACTACTGAAGGCAGAGAGACATGGCAGAATATTCTGATTGTGCCCTTCCTCATCCCTCAACTCTTCCATCATTGCCTCTCATTTGGTGAATCCAAGGAGCTGACACAGCAGCTGGGACAGCAGGTTGCAGCAGCCAAACCCTGTGATGCAAACAGTAGAAAAGGCAGGAGTTGGGTCACAATCTAAGAACAATCAGTCCTGAGTCAGCACAAAAGGTAATATGAAATAAGTAGAGTGGTCTTTCTTGGATTTCATTCTCATTTTATTTGAGAAATAAGTACAACTTTAACTTATGCAATTATTTTCTCTATACTCCTTCAGAAACGTTCAGTTGTCTTGTGCGTGTGTGTGCGTGTGTGTCTGTGGAAGAGAGTGAGAGAGAGAGACGTTAAAGCAAAGATGCCAAGTAGGAAGTTAGCATATGAGTGAGTCTTACATGAAGAGTCAGATGAGTGTTGTAGAAAGTCTCCAGCACATGATTAATAGTTCAACTCCTGCAACTTAGTGTGAAAGAGCCATCAAAAGGTACTGTGAATGTGGAGTCAAAAAGATACAAAATTTAAACAAATAATAATAAAACGAAAAAAGTAAGGATGTCACATCCAAGAAGTCAAACTTAAAAATGAGTCAAAAAGGATGGAGCAATAAATTGTCTATATTGACCATTGTTTACTGTGAAGTCCAAAGCTTGTTTAACTATGTTTTCCAATCATTCGTCATCTAAAATGTTCAGTTCTCAGTTTATTTCAATTTGTTGAAGAGATCAGATCGACCTACTAATCAATACAGGTATACAATATTTCACAAATTCTTCGACATTTTTCTAACTTTTCATCATTATCTTATCCACATATAATGCTAAACTATTTCCAAAATATTTGATTTATTTTGATATATTATAAGTCAAATTGTTTTACAAACGGAATATACCAGTGAATGAAATAAGTAGGGTAAGTAGAGGATAACAGGAGATTCTAATTCTTACCAAAGTATGAATGTTAAATAAATGTGTGAGACATTACTGGGTGCTTTAAAGATATATCATTTGTATTCACCAAAAACCTGTGAAGTTACCAGAGCCTAGACCAAAACAAACAAACAAACAAAAAAATACAAAGCCTAAAAACAAAATGAAAACCTGGCCCACAGAAAGGTTACTAATTAAAGTTAATCAACTACTGATTTTATAGAGTGAATATTCAAACTTATAACTGTCTATTTATTCCCTATAGCACATTGCTTCTCCATATATTATACTTTTAACTTACCATAAAATATTTTTTTAATTTTAACTAAAATACTTGTGTTCAGTATCGCTTTTCTATTTTAACGTAAAAAATATAATAAGTTCTTAGATTTTATTAAGATTAGATTTTGAGACTCCGTTTCAAAAATCCAAAGTGTTTTTACACATTAACATGTTATTTTTTAATGGATCACATGTAAATTAGTTTAATCTTCTATAAAGCCAGAAAACCAGATATTTGTCATGTACAGTGAAGCTGTTTCTAATCTTCCTATTCCCACTGAAGTATTTTCAGGTAGAAGTAATATGGCACTTAAAACAATGCAACCCAGTGAAATTTGGAATGTAAATTTTTAAAATTAATCTGTTGTACCATGGTCATGTGATAGTTTTAAAGCAGACTAAAACTGAATGATAGCACTTAGGCATAAGAAAATCAATGAAGTAGAAAAAAATAGGAGAAATTTTAATCGTACCAAATGCATTTCATTAAATAAAGAACAATATTTCATTGTGAAAGCTCTTCATTTTGTTATCCTGCAAGCTTTTATTTTTTTTTTTTTTTTTTTTTTTTTTTTACATTTTTTTTTTTTTTTATTATACTTTAAGTTCTAGGGTACATGTGCATAACGTGCAGGTTTGTTACATATGTATACTTATGCCATGTTGGTGTGCTGCACCCATCAACTCGTCAGCACCCATCAATTCATCATTTATATCATGTATAACTCCCCAATGCAATCCCTCCCTCCTCCCCCCTCCCCCCTCCCCATGATAGACCCCAGTGTGTGATGTTCCCCTTCCCGAGTCCAAGTGATCTCATTGTTCAGTTCCCACCTATGAGTGAGAACATGCGGTGTTTGGTTTTCTCTTTTTGTGATAGTTTGCTAAGAATGATGGTTTCCAGCTGCATCCATGTCCCTACAAAGGACGCAAACTCATCCTTTTTTATGGCTGCATAGTATTCCATGGTGTATATGTGCCACATTTTCTTAATCCAGTCTGTCACAGATGGACATTTGGGTTGATTCCAAGTCTTTGCTATTGTGAATAGTGCCGCAATAAACATACGTGTACATGTGTCTTTGTAGTAGACTAATTTATAATCCTTTGGGTATATACCCAGTAGTGGGATGGCTGGGTCATATGGTACATCTAGTTCTAGATCCTTGAGGAATTGCCATACTGTTTTCCATAATGGTTGAACTAGTTTACAATCCCACCAACAGTGTAAAAGTGTTCCTATTTCTCCACATCCTCTCCAACACCTGTTGTTTCCTGACTTCTTAATGGTTGCCATTCTAACTGGTGTGAGATGGTATCTCATTGTGGTTTTGATTTGCATTTCTCTGATGGCCAGTGATGATGAGCATTTTTTCATGTGTCTGTTGGCTGTATGAATATCTTCTTTTGAGAAATGTCTGTTCATATCCTTTCCCCACTTTTTGATGGGGTTGTTTGTTTTTTTCTCGTATATTTGTTTGAGTTCTTTGTAGATTCTGGATATTAGCCCTTTGTCAGATGAGTAGGTTGCAAAAATTTTCTCCCATTCTGTAGGTTGCCTGTTCACTCTGATGGTAGTTTCTTTTGCTGTGCAAAAGCTCTTTAGTTTAATTAGATCCCATTTGTCAATTATGGCTTTTGCTGCCGTTGCCTTTGGTGTTTTAGACATGAAGTCCTTGCCCATGCCTATGTCCTGAATGGTACTACCTAGATTTTCTTCTAGGGTTTTTATGGTATTAGGTCTAACATTTAAGTCTCTAATCCATCTTGAATTAATCTTCGTATAAGGGGTAAGGAAAGGATCCAGTTTCAGCTTTCTACTTATGGCTAGCCAATTTTCCCAGCACCATTTATTAAATAGGGAATCCTTTCCCCATTTCTTGTTTCTCTCAGGTTTGTCAAAGATCAGATGGCTGTAGATGTGCGGTATTATTTCTGAGGACTCTGTTCTGTTCCATTGGTCTATATCTCTGTTTTGGTACCAGTACCATGCTGTTTTGGTTACTGTAGCCTTGTAGTATAGTTTGAAGTCAGGTAGTGTGACGCCTCCAGCTTTGTCCTTTTGACTTAGGATTGTCTTGGCAATGCGGGCTCTTTTTTGGTTCCATATGAACTTTAAAGCAGTTTTTTCCAATTCCGTGAAGAAAGTCATTGGTAGCTTGATGGGGATGGCATTGAATCTATAAATAACCTTGGGGAGTATGGCCATTTTCACGATATTGATTCTTCCTATCCATGAGCATGGTATGTTCTTCCATTTGTTTGTGTCCTCTTTGATTTCACTGAGCAGTGGTTTGTAGTTCTCCTTGAAGAGGTCCTTTACATCCCTTGTAAGCTGGATTCCTAGGTATTTTATTCTCTTTGAAGCAATTGTGAATGGAAGTTCATTCCTGATTTGGCTCTCTGCTTGTCTGTTACTGGTGTATAAGAATGCTTGTGATTTTTGCACATTAATTTTGTATCCTGAGACTTTGCTGAAGTTGCTTATCAGCTTAAGGAGATTTTGGGCTGAGACGATGGGGTTTTCTAAATATACAATCATGTCATCTGCAAACAGGGACAATTTGACTTCTTCTTTTCCTAACTGGATACCCTTGATTTCTTTCTCTTGCCTGATTGCCCTAGCCAGAACTTCCAACACTATGTTGAATAGGAGTGGTGAGAGAGGGCATCCCTGTCTTGTGCCAGTTTTCAAAGGGAATTTTTCCAGTTTTTGCCCATTCAGTATGATATTGGCTGTGGGTTTGTCATAAATAGCTCTTATTATTTTGAGGTACGTTCCATCAATACCGAATTTATTGAGCGTTTTTAGCATGAAGGGCTGTTGAATTTTGTCAAAAGCCTTTTCTGCATCTATTGAGACAATCATGTGGTTCTTGTCTTTGGTTCTGTTTATATGCTGGATTACGTTTATTGATTTGCGAATGTTGAACCAGCCTTGCATCCCAGGGATGAAGCCCACTTGATCATGGTGGATAAGCTTTTTGATGTGCTGCTGAATCCGGTTTGCCAGTATTTTATTGAGGATTTTTGCATCAATGTTCATCAGGGATATTGGTCTAAAATTCTCTTTTTTTGTTGTGTCTCTGCCAGGCTTTGGTATCAGGATGATGTTGGCCTCATAAAATGAGTTAGGGAGGATTCCCTCTTTTTCTATTGATTGGAATAGTTTCAGAAGGAATGGTACCAGCTCCTCCTTGTACCTCTGGTAGAATTCAGCTGTGAATCCATCTGGTCCTGGACTTTTTTTGGTGGGTAGGCTATTAATTGTTGCCTCAATTTCAGAGCCTGCTATTGGTCTATTCAGGGATTCAACTTCTTCCTCGTTTAGCCTTGGGAGAGTGTAAGTGTCCAGGAAATTATCCATTTCTTCTAGATTTTCTAGTTGATTTGCGTAGAGGCGTTTATAGTATTCTCTGATGGTAGTTTGTATTTCTGTGGGGTCAGTGGTGATATCCCCTTTATCATTTTTTATTGCATCTATTTGATTCCTCTCTCTTTTTTTCTTTATTAGCCTTGCTAGCGGTCTGTCAATTTTGTTGATCTTTTCAAAAAACCAACTCCTGGATTCATTGATTTTTTGGAGGGTTTTTTGTGTCTCTATCTCCTTCAGTTCTGCTCTGATCTTAGTTATTTCTTGCCTTCTGCTAGCTTTTGAATGTGATTGCTCTTGCCTCTCTAGTTCTTTTAATTGTGATGTTAGAGTGTCAATTTTAGATCTTTCCTGCTTTCTCTTGTGGGCATTTAGTGCTATAAATTTCCCTCTACACACTGCTTTAAATGTGTCCCAGAGATTCTGGTATGTTGTATCTTTGTTCTCATTGGTTTCAAAGAACATCTTTATTTCCGCTTTCATTTCGTTATGTACCCAGTAGTCATTCAGGAGCAGGTTGTTCAGTTTCCATGTAGTAGAGCGGTTTTGATTGAGTTTCTTAGTCCTGAGTTCTAGTTTGATTGCACTGTGGTCTGAGAGACAGTTTGTTATAATTTCTGTTCTTTTACATTTGCTGAGGAGTACTTTACTTCCAATTATGTGGTCAATTTTGGAATAAGTGCGATGTGGTGCTGAGAAGAATGTATATTCTGTTGATTTGGGGTGGAGAGTTCTATAGATGTCTATTAGGTCCGCTTGGTGCAGAGATGAGTTCAATTCCTGGATATCCTTGTTAACTTTCTGTCTCGTTGATCTGTCTAATGTTGACAGCGGAGTGTTGAAGTCCCCCATTATTATTGTATGGGAGTCTAAGTCTCTTTGTAAGTCTCTAAGGACTTGCTTTATGAATCTGGGTGCTCCTGTATTGGGTGCATATATATTTAGGAGAGTTAGCTCTTCCTGTTGAATTGATCCCTTTACCATTATGTAATGGCCTTCTTTGTCTCTTTTGATCTTTGATGGTTTAAAGTCTGTTTTATCAGAGACTAGGATTGCAACCCCTGCTTTTTTTTGTTCTCCATTTGCTTGGTAGATCTTCCTCCATCCCTTTATTTTGAGCCTATGTATGTCTCTGCATGTGAGATGGGTCTCCTGAATACAGCAGACTGATGGGTCTTGACTCTTTATCCAGTTTGCCAGTCTGTGTCTTTTAATTGGAGCATTTAGTCCATTAACATTTAAGGTTAATATTGTTATGTGTGAACTTGATCCTGCCATTATGATATTAACTGCTTATTTTGCTCGTTAGTTGATGCAGTTTCTTCCTAGCCTCGATGGTCTTTACATTTTGCCAAGTTTTTGCGATGGCTGGTACCGGTTGTTCCTTTCCATGTTTAGGGCTTCCTTCAGGGTCTCTTGTAAGGCAGGCCTGGTGGTGACAAAATCTCTAAGCATTTGCTTATCTGTAAAGGATTTTATTTCTCCTTCACTTATGAAACTTAGTTTGGCTGGATATGAAATTCTGGGTTGAAAATTCTTTTCTTTAAGAACGTTGAATATTGGCCCCCACTCTCTTCTGGCTTGTAGAGTTTCTGCCGAGAGATCTGCTGTTAGTCTGATGGGCTTCCCTTTGTGGGTGACCCGACCTTTCTCTCTGGCTGCCCTTAAGATTTTTTCCTTCATTTCAACTTTGGTGAATCTGGCAATTATGTGTCTTGGAGTTGCTCTTCTGGAGGAGTATCTTTGTGGCGTTCTCTGTATTTCCTGAATTTGAATGTTGGCCTGCCCTACTAGGTTGGGGAAGTTCTCCTGGATGATATCCTGAAGAGTGTTTTCCAACTTGGTTCCATTTTCCCCCTCACTTTCAGGCACCCCAATCAGACGTAGATTTGGTCTTTTTACGTAATCCCATACTTCTTGCAGGCTTTGCTCATTTCTTTTTCTTCTTTTTTCTTTTGGTTTCTCTTCTCGCTTCATTTCATTCATTTGATCTTCAATCGCTGATACTCTTTCTTCCAGTTGATCGAGTCGGTTACTGAAGCTTGTGCATTTGTCACGTATTTCTCGTGTCATGGTTTTCATCTCTGTCATTTCGTTTATGATCTTCTCTGCATTAATGAGTCTAGCTGTCAATTCTTCCACTCTTTTTTCAAGATTTTTAGTTTCTTTGCGCTGGGTACGTAATTCCTCCTTTAGCTCTGATAAGTTTGATGGACTGAAGCCTTCTTCTCTCCTCTCGTCCAAGTCATTCTCTGACCAGCTTTGATCCGTTGCTGGTGATGGGCTGCGCTCCTTTGCAGGGGGAGATGCGCTCTTATTTTTTGAATTTCCAGCTTTTCTGCCCTGCTTCTTCCCCATCTTTGTGGTTTTATCTGTCTCTGGTCTTTGATGGTGGTGACGAACTGATGGGGTTTTGGTATAGGTGTCCTTCCTGTTTGATAGTTTTCCTTCTGACAGTCAGAAGGACTCTCTGTTGGTCTGTTGGAGATTGCTTGAGGTCCACTCCAGACCCTGTTTGCCTGGGTATCAGCAGCAGAGGTTGCCGAAGATAGAATATTGCTGAACAGCGAGTGTACCTGTCTGATTCTTCCTTTGGAAGTGTCCTCTCAGGGGTGTACTCCACCCTGTGAGGTGTGGGGTGTCAGACTGCCCCTAGTGGGGGATTTCTCCCAGCTAGGCTACTCAGGGGTCAGGGACACACCTGAGCAGGCAGTCTGTCCGTTCTCAGATCTCAACCTCCGCGTTGGGAGATCCGCGGCTCTCCCCAAAGCTGTCAGACAGAGTCGTTCGCGTCTGCACCGGCTCCCGCTACTTTCCCTGTTGGTCTTCAGCTGTGCGCTGTCCCCAGAGGTGGAGACTACAGAGACAGGCAGGCTTCCTTGAGCTGCTGTGAGCTCCACCCAGTTCGAGCTTCCCAGCGGCTTTGTTTACCTACTTAAGCCTCAGCAATGGCGGGCGCCCCTCCCCCAGCCTCGCTGCTGCCTTGCGGATAGATCGCGGCAGACTGCTGTGTTAGCAGTGAGGGAGGCTTCGTGGGCGTGGGACCCTCCCGGCCAGGTGTGGGATATATTCTCCTGGAATGCCTGTATGCTTACAGCGCAGTATTGGGGTGGGAGTTACCCGATTTTCCAGGTGTTGTGTGTCTCAGTTCCCCTGGCTAGGAAAACGGATCCCCTTCCCCCTTGCGCTTCCAGGTGAGGCGATGCCTCGCCCTGCTTCAGCTCTCGCTGGTCAGGCTGCAGCAGCTGACCAGCACCGATTGTCCGGCACTCCCTAGTGAGATGACCCCAGTACCTCAGTTGAAAATGCAGAAATCACCGGTCTTCTGTGTCGCTCGCGCTGGGAGTTGGAGACTGGAGTTGTTCCTATTCGGCCATCTTGCTCCGCCCCCTCTCCTGCAAGCTTTTAAAAGAACATCTAAAGTCATATAAAATTGTATAATAGATTCTTACATTATTTTCCTAATATAAATTATTTTAAATGCTTCAAAAATGCATATTTCTTTTGTGCATAATTTTTTTGCATTTGTCCCTCCATCTGTCCTTTTCCTATTTTTTCTTTATATTCTGCTCACACTTTTGTACTACTTTATATCTATTAAGTACAGTGATAAAATGCCATAGTATTGATGTCAGTGCAGTACAATTTATGCTGTTACTTTCTTTAGAATTTGTTTTGAATACAAGAGGTTTTTATTTATGTTTTGGTTTAATTGACTTGAAATTTCCAAAATTAGAAAAAGAATCTGAGAAAGTTTTTACGCCAAATAAAGAAGAAACCATCCTGCTGTATTCCCCACAACCAAAATGAAGGCTTCCACAAATGGTGCTTACAAATTTTGCATTTCTGAATTTGAACAAATAAATGATAAGTAGTAAGACTGGCAAATAAATATATTAAATGATCATTTCTAACATATGCATTTGAATATTTCAGATAATAGTACAATGACAGAAGTAAATTAATTTTATTTTCAAAATATATACTCAATTTTATTTTAAAAGTATATACTCAAAAGAACTGAAATTGAGAACTTGAACACATATTTGCGTAACCGTGTTTAGGGAAGCATTATTTATAATAGCCAGAAGCCCAAGTGTCTATTGACAGATAAATGATAAGAAATATAACATTTAAATACAATAGAATATTTTTTCTGATTTTGAAAGAAAATAATTTCTGACACATGCTACAACATGTATGAAACTTGAAGACATTATGCTAATTGACAAAAGCCAGTAACGAAAGAAAAAATATTGTATGATTCCACTTGTAAGAGGTACTTAGTATAGTTAAATTCATAAAAACAGCAGAATGATGGTTGCTAGTGGTGGGGAAGATGAAGGAATGGGGAATTATTATTTAATGAGTACTGAGTTTATTTGGGAAAAATGAAAATATCCTGAAGATAGATGGTAGCGATGATTGTTTAATAATGTGAATGTCCTCAATGTCACAGAAATGTATACTTACAAATGACTTAAATGGTAAATTTTATGTTCTATATGTTTAGGCACAATTTTTTAAAAGCAAAGAAAATATAAAATACATCAAATATTAAAATATGAATATAAAAATAAAAAAATGAAAAACATTATTACACCAGGAAAATTCCACCTTCTGAGATCTGATAGAGCTGAGAGCATGAAGGAAAGATGTGGTATTGAGTGTAGAATCGGGACTGTGGTTACAAGAATACAGGTATGTAATACAGCAACCGTGTCAAGAAAAGAAAGACTCATTGAATAGTTGCTCATTACCATTGTGCTTTTCCTGTTTATGTTCAGATCTAGTTCCAACGTTTCCCTCCTCTCTTTTCGGTATTGCAGGCAGTTCAACTTTCAAACTGCATATCCCCTGGTGAAATGTAAATAAGATCTGTAGTTTAGTTAGTAGTATTTCCTAGTTCTGAAACAAAGGTTAGATAAAATGTCAAACATTGATCGAAGCTAGGTGAAAGGCATGAGAACTCTTTGTACTATCTCTGACGCTTTTCTGTAAGTTTAAAATCAATTCAACATTTTGAAGAAATTTAAAATAAAAATAAAGTCATGTAAAAATGTTCTGCTTTCCCCTTCTGTTTTATATCACTGGTGTATCTTCATTTTCACACCTCTCCTCTAATTTCCACAAATTTCTAAGAATTTTTTTTATTTCTATAACATTGTATAGTATTTAGAAGTTTTTATTGAATTGCTTTGTTTGAGTTTTACAGCATATTTATATGATATAAAACAGGATTACTTGTATTTTGAGGATGACAAAATTATACCTCAGATTTTCTTTAACAAACATAACTAGGAGTATTTAGGCTATTTAATTCCATATGTCTTTTAGAATAATAATATATATCTTTTTAACTTAATCCAATATTTGATTAGCTATTGTCAAAAACAAAAAATAACCTTTTTAATATAAAAAAGAGATGTCGGGTGGTAGGGGACAAGGCGAGGAAGAGCATTAGGACAAATATCTAATGCATGTGGGGCTTAAAACCTAGACGACAGGTTGATAGGTGCAGCAAACCATTGTGGCACGTGTATACCTATGTAACAAACCTGCACGTTCTGCACATGTATACCAGAACTTAAAGTAAAATTTAAAAAATAATAAAATAAAATATATGATTGAGTACTTTAAAAACTGGACAAGAGAGAAAGGCAAGTAACGAGAAAGGGGGGAGAGAGTTCAAACAAATGAGGTAAAATGTTGACTACAACTGAATGTGGATAAGGATATTGCATGACTTTTTCTTTGTTAACTTTTTGTGAGTTTGAAATTATTTCCAAGTAAAAAGTCAAAAAAAAAAAAAAAAAAGCTATTGTAACAAAAGAGTGTTTTTCCTTGTTTAAACATTTTAAAAGCACATTTTAAATGACATCATATTAAAACTTCTGAGATATGATACATCTGTTAGATTGAGTTTTTTAATACCATCTCAACTTTTTCTGCAATGAAATTCAAAGTGAAATATATAAATTCAATGGAGATACTATTATTTTCTACACAGAAATAATGTTTTATAAATTATTATATAAAATATTTTATAGTTCCATAAGTTTAAAACATTGATTTCATCCTAACATAGAATTCATTAAATGCCCTGATATACGTATTTAAGTCTAAGAACTACCAGTTTTCAAAATGTGTCAGATGATATATATTTTTTCTTTTCTTTTAAAGAAAACCTATTATTATTATTATTATTATTATTTTTAAGCTTCAGGGTACATGTGTAGGATGTGCGTGTTTGTTACATAGGTAAATGTGTGCTATGCAACCCCTAAAAATTAAAAAGTTAAAAATATGAAGTTATCCTAAAATGTTTTTAAATTTATTATGCATAGTACTTCTAATAGCATTTGAAAATTTTCTAAAATAGTGTTTACATAGATTACTTAAATTTACCATGTTTTTGACAATCTAAAAGTCCAAAACAACTAATAGATAAAATTAAACCTATTATTACATGTTTACATGTTTGTTATAAATTATTACATATTTGAAAAAAATCACTAGAATAATTCTTTTTAAAAATATTGTTTTTCTTAATATGGATATGTACAATCATTTTCATTTAATACTGTATACATATATGTAGATTAATATTATTACGTGGAAACAATAAAATGGAGAGTTATAGAGAGTTGCACACCAGACATATTTTTTATTTCTATATCAGTATTCTTCAGGAATATACCATAAAAAATGATAAAGATTGTTAGGAAATGAAGTTACAAATATCTGGCATGTATCTCCAAGTTAGTTTATCTAAATTTTCATGAAAAAAATGACTTGAAAGTCCATAATTTCAATTTTAAAAATCAAGAATATTGAGCTAAAATATGCACAAAATTTTATACTAAACAAGATTTTGCAATGCTGTAATTTTTATATGTGCAAATATAATGAATCACCTCACATTTTTGAGCTCCAAGTGAAAATAATACATTATATTCAGTAGAATGACTATAGCAACATACTTTAAAACTGTTGAGAAAGGATAATGCATACCCTGAATTGGGTAAATACTCATAATTTGCTGAGAAACTCTGACATTTTTAATCACGATTTACGATTGGTTAGTCTCTTGAAAAAATAGAACAAAGCAAAACTATTTTCCAAACAAAAGTTTTCTAAAAGGCACAGACTATCAAGTTCAATCAGGAAACATTTCATGGTCACAAATCCTAGTTTCTAAATAGCATTACTCAGTCACATTCTTTTCACTTTACTGCATACAGTGAAACTGAAAATTTTTGTTATGAAATATAACAATGAATGAGAAAGAGAGAATGTTGCCTGCATTTCAATTGTAACTGCATTCAAATTACTTCCAAAAACTGTGCCAATGAGCTCTAAAGTATAGCTTCCAATTATATAATTAAAAGCATATTCATTATTTAACGATTGACTTTGTAGTAATTACAGATAATTGCAAAATTAGTGAAAAGGAACAATACAAAGAAACTTGGTGTTCTCATTATCCAGGTTCATCAAGTAATATTTTGTTATATTTGTTTTAGTATTTTGTGTTTCTCTTTCTGCATGCATGTGCACACACACCCACCCCCACACACATATATATGCTTTGACCCATTTCACAGTGGGTTGAATATCTGATGCCATTTTACTTCTAAATACGTCAATAGTTTTTTCCCACAAAATGGATATATTCTTAATTAACCATATACAATTATTGAATTCACAAAACTTCACATTTATACAAACTATTATTTAGTCTATAATGTATATTCACATTTCTCCAACTGTTCCAATTTTGAAGTTAAATTTGTAGGGAAAATAGCTTAAACCTTTTACTGGGTTTGACCAGTTGTCCAAACAGACGTCTCTTTATTCCATTTCAAATATATAATTTCTTCTTTGACATTTACCTTAAAATATGACAGTTAAATCTCTTAGGTCTACAGAACACATACTGATTATTTGAAGAAATATGTGATCTTACCTTGCAGGAATTTCTACCTTGGTTCATGTGGCTCCTTTGGAATCTTCATAGAATTAGGCTTCCCGTGCCTAACGACCCCTCTGCACAATGAATTCTCATTAAAGTCAATTGCTTTGGCTTATAATTTCCCACAACATCAGATATTTGTATAATGAAAATGTTGATAATATGAAGGCACAGATTAAAGACTTTTCATCAGTATGGAACGGAGAGAAAAATGTCCTGATGAAATTTGAAAAGCTGAGACCTACTTGAAAATGGCAAAAACTCGAAGTTACTAGGGTCATCTCAGTCTTAGACTAAAAGTTGACTTTCTTTATATTTCTGATCAGAGTAAAGCTTCCTTCTTATACTGATAAAAAGAGCAATAGCTACTACAGAAAAAAGTAAGATATGTTCTGCTGAAGTGAGGCTTTTAGGTTAATCCAAATAATTGACTGGACAGCAACATTTACTCTGGAGATAAGTGCTTTCTTTACCACATAGTTAGCTAATTTAAATGAACTAAATACTTAATTGGCTATCTTGAAAAGGTGATCTTAGCACTCCTAAGGGTAAAATATATCATCTTGAGTCAACACGACTAAACTATTTTCATTAATTTACCTTCAAATTAACTTATTGCCTGTATGTTTACTGTGTTTTTATTGCATTCAAAGTCATCACCATCAAACTTGTGTCTCAATCCAGAGATTATATTATGTTGGTTTACAATTATTTTTCATCCTGCAAATCCAGCTACTAAAATAAATTTTTTTAATTTCTAAATATTCTGACAAAGCTACCTATGCCTCACTTTTCCCCTTGCTACTGGTACAAGTCAAATCCTCACTATTCCTAACATGGAAAACTTCCTACTTCCAGTCTAAGATCATTTCAGTCAGTCTTCCCTAATAACGCCAAAGTGATCTTTATAAAACCCTTATTCTTTTTTTCTGATCAAAATAATTTAAGAACATTCCATAGTTTCAGAAAAAACGTCCTCAGCACGTAATCTGTTTTCCAACTGTTTCTTCAAGCATGATTTCCTCTCTCAACACCTCTATGTTCTAAGCATGCTGAACATAGTCCCCAAAGGCAAATGGATGTCCCATGGCTTTTAGTAACCACTTTTTATTTTTGTAGTTTGTTTGCTTTGATATTTCCAAAAGAACCCCCTCCAGCCATCCTTTCCACCTACCCACTCAAAGCAATACAAATATAAGTACCTGTAAAGCTGTGAAGACTGGAATTCAAATTTTCATTCTACCTTGTTAAAATTATAACAATTTTGAAAATTACTCAGTATTCCTAATATCCACTTCCTCACCTGAAATAGTTCAAGTAATATCTCTCTAAAAAAGGTGTTACTACTACAAAGTAAAATAGGACATGGGATCGTGGTACTGTAAAATTCTTATTTGAATCTTCATCTTTGACTTAAATGCCTGCTTTTTATCTCCACATAGATATGTAATGGACATTCTAACTCAGCAAACATTAGAGTTAATTGGTCTTCACATCGAATTCTTCAAGACAAAAAAAAAAAAAAAAAAAAAAAGATTGCCTTTACACCACTCAATTCTCTATTCTTCAGTAAGTTATTTCAATTGTAACTAAAACAAACCTTGCATATACATCTGCATCTTTTAATCTTCACTCTCCTTACTTTAGTCTACACTAAAGCTATCTTCCCAATACCTTCCAAATAAGTCACTTGCCATGTTTGCACCCTTACAGAGTTCTCTACCCATACACTTGAACCTTCATTGGAAGATTAGATCTCTCTTCCCACTCCTGGGCTTTCTGTCACACTTAGTAAAAGTTTCTAAGTTTTTCCTTGCCCTACAAAGGGTCTTAGAGTCTGGCCTTTCTGTGAAAATGACATCATATGTTTCTTCTTTTCTTGTCATGCATCAGCCAGTCTTGTTCTTCTTTCTGCTCTCAAAGTTGATCAAGCTCCTTTCTACTTCAAGGGAGCTTCATCATCTATCAGTTAGCTGAACTGTTGGACTCTTTTATAAAATAATCCTTGACATTAAAAAAATTACTTTTGTGTAAGTAATACTTATGTATCCTACTGGGCTTAATACATTAGTTATCTGCCTGTATAGCTCATTTCTGAGAATCCCAACACACAACAGTGTCTGGCAAATCTTGTATTCTCAAATTGTGTTATTTATGTTTTTGAGCTGTGCATTCTTTAAGAATTTTCTCAAATGCTAGCTTTTCTATAACTGTTCTTTACATTCTCTCCATTCTCCTGTACTGATCTCTGCATTCCTCAGTTGAATATTTAACATATTATTGTTTTTGTTTGATTTTTTTCCAGTTTCTAAACATTACTAGAATAGAAAAATTTATAGCTTTAATTTTATTTTACTGGGAGCTACTGCAGTCATTAACAAATTATTAAGAAGTCAAATAGTGGCCGGGCGCGGTGGCTCAAGCCTGTAATCCCAGCACTTTGGGAGGCCGAGACGGGCGGATCACGAGGTCAGGAGTTCGAGACCATCCTGGCTCGAACGGGGTGAAACCCCGTCTCTACTAAAAAATACAAAAAGCTAGCCGGGCGAGGTGGCTGGCGCCTGTAGTCCCAGCTACTCGGGAGGCTGAGGCAGGAGAATGGTGTAAACCCGGGAGGCGGAGCTTGCAGTGAGCTGAGATCCCGCCACTGCACTACAGCCTGGGCGACAGAGAGAGACTCCGTCTCAAAAAAAAAAAAAAAAAAAAAAAAAAAAAAAAAAAAAAAAGAAAATAAGAAAAAAAAGAAGTCAAATAATGAATTATCTTTTAATAGTAAAAAAATTGCTGAACAATAGATTTTATTCAATTATTTGTGTCACTGTATTAACATAATAGCTTTAAAGAACCTTTGCTTAACTTAGTTCCATAGAGGAATGTATAAATAAAGAGAATAGGAAATATTATATTAATATATCAGTTATATACTTTAAGAGTCAAAGTGCTATGGACAATGTTTTGAAGGATTTTAGAATCTCAATTGTATAGATGAGAAGCTACACAAGGCACACTCCACATTTTTACAGGCCTACTTAAGAGAATCTCTTACAGATACTTTCAGTTAGATATGAAAGCCTCTAACATTATTGTTTCTGGAGAGACTTTGAATGGGGAGGAGTTTTATTTTAGAAGTAAGGAAGCTCTGACCTCTTTAGTGTGATATAGTATAAGTACTTAATTTATTACTGGTTAATTTACAAATGCATTCATTTCATTTTCTGGTACTATTGCATGCAAACTGAAATGTAGCAGGTGACAATAACAAACTTAGAATACCTTTTTTATTATTATTTTTTAAGATTATCTTGCTTCTGTCTCACAGGCAGCTAAAAGAAGCCAGTTGAAACTTTGAACTGTATGCCTGGAATCTCCTTAGCTAGATCCACAAATCTATCAGTTTCCCTTTCTACATTTCCTATAACAGCAATTTATGGTTTTGTTAATTGTTCTTCCAGTACACATTTGATCCTCTTTCCTCTAACTTGCAGTAACTTACTGCTCATTGTTCTTCATATCTTCACCATCTCTTTGAAACCAACCACCTGTTCCAAAAGTCAGTGCGGTACAGTTCAGATTTTTTTTTTTCTTATAGTAGCACCCTGCTTCTATGTACCACACACTGTTTCAGTTACCTGTTGCTATTATATCTCGTAGTTTCATCTGTTAGCTGGGTCTCAGCAGGGCAGTTCCTTTACTGGTCACTCTTGGAGTCTCTCACACAGACTGAGTTGGCGACTGGACCATAGCTGGTGCCAAATGCCTGCTGCCTTGTCCCTTCTCTTTCTGGACTCGCTCTCCATTACTTTCTAGGACTTCTCCACATAGCTTTTTAATCTCTACAAAAAGAAGCCTGGACTTCATACAAGGTGCCTCAGGACAATAAGAAAGACTGTTCCTAGAGTGACTGTTGCAAAAAGACACAGGAGTGTCTAAGGGAATTAAGAACTGGACTCTAAAACAGCACATTATCAAACCTACTATATTCTATTGTTGCAACAGACTAGAATCAAGATGATAGGAGACCACATAATGTTACCAACACTGGGAAATTCATTGGGGTAACTTCAGTAACAGCCACTAGACTTGCTATTATTATTATTCTTTTTTCTCAACCAGGATTGGCTAGAGTTTGAAGATGATTTTACAAGCTGAATACATGAAGCTGTATTTTTGAATTATTCTGAAAAGGGAAAAACTTAAAAGAAAGAGAAACATGGAAAAGAGGGATAATAGTAAGGAAAGTGGAAGGTTAAAATAGTCCTTTGTAGATGCTGCTGCCAGCAATCAATAAAAGACAAAGTTGGGTGGTGAAACTTTTCTCACAATATATAAGCAGCTAGAAAAAATTTCACCACCAAATTTTTGATGCCAAAACTGGTAAGACAAGGCAATTATTGAGTGGGAGTAGGGTGCAGAATGAAATAAGTAGGGTACAGAAAAGGTAACATAATTGATACCTTATAGAAAGCCGTTCAGAATGTAAACACTTGAGGAAAGCAAAATAACACTTCATTATCACAAACTGTGAGAAAAAACTAACTGTATGGTGACTTTTTTACAACTATAACTAGAAATGACATATGTGAAAATAATAAGGGATTCCTGCATAGATAATAAATAACCTGTTAAATAGTAGTTCTAACTACTTGCAATATTTGAATTTATTTGATTACAGTGGCATTCACATTTTGCATATCTATAATTGTTTAAAAAATGTCAAAACATGTCTTGAAATACTTTGAATCTAAAAATAATTCCGTTGACAGAAGTTAAAAACTACAGGAAGTCTTACAGTTCCATCCAGAAAAAAATATGATCTTTTTCATAATTCTGCACTTAGAACATTTTAACAATTCCAATTTCTGGATCTTACAGAGCACTTGACTTAACTCTACACTTAAGGGAACCTATGTTTTCAAGCATTTTAGTTGAAACACAGCTAAAGCTGAGGGCGATATTTTCTCCCACAATCCTTAGCCTGCTTTAGGTGTTCTTAGTTAGAAGTATGTTCCAAATATCTCATTTTTTAGATAATACTACTGAATCTATGGACTAAAGTAGTCTTCTGTAATTTCACTTCCATTGAGAAATTGCATTGCTATTTATAAAATATTTAATGTATTTTGGACTGAAAAATAGTATTTAAAATGTTTTGAACTATTTTTACTTCTCTTACTTGAGAAATAGTTTATATCAAAATGTAACGTGAAATTCCATCTAATATGTCAAACATCTAAGTGATGATAAATGCTTATTGGCCTATGGAAGCATGGAAAAATAAAGTACAATTTCAATATTAGTAATCTTCTAAGATTTTATAATTTTTTTTTTTTTTTTTTTTTTTTTTTTTTTTTTTAGACGGAGTAGCCCGGGCTGGAGTGCAGTGGCCAGATCTCAGCTCACTGCAAGCTCCGCCTCCCGGGTTCCCGCATTCTCCTGCCTCAGCCTCCCGAGTAGCTGGGACTACAGACGCCCGCCACCTCGCCCGGCTAGTTTTTTTTGTATTTTTAGTAGATACGGGGTTTCACCGTGTTAGCCAGGATGGTCTCGATCTCCTGACCTCGTGATCCGCCCGTCTCGGCCTCCCAAAGTGCTGGGATTACAGGCTTGAGCCATCGCGCCGGGCAAGATTTTATAAATTCTAAGGGACCTGACACAAGGGGAAGATTGATTGGTATTCTAAGTTCACACTTTTTAATTGAGCAGAAATATTTATAGATAATGTTTTAAAACCTCCTTTAGTCTAGGTATGTGAAGCATGGTAGACTGTAGTTCCCTGGAATTGTCTAATTATTTATATGTTAATTTCTTTATTCAATAACATTTTATGAGACTGCAATTTACATTCCTAGAAAGTTGAAAACATATGATCCACCTCATGAATTTTAAATTTTACTAATACTATTTTTTTTGCTGTATTACTTTAACAGGTTTAATCAAACCATCAATGTAATAGTCAGCATATTTTGCAAAAGAATTAACCAAAAGGAAAATAGCATATTTTCTTGATAATGATTCTAGCTAAGGAGAATAAGCCTGAGAAAAATCTATATTCATTAAGAAATAAAGAATTATGATTTTCAAGATTCCTGTACCTTCATTATTTTATTTGTGTTCACAACTTATGCACGAATGGGTTAAGGCAGGCATTATAATTTCACATTTAAAAATGAGGAGCTAAATCTCTGAGACATTACATGGCATATTCAAAGAAGCAGTATAAATATTTAAATAAAACTCTTTTACAACTGTCCGTGTATATAAATATCTAGAGGTATTTGGGGTTTGGGGAAATTTCAAACATTTTAAAAGAAAACTCAATGAGGAATGAAGGACTTTGAAGTTGTTCTAAAAATGACTAGGTCAACAAAATAAAAATATATTTTTAAAAAATTAATTTAAAAATTTTAGAAATAAAAATCTTATTTTAGCTCTACATCTTTTTGTTATCCAAATCAACTTAGATCAAATCTTAGCTGAATTGTTTTCAACCGTAGAACATAATTCATTTTGAGGGTACTTAGTGACAACATTTAAAAAAACATTTTGTACAAAAAGAAAAATATCTTAATAACAGATAAAACCAGTCTATGAAACGGTACCTAGATAGACTGTCATGGTTTTTTACTTTTCATTCTTCATTTCTGCTTCAAAATTGTGACACTGTCTTTGGGTACAAATCTTTGGTGTATACATGATGACACAGTCAATCGGACTCTGATTTCTGTCTTGCCTTTCTTAAAGGCAGATTGCCCAGGAAATTGTGTCACCAAAAACTAAAGTAAGGGAAGATTGTGCTATAAGGTTTCCATTTACAACAACATTATTATACTTTTGAGAGAGCTTTGAACATTGGGATAAAAATATTTTGCTTCTATAAAATTGACTGAGGTACAAAACATCAGAAATAATTGTAGCTTACATGCAAAGGATGCTAACCTAAAAAGGTTCCTGTGCCCAAGAGGGCTTTGGTCAAGAGACCAAGAGGACTTTACGGTTCTGCTCATCTTGACTAAACGTTAGATAGGCTTTTTCTTGCCTTTAGGCTCCTGACTTGTCTGTTACCCAAGTCCTTAGGAAATCCACTTGACCCAACCACAGAGGGCCTTTCCTCCCTTTTTTATAGGATTTACCTTGTAATGGTCCATTCTTTCTCTGCCCTTTTGAGATGTAAATATTTCCAAAAGCTTCCAATCAATTTTACAACCCAGGAATGGCTTTTTCAATGACCTAAGGGCCACCTCTTTGAATTACAGCCATCAGGGGAAAACAGGCAGAGAAGGAAAAACTCTAAAAGAAAATGATGCTTATTGGGGGGTAGTATTGCAACAGCAATATGCATGGTATAATAAACTGTGTGTGTATTTAAAGCAATTCAGACCAAAAAAGTTTTTTAAAATGTTTAAAGACAAAAATCAATCCTTTCTCCTAGTTTCTGTCTAGGTTAGGAGCCTAACTTCAGTGGTCACATCCCTTCAAGCTCCAAAACTGTTTCTTTTTACAAGCATCTGAGAAGTTTATTTTTCCTTGGGATAAATCTAATTAGTTAACACAGATGGTTGCCTCAATAACCAAATAAATTTAGGATGAACTATGTGTGACAAATGGTGTTGTCAAGTCCTCATACTTTGGACTAGTTATTGTTTATCATCAGAATATGTATGTAATCATTTGTATCTGCTTAGCTAAAAGTGGGAGATCCCTTTCTGTCTTTGCATCTTTTACCAGATTGCCTGTAATGTGCAGCACATTCTGATTTAATTTTTATTCAATTATTTTTTCTCTTCTATCTTCTTGTAGCTTTTCTGGATTGGGAGAAGATTTTGATTTTAATTATACTTTTCACAATTGGGACAGTATGTCTGGCAGCTCTTGAATTGAACAGACTAGTTGAAGCTCTGTGGCCACACAACAGTCAGGTAAGAGAAGCTAAACTACGAAATGTTTCTCTCTAGCTCTCCATTCTTTTGCAATGCTAACCTGATGCACCACACTCTCTAAATTAAAGAGGCTAATATTGAATGAGCATGGGTCATACGGGCTCTAAAATTCTATCAGAATCACTGCGCAGTTGTATTACATGGTGTCAAAAAACCCAAACAACAGGCAGAGAAGGAAAGACTCTAAAAGAAAATGATGCTTATTTGGGAGTAGCATTGCAATGGCAATATGCATGGTGTAATAAACTGTGTGGGTATTTAAACCAATTCAGACCAGGAAACATTTTTAAAGGCAAAATGAGGAGAATACATATTTATTTTGGGATAATTATTCTTGGCTACAAGGATCAATAACAAGGGTGATGTCAGTTCAAGGTTGGACAGGCAATTGATCTCTGGGCAGATGTCCTCATAGAAGTAACTTTTTGTAAGCTTGTGGTGACTTATGTCCAAAGTTGTGGGTTTTTTTCAGTCTTTTGTGATTTTTTCAGCCTTTTGCTGTTTGTTTATTTATTTATTTATTTATTTATTTATTTATTTGTTTGTTTGTTTGTTTTTGTGATTAGGTATAGACGCATGCTTGTATCCCTTCCTTCATGACCTTTCCTGAATCCTTTTGTCAGGATTTTTACACAAACAACTCAATTTTTATTCTAACAACTTTCACTTTTCCCCCTTTTGATTAAGATATTTTTTCAGAATCATCACTGATCAATCATCCTGTAGTTAGATTTTGTTTGTTCTCTGGTGATAGCATATACCTGTCTCAGTTTGGTCTGTTCTGGTCCCAAGTTGAAGGGAGGTGATTGGTGACCAGGAGTTAGTGTCAAAATCTCAGAGTTAACATTTGAACAATAAGGAAGGTTTTTACAGAGTGGTTCTCAGACTAAGTCTCTCTGGAGTCCATTTTTAAGTTCTATTTTGACTGTTCCATCAGCATTGACTATCATCTCATAGTGCTGGGACAGCATAATTCTGCTTGGAATAGCACTTCTGCAGAAATTTGACAAGCAACAGGTACAAAGTTTTAAAAAATACAGAGTAATTAATAGTAGTATAATCATCTCAGTTCGCATTATAGTTTTGAGCCATCAACCTAGATTTAAAGGCAACCAGTTGAATAAATCAAATGACCCTGGGGAATTAAGACAGACCTGTCATAAATCTGTGACATGTTTTTTGTTGTTGTTGCATTGTTCGTCTTGTCTTTTTGTTTTTTGTTTTTTTGGTTTTGGTTTTGTTTTGTTTTGTTTTAATGTAGGTCTCAACGTCTCCAGAGGAATTTAACCAGGTACAATATGCATATTAGCAATAGCATAGACATTTTCTAATTTAACCAACAAATCTAAGGAAATTTTATCATCCAGTGTTTTATGGCTAAGTTGAATTAAAGGAGAAAGTAAGCAACAGTTTTATTAGGGATATTGCCAAAATTACCCCTAGGGAGATTAAAAGATCACTTAGGTGAGATTCTGTGAGGCTACCAGCAGAAGCTAATGATTGTGAAATTTCAATTACACCATTATCATGACAGGTGAAAAAGGAAAGCACAAGAAAGGAAAAATTAAAAGGAGCCAGAGACTCATTATCATGAGAAGCCTTGTTCCATTATCTTGGGAAAAATCAACCACAGCATAAAGCTGCCCACTTTCTCCTGGTTTGCAGTCTGAGCATTTCTGGTCATTGTACTGGGCAGTCTGGGGAACTTTCTGCATGGCTCATCTATCAGGCATGAGACTTGCCCCTTAAATTTTATTTTGTTTTAGTTTACAGGGCTTCAGGAACAGAGCAATTCATGTTTTAAGTAATTCCATAAAAGAAGGTGGAATTGGAGGAACCCAGAAACTTTAGGATACAGTCCAGTCTTTAGGTAGATAACAAAAACTTAAAAACAATGCACAAGGCTACAAACTAACAATAGGTATGCTCTAGTTTTTTTTTTTGTTAGAAACATGAGTTTTTCTCTCTATAGTTACCCTGATTTCTATCAAAGATAATCAGAGTAAGACAAATATGTTTGTTAAATAAGTTTAGTCTCATCAAATTTTCTCTGATTATTTACACAAGCTCAACAAGAATAGCAAATGGTCATATAAGAATTTCAGACCTAAAATCTTCTCAATGCTACAAAGCTAAAGCAAGTCAGGCATTAACATTCACTTACAATCTTGAAGTTCCTGGGCTTGCCAGAAAGTAACAGATTTTACTCATTCACTACAGGCTGGGAACTCATTCAAGACTGGGAACCCTCGAAGTCAGGCATTCTATGTATATTCTCAAATATGACCTTCCAGTCAAGTACTGGTAATATAAGAGATATTTCCAATAAAATCCTCTTATAAAGACAGGAGAAATTCTTATTAAACTTATGCAAATAATCATATCATCATAAAAACAAGAACACTCTCAAAATAGTATCTGAATTTTGAAGGGATCAAATGGGAAAAAAAGTAAGTACTTCAATATTGTTCACAAAGTATGCTTTATTAAGTTACTGTAAACAATAGATAGCTTAAGAGAAAACTTTTTCTTAAATCTGGAAAACAAAACATTTAAATAAAGAATCCAATAATTTTTCAAATAAAAGTCATTAAAATTAGCTTTATTGGGTATTCAAGCTCATGTAATTGTTTGATTTGCTTGATCTTGATTAGTAGTTTCATGAATTCATCAGTTTCTTCATTGGAATTCTGGAAAATTTTATTTACTCCATTGATCTTAAAGTTTTTAGAAACCTGTATTTTAGAGTACTTGGTTGAGTATTTTCCATGTGAAACAATTTTGGACAATAGCTTATTGCAAATGTTTTTAGAAAAAATAAAAACAATTTTACCATGGATGATAAGACTTTAGATTAACTATGGTTAAAAATCTGACTAGAGGAAATTTAATTAAGGAAATTTAGTTATTTCTATTACATACAACATTTTAAGACAATAATCAGAATGATTATAGTGTAACATCAGGACCATTAGACCTTTATAAATTTCATGTAATATTTAGAATACTAACATTAGTAAGATATGTATACAAATATAACCTTGAAGAAGATTTAGTGTTACTTCATTATTTAACATTGCTTCTCATACTAATTACCAAATAAGATTGATCAGTTAACATCTTTACTAAATGAGATATACATTATTTGAGGCTCTTGAGAAGCTCAATTGGAAACTCTCAAAATTCATTCTAGGTCAATCATATGATTTGGATGTTTGTTTCCTCCAAATATCATGTTGAAATGTGACCTCCAATGTTGGAGGTGGCACTGAAAGGGAAGTGTCTGAATCAGGGGGTCAATTACTCATGAATGTCTTGGTGATGTCTTTGCAGTATGAGCGAGTTCTACTCTATGAGTTTATTCAAGATCTGAATGTTTAAAAGTGTCTGGCATTTCTTGCTCCTTCTCTCACCATGTGCTATATCTGCTCCTCTTTTGCCTTCTGCCATGATTGTAAGCTTGCTGTGGCTCTTGCCAGAAGTAGATGCTGGCACAGCACTTCCTGTACATTCTGCAGAACCATGAGCCAAAATGAACTTATTTCTTTATAAATTGTCAAGCCTCAGGTATTCCTTTATAGCAATGCAAATGAGCTAACAGAAAATAAAATAAAATAAAATAAAGCAAACAAACAAAACCTCAATTTAGAACTTTAATATTGGAGAAACCTATCTAAGATGTAAAAAGGTTGAAAACACCTGAACAAAATAGAATCACATGTTTTTAAAATAATAGCCATTCACTTAATTAGAATGACAAGTAAAAGATGCAATGGCAGTACGGTAAGTTAAGTGGATGTAGAAAAAAATGAAACCATATCTTTTCAAAGTTTACTTTTTCTAAGTTATCAAACACCTAACAAAGAAAACTTGAAATAGAACAAATTATCTCAATAAAGTGGAAAATCACTGTTTTATAGGACAGTTAACAAAAGGTAAAGTAAAAGACCTCTGCAGTGCAATTGCTTTTCTTTTGGGGAAGCTCATTTAAATAACCTGGAAGTCAAATCCAATGAAGAGGTATTTGAATGCAATCAAACCTAGGAAGAATGTGTGGTTAAGATTAAGAATGCATATCATATTATAGAAGAAATAAGCAAGAAAACCTGTACTGTAAGCAGGAGAATCTATGGCTCATAAAAATGTAAAAGCATGTTAAATTGCCTAGTTACATTAAAACATTTAGACAAATCAAGAAAAGCCAAATGTATAGAATCAAATTATACTCCAGGAAATCATTGCTTTCTTAGGCCTTCAAGACAAACATTTTAATGTCAGGTCTTAACAGCTAAGTTGGAACTAGAGAAAAAGCAAAGTTGGAACTGGAGAAAGTTGCAATAGTTGAAACAATTGTAGAGAGAACTGTCATCTCAACCAAGCAAAGAGATGTACTATATTAGTATATTAGTCTGTTTTCACACTGCTGATAAAGACATACCCAAGACTGGACAATTTACAAAAGAAAGAGTTGTAATTGGACTTAACAGTTCCACATGGCTGAAGAAGGCTCACAATTATGGTGGACGGCAAGGAGAACCAAGCTCCACCTTATATGGGTGGCAGCAGGCAAAAAAACAACAACAACAACAACAAAAAGAACTTGTGGAGAGAAATTCCCATTTTTTGAAACCATCATATCTCAAGAGACCCGTTCACTATCATGAGAGCAGCATGGGAAAGAAACATCCCCATGATTCAGTCATCTCCTACCGGGTCCCTCCCACATCAGGTGGGAATTATGGGAGCTACAAGATGAGATGTGGGTGGGGACACAGAGCCAAACCATACCATGTACCTTCTGAAGAGGAGAAAGGGCTAAATGACCTGCAAATCATGGGTGGCACAAGATAACAAAAGTTGAACTTCTGAGACAGGAATCTGAAAAGCATAGAGAGGAAAACTCTACCACAAGAAATAAAATTACCATTTAAATGAAGACTGCATTTCTAACCATAAACTAGAAAAACTAAATGGATTTTAGTAAGAAATGTGGCAGAAATAGAATTGTAAAACAGAAAAAATATAACTTCAGTTCAGACGTTTGAAAATTCAAAGAAACAGATTTTACAATTAAAATGAAAAACTTCTTATACCTTTTCTTTTTTCTAAAAACAGATAAATACTTCAGAAAACCTTGTTCTGTCTAACTTAGGGTACCAGAATTTTAGTTTTACTTTTATGTTTTTATCTATTATCTAGTAACATATCTAGATACACAATTTTAGTTACCTGTCTACTTAAACTCAGTCTTTAGAAAGATGTGTAAATAATTACATAATTTTAGTCAACTCGATTACTCACAACATTCTTTTTTTAAATTAATCTCTTACAGTCCTTGAAAGACCTGTTCAGACCTGCTGCAACTTGCTAGACCTTAAGTTTTGTTCTGTAGTTCATTTTTCTTAAACAACCAGTTATTTTACTTTAGGATAAAAATGTACTTTCCCTTTTTCTTTATCATTTTGACTACATATGATTCTCACATGAAAAAATTCTCTTCTTTTTTTAACCGCCTTACCAAAAATGTAACTTCATACCTATAACCTTTTTCACTTTTCTTTCTCCTACTTACTTGTTTCTTTCAGTTTTCTTTCTATTTCCTTTCTAAATGCATATTTTGAAAAACAAAAAAACAAACAAAAAAAAAACCTTTAAATAGCATCTGCATTACACAAAATTATTTCTTCTTTCATAATAAAAAATGAACCTTACTTTTCTGGTACAGTTTGTATATAGAATTACATGTATTAACTAGAATTTTTAATTATCTGTACCCTTAATTTTTAGTGAAAACCTAGGATGCAATCAATTTAAAACTTTTATATATTGAGAACGCATTTTATAATTTTTAGAAACATGTGTTTTCTCCTTCTTTTTTTTTTTTCTTTTTTTTGAGACAGAGTCTTGCTACATCACCCAGGCCGGAGTACAGTGGTGCGATCTTGACTCACTGCAACCTCTGACTCCTAGGTTCAAGTGATTCACCTGCCTCAGCATCCCTAGTAGCTGGGATCACAGGCTCATGCCACTACGCCTAGTTAATTTTTGTATTTTTAGTAGAGACAGAGTTTCACTATGTTGGCCAGTCTGGTCTCGAACTGCTGACCTCAGTTGATCCACTCACCTTGGCCTCCCTCATGTAACTATTTTTAATGTGGCACAGGACATATTTACTAAGAGGCCCAAATATATGTTATCATTCTATAATATTTATGAATCTAAAAGTAAATAAACTTTAGCTTTTGTTTTCAAGACTTAATGATTTAGTATTTTGAGTTATTTGGAAATAACCCAAAATTTAGTGAATATTGTTACTCATTTAACATAACATAATTTTAAGAATACAAATTGCATTAGAAATTCATTTATAAATGTTTATCCTGTTTGCATTTACCTAACTTATTTATTTTAATAATTATATCTAAATTACTTATGAAAACTGAGATATTAGACGGAATTCATGATTATTTCAAACTATTTCCTTGTTAACCATTTTTCATAGCCTGTAAATATCAGGCATTTTTTTACCCAAGTAAGAATCTTAAATTTAAATACATGAGTATTTTACTGATAACTCTGAACACAGCTGTTTTCATAAAATCAACAGCATTAAACTAATCTTTTTCAAAGTTACACACAGATTATTCTGCTTAAGCCTAGATTTGTAGTTTAATAAACTTTGTGGCAATCACAGACACCTTAAAACATCTAGTAAAGACAAATACAATGTTCTCTAACCAGTAAACCCAGGCAAAAATATATGCTTACAATTCTGGCAGCATTTCAATTTTTTAATCAATAGATTTAAAATCAGCTTATTTATCAAAGATTTAATTAAGTCACATGAACTAAGAAATGTTTGGGCCTTACTCCATACTTAACAATTTATATGTGCACTCACTTATTTAAACCAATTTGAATAGAATTTCTTAAGGAGTATCTGGCCGACTACACCAGATTCCATTATATATACATGACATACAACATAATACATGTACATATGTGTAAACACAACTGTATACATATATACACACACACACACACCTACATACATATATACATATACATGCATATATATACACACACACACACATATACACAAAGATCTTATAGCATTCATGTTGAAATTTAGGTCACAAGACAGTAAAACATAGTAATATAAACTTACCAGTTTATCTCCATGTTGTATTTTTAACCAAATTGTGTTTCTAACAAAATGAGACAAGTTAAGAATATCTTGTTTACTGGCTAAGATTTAAGATTGCTATATGTTCTGATAGGCAATCTTATGAAGACTGTGGACCAAACTTTGGGCAAAGAAGTTTCCATAGCAGTTTGATTTTATAAAACCTCTTTCATCTTGTTTTCTTTATTCAGTTTCAAATGACTACGAAAGATAAATTGGTATTCAAATATTTACATTTGAGGAAGGATTGGCCAAATTCTATAAGAAAAACAAAATCTCTAAGTGGCATTAAATTTTAGTAACAAATACATCTTTTTCCTTACCAATCTGGTTCACTTGACTTGTCAATGTTGATAGAAAAATATTTTAGAAAACATTATTTGCCATTGTTTTGGTTTTTTAGCTTTCTCTGATCCATGTGTGTTAGACAATGTGTGTGCCTTTTTTTTTTTTTTTTTTTAACGCTGAAGAAGATACTTTATAATATTGCTCTGAGCTAGAGTTTGACCTGTTTAATCTTAAGAACATCTTTTCTAAGCTTTAACTTTTCATTTTTTAGACCATCAATACTCTGATTAACTGTTTTATCATCCTAAGCAATGATAAGCCAGGCAAACCTAAATTTACAATAAAAGCGATGACACTTAGCTGTCCAGGTTGTTGGTTGTCATAGAGCTACTGCAATTTGTAAAGCCATTTTTAAAATTTGGAAGCCCTTTAAGATTTTTTTCTTTCTTTCTTAGCTAGAATACCATAAGCAGAGAGCTTACCAGCAGAAAAATTAGCAGATTCAAATTTAAAAAAAGATAGAGGGTCTAAAGGCTTCTACATGTCCAAGGTAAACTCACTTCAGTCCCACATTTTGACAACGGGAAGCCAGGAATGTCTCCTGCTGAACTTCTCTTAAAAAGCTAAAATATCTTAAAATAAGGAAATAAGAGTCCAGTTGCTTGAAAACATTTTTTTTATTTGGATAAATTAATGTATTTGCTGAGGTTCTTGCACCAGACTTATCCTAAGCACTAGCCCATATGGGGTGAAAAATCATTCTAAGAAAATATATATATATTTGTACAGCAAGAAGAAAAGATTGAGAAAAACAGAAGAGGACATATGAAAATTAAAAACATTTTCCCTTTCACAGCAGAGCGTTTCTTCTTACTCTGCTATCTCCATTCCCTCTGCCCCCTCTGCATTTCTTCATCACTCTCAGATTCAAACTGACTCTAGGGAAGGGAAGGTGGGGATAATAACTTTTTAATAGAGTGGTCCCCTTTAATGTTGAGTTTCCCAGGAAGAGAATGAAGGCACACAACTTCTGTAGATGGTAATGAATTACCTGCCCTATTTGAGAACACAGGTTTGTGTGCATCATAGTCCAGTCCTGAATCCAACTCACATCTTAGAGCAATTCCACCTCCAATAGTTCATCCCATCAACACACCATGTAGCTAAGAATGCAGATGGGATAAAGAACCATGATCCGAGAAAAGGAAGAAATTGGATTGTACCCCATATGGAAGCAACTAGAGAAGAGTAGCTGCACTAGTCTCTTGGGAAAAGGCAAACAAGGTGTTAAACCGATGAAAGTTAACATGGGAAGGGAAGCCAAAGCATCACATAATTTACTTAATTTTTTTTTTTACATCTTAAAGTGAAGAGAAACTGGCCCTTTTTACTTGGATTGCCAACAAAGCTGATTCAGTGAGAAACATTCTAGGTCTCTTGAGTAATTCAAATGCCTTTCTTGCTGCCTGATGTTATTCATTTAATGTCTTCTCTTCCTGTTCCACAAAAGTTTGCAAAAAATACAGCATGTTTAAGTTTACAGCATCACACCTAGAAGTGTGCCCTGGCTGCTATGTAGAATTCTTCAACTGGTAGCTGCATGCAATTCTGAAACCCGTAGACATTTCTCTTTTGATAGAGCAAGCACATTGTAGTCCAGAAGATTATTATATCAAAGGGTATGT
The DNA here is from genome assembly GCF_007565055.1 of Rhinopithecus roxellana. NCBI lineage: Eukaryota > Metazoa > Chordata > Mammalia > Primates > Cercopithecidae > Rhinopithecus > Rhinopithecus roxellana. The sequence continues at coordinate 29,795,412 of NC_044550.1, read as the reverse complement.
ACATCAAGAGGTGGTGGCTAATGGAAACCGACTATACCCACTACCCCACAAACATAGAAGATCTAAGAGCATCAGAAACCAATCGAGAGGGATTGCTAACAGCACTTCTTGCAACCTTTCCCCTAAAAATGGACTGGGAGAAGTTTCAGCTGGTATAACTCTTCTCAAAAATCTAGTGATTTTGGAAAGGAAAATATTATTAGCACCACATAGATTTAAAAAGAACTTAACCTTGAGGGGAAAATGCTGTAATATTTTTCTAAAGGTAGAAAAAATAATTACAATTCAATATGTCTTTTCCAATTTCTGATTGCAGGGAGACTAGAAATTAATATTATCATATATTATCCAGTCACAATTTCAATAGTTTGAGAGGAAGAATATGTCTGCTAACTATGTTTTGTACAATGTGTGAACATATACCCAATAACTACTTTTGAAATATGAACTTCTGGTCAGAATCTAATTTACAATGCCAAATAAGCACATGATAGTTACAAAACTCTTTGGTTCCCTTAAGCACTATTGGGTTTAATATTCTAATCATTATTTAATGAAGTCATATAATATGTGCATTCCATTGTATATAATATATAATGTCTAATATTTTTTAAAAAGCCATACTATCTGGCAGTTTAGTCACATGTCATGACAGTATCCACATACTGTCCATATAAGGAAAAAATTCTGGCTTATATTCCAATATAGAGATATAAAATCATATAAATTAATAAAAATAAATTTAACACCTGAGGATTATAAAACCAAATATACTACATCTGCTGTTTAAGTTCCATTTTATTATAATATTTGTTTAAGCAAAAAGAAAACAATTGTTTAATATTTCAATATTATTTGGATTATAAATTTTGAAATATAATATTAAGCAAAGTCATGGAATTTTAAGTGCAATGAATCCTACTTTTTCTTATTGTAAAAATGTTTTATTTTCCATTGTGATACTCTTGGGAGTCAGAGAGGCCGCAGTTAATAATTATAGTGGGATGAAAGGAACAGGCTAAGATGGTTTCAGGCAATTCAGTACGTATGTTAGTTCTGTTTGGTTTAATAACTTTTCATCAGTTAAAAATAACATGGGGAATATTAATTACTATTTATTATTTGGAGAAAATAAGTCAGGTAAAGTAAAAAAGACCAAGTAAAAATGTATCAGGTGTGTTTAACACCCAGATATTCTCAGTGACAAAATTTAAGTATGTTTCAAATAATACATTCAGAAGTGATTTTATTTTAGACAATGTAATTGGACTTCCTATTGTTTTAATATGGTGGACTGCTGTGGTTCAGTCAATATTTCATTAAATTTTAGTCTCATTAAAATTTACATGACCAATAGGTCAGATTGATGAAATGTTTTCTGTACAAAAATCTTCACTCAGTTTTGTTTTGTTTTGTTTTGTTTTAACTTGAGAGAATTCAATGGCTGACTGAGGATTGACTTGGTGAATTTACACAAAGTCAAGAAACTTCATGGTACCTTCACATCAACTCCTCACCATTGGAAGGCAGATTAATTCTCAAACAATATCAGATCTAATTTTTTCCATGCTATGTAATAGAATCAAACAGCTATCAAATATTCGTTGTGTAGGGGAAAGTAAAGGACCCTTGTTTAGAGAACCTGTGTAAATGAAGCCAGATCCCCGAAGCACCACTTGGAGCCATTAACCTGTATTGGAAATTGGTAACAGATAAACTTTTTATAGTATTAAGCAACTGTAATAGTGGGACTGTTCATTACAGCACCTAGTGAGTGCTACTCTACTTAATAAAAGCATATAGGTTTTACATGACTTGAAATATTGTATTTTAAAACATCATTAGCTATTTTATATCAATAGTACTTTCTTTAAAAAGTTCCAGATTTTTATCATATTGAAATTCATAACATGCTTCATGGATTAGGATATGTTTATTTTTTATTTGTGCTTTACTTTCATTGCCATTCTACTCCTGTTCTTCTTTTCATTATTACGTCTTACAATTTATGAGAAATTTGGTCTGCACTGTTACCAGTGGAAGCTTCATGTCTCACCTCACTGGATTCCTATTCTTGTTGTGCATGACTGCCCTTAATACATGAAGTAAATATGCAGCAGTTGTATTGAAAAGTGAGTCTACCTATAACCGTAAGCATAGCACTGCTTTATAACTGGCATTTCTTTCTTGCCTTGGAAATAATTATTTCAATTAGTTAGGGTAGAGGTTTTGTAGTTTTCATTCATACTAACAAAGCTGTCAGCCACACTGAAGAAAATACAAAGCAAGCTAGAAAACACAGAGATTTAAGGCTTTTGTAAGTAGCTTATGTCTCAGTGGAAAATCTCCAAGAGCTCTGAGTAAATAAATATGAGACTGTTTGTTCTAAATAAAAGACTTATCCTAAAAGGTGGAAAACAAAAAAGGAAGATGTGGAAGACATTCGTGAAACCATAACGTGATGCCCAGAAACTGCCTTCTGTGAACAATGACATCTTCTGTGCTCCTGAGATTAGTTCCCAGGAAAAGTAAGGAAAAGGGAGTGCACACCACATTGAAAAGTAATTCCTGCTGGCTGAAACTAGATTTCTTGAACTCAAAGAAGTGAAATGCTAAATAAAGACAGAAAAATCTAGTTTTCCCATGATTGTGAAATGTATTTAGATGTCAATTGATCATAATTACACTATCATGAATACATTATCTACCTACACATTTCCTTATATATTAAACATTAAAGTTTACTCATACCAGTTTTTACAGTAAGTGGAACCAGAGGAAATATGAATAATTTAACAAATTTACTGGAAAATTAAAGGTCTTTTTTAAACTTTTTTTTTTATTACATAGACTAATAGTAATTATTGTGTCTTCATATACCCTCCAGGTCAAAATTCTTTTTCCAAGATGAGTTTTCTCATAAACACAGACATAATGCATCTGTCAAATGACCTTTCACCTTCCGTAACATTTTGAGTGCCAGTACTCTTGGTCTTTCAATAACCTTCACGTGGTTTGCAACATGACACTCGTTCACAAAAATACAACTTCCGTGGCAAAGACATTTACCTGTAAAATATTGTCCCTTTTTTCATTATATTTTTGTTATCAGTTCAACTCTCAGTTACTTGACAAAGAGATTTATGTGATATTTAGTAAGAAAGATTTTATGATAAGAATGCATGCAAAACATTAGTGCACTTGTATGAACAAGCCAGAGTTTGGTGAAAATACATAGGAGGGCTGATAGCCATGATGTCTTCAAACACTGTGGCAAAGCAACAGGTGTGACATTTTACATAAAATTCCTTAAAAATACATTATATAGAACATTTAGTGCACACAAGTACACACATGCACCTCTTTACAAAATCAGAGAGAGTAATAGTCACCTTAGAACTGGATGAGAAAATTATAATTTCTCTAGAATTTGAATTATATTATCTATATTTATATTTTAATAGACTATTTTGCTAACTATAACTGTAAGGTTTATGACATCAGGAGAAATATCGGAAGAAGGTCAGCATTTTTGGAAATGCATCTGTTTTCTTACCATATGCTGGAAATTTCTTAATGATACTATAATGCAGAAAACATCACTTTTCCTTTACGGCTTTTCTTATTTCCATTTGTCAAACTGGGATTCTCTGGGGCCAGTTGGAGAACGTTACTTCGAAGGGATTGTTGCTTGTAAACTTCAGGTTATATTACATTCTTTGAAATGAAGCTTCTTAATTATAGTATAATAATGTTTTATTCATTCAAAGCTGTTAAAGCATAATGTCTTTATTATAACAAATAGCTTAATTAATTTAAATATGACTTTATTGAGGAATAGCCAATTAATCTCCCATTAAAAAGTTTTAGCACAAATCTGAGTCAAAATAACACATATAGTTGTTAATTCATTATGTGTCTGGCTCTAAAAAATTTAATTCTACTTAAGAATGTAGACACAATGAGGAATAGTTGACATTTTTGACTATCAAAATAGCACTTTGAAATTTCTGATTTGACATTATAAACTTGTATATATCGAAGAACAAAATTTAGTTAATGAAAATTCATCATTAACCTTGAAGAGACATTTGTGAACACGTTATTAGGAAACAACTATCAGCTGTTGTCATGCGAATATCCTGTCCTATTTTCATATATTATAGAAAAAAAATAAGGAATACTTGTAACATTTTATCCCAATTGTTTGTTTGACAGCGTATATACTTGTTCTACCACCTGCTCACTAGTTCTTCATCACAGGCCTCATACGCTCTTTTTTAATTGCTTAAGAGAAATCAAAGTTTGTCTTTAAAACTCAAATTCAACTAGATTTAAAGTGAAAGTTACTTACTTATGTATGAATTTATTTGTATGTTTGTTTCTACTTCTAATTTTGTCATATCAATATATTTTTTCCAACTCAGATACTGAGAAATGATTATAAAAACTCTAAAAATATCATGTGGCATGTGCAATATACACTGCATGGAACTCAAAAGTCAGAAAGAATTCCTGTGGCCAGCCTGTGTCAAGATTATATAAAAGATGGTAGATGATGGCGTATTGATAGTGTGCTCACTAAGAAAGGTAATTTGTCACTGTTAGCTTCCTCTTGCAAGTTATAAAACAAATTTCCAGTGGGTTTTCTCCCTATTGTGAAGAAAAGTGTTTATTATTGTATAATGTATATTTATAATTGTTATTTTTTCCTTTTCATCATTTTATCTTACATTTATAGCTGTAACCTCTGGATAAGATCATTTTCATGAGTTGTGTCAGACCATTTTGAGGTGATTTGAGTGGCTGTGTTTGTACTGTGACCATCAGCTGTCTTCAGTGGCTTAATCCAAGTTAATCCAGTCACTATCTTTTCTTCAGTATTTCAGAACTGGGACTAAATTACTCTATTTACCTCAGTTTGAATAGTGAAAAAAGGTGTGATCTGAGCTTGGCTATATGAAAAAAAAAAGTAGAGAGAGCCAGTCTATAGAGGTTGGTAAGCAAAATTGAAGTCACAAAGAAAAAGAAGCATGACAGAAAGCGTAATGTCTGAGTTTTCGATATTGCTCTTCTTTCTAGTTCCAGTTTCCCACAGTCCTGCTGCATTCCTGCCCTGGAGTTCCATGGAATACTTTGTAGGTATCCTTACCAAAATGTCTCATTTTAAAAAGTCATCCCAAGTGATTTTCTCTTACTTACACCTAAATTTTCAGGTAATGCAAGTCTTACCAATGTATGAATTCTTATAATATATAATTGATAAACTTCACAGCCTCAGATTGTTACAGGATCACTGGGGTGTAATTTTTCTGGCTGGAAACCTCTGTGGTTATGGTGCCTTTGCCCAAGTTTTTTGGTCCAGGAAGTATGAGGAACACAGACAAGTGAAAGGTGAAAGAAGAAGTTTTATTTAGTATTAGAACAGCTCAGAGGAGTGGGTAGTTCCTTTCCGTAGGCAGGTTGCCCTGTGGAGTGTTCAGCTTTCTGCAGAGAGGAGGCCCTGGAGAGGGTAGCTCTTCTCCATAGCAGGTTGTTGGGACATTTCTATAGGTTTCTGAAACTCTCAGTGAAGAGGGTAGCTCCTTTCTGCTCCCTGGTCTCTGCAGCTCTCAGCAGAGAGATTACACCTCTCTGCAGCTGGTCCTCCCATCATCTCCAGCTATCAGCAGAGAGGGTACTCCTCTCAGCAGCTGGTCTTCCAGTTCCATCATCTCTCTGCCCTCTTTGTCCTCTGGCCATCCTCTGCCCTGCTCTATTGAGTCCAGGGCTTTTATGGACCTCAAAGGGGAGGAGGCACCTGCCGATTGGCTCATGGGCAGCCAAGGGAGGGCAAGAATAGGCACCATGAGTTCCCATTCAAGTGAGGCAGGAGTAGCAGCCTAACCCCCATCCTTCAGGCCCTCCCTGGCCTGACAAAGGGGCCTTGCTGGGAACTCATCCCCTTCCACCTAGGAATAATCTGCTTGCCTGCTGTTATTCATAGTCCCAGGGTTGGAGCCAGTAGCAGAGAGAGGCCAGGTGGCAGGAGCAGACACCTCCAAGCCAGCAAGGACAAAGGTCTAGGGGGTGGCTGGGGTTGTCCTTTCTGGGGGCCCCCAAAGGTCCAGGCTGCAGAGATGTCCAGATCCTACATTCGGGAGGACACCCGCAGATGCACCCGTGGAGCTCCTGCCCTGACAACTTGGAATTGGTTCCTGCTTGTTCCCAGATCCTGCTTGCTCCATGGAGTGGGAGGCACAGATTTCCAGCCATGGGTTGGGCTGTTGCAGCTACATCCAGGAGGGCGGATCCTGCTTGCTACTGGCCCCCTGCAAGAGCACAGGGAGTCTCAGATCCACAGCCTCCATTTGGGCAGCTATAGCCCTGCCCAGCAAAGTTGGGGCTCCCACCAACACCATGGAGTCTGCTGTCCCAGCCATGCCTCCCTGCTGCAGCCAGCATGACAGCAGCAGCCAGTGCCATCAAGATTGGATGAAAATCCCAGTTAATATTTAGCTCATGGTCTGTATCTCTTATGTCCCTTGTCTTTTGAACAAACATTCTTAGGACATGGCCATCATCATACATCTTTCCTACTTTACCTCTTACTCTTCAGTCCTTGGGCTTCAATCTCTATAATTACAATTAATAAATATTGAAAATATTGCATTACTGCAGGCTTTCATATAAACTTCAACTTCTTTATTAGAGCTTGTTTTAGCGTGCAGCATATGGCCTTTGAATGTACCATCGGTGGATTTTGATTGTGATGTTTAACAAAGTATTAGTTAAGTCTACTTGGTTTTTAGTGTTGTTCATGTCTTGTGTTTCCTTGTGGATCTTCTTTACAGTCATTCTATCCATTGTTAAAAGTGGGGTATTCAAAGCCCCAGTTTTTATTATTGAACTGTCTATTTTTTCATTCAATTCTGTCTGTTTTTCCTTCATGCATTTTGGGACTCTGTTGTTAGGTTTACATGTAATTTTATACATCTCTGGTATATTGATCATTTTATTATTATAAAAGATCTCTCTTGATGTCTTATAATAGCTTACTTTTATTTTGAACTTTTTCATTTGACACAAATGTTGCTTGTTCGGCTTTCTTATGTTGCTGTTTCCATGATACAACTTGTTACCTCCTTTTAGTTTTAACCTGTTTGAATTTTGAATTTAAAGTGTGTCTCCTGTATACAACACTTAATTGGATTTAAGAAAAAAAAAAAAAACAAAAACTCTGATGACCACTGATTTTTGTTTTGATTGTTTAATCCACTCCCATTAAATGTTATTATCGATATAGTTTAATTTTTTTTTTTTTTTTTTTTTTTTTTTTTTTTTGAGACAGAGTCTCACTCTGTCACCCAGGCTGGAGTGCAGGGGCCGGATCTCAGCTCGCTGAAAGCTCCGCCTCCCGGGTTTAGGCCATTCTCCTGCCTCAGCCTTCCGAGTAGCTGGGACTACAGGCGCCCGCCACCTCGCCCAGCTAGTTTTTTGTATTTTTTAGTAGAGACGGGGTTTCACCGTGTTAGCCAGGATGGTCTCGATCTCCTGACCTCGTGATCCCCCCGTCTCGGCCTCCCAAAGTGCTGGGATTACAGGCTTGAGCCACCGCGCCCGGCCGATATAGTTAAATTTACATCTGTCATCTTACTTTTGTTTTCTCTATGTTGCATGGTTTTTTTACCTTGATGTTTTCCTATTTCTGCTTTAGTGCTTTCACTTCCCTCAAGTGAATATTTTATAGTTCAATTATTTATTTCCTTTCTTGATTATTTTGCAATATATTTTTGAGCATTTCTGTAATGACTAATCTAGGGCTTTCTATATACATCTTAACTGACAGAATCTAGTTTACATTTATACTAATTTAATTTCAACTAAAAATAGAAAGTTACATTTCTGTAGCCCTATTTCTCTTCTCCTTTGCATGTTAATTTTGCTATATTTATTACATCTATATATGTTATAATCTAATAATACATTGTTATATTTATTACTTCATATAATAATATATATGTTAAAGAAGCTGAGAGAAAAAATAACAAATATATATTTATTGATTTTGTTATATAAACCTTATTATTTCCCACTTCCGATTTTCTTTATTTGGTCTCGTGTCTTTAGTTATAGTCTGGTGTTGTTTCTATATTCCAGTACTGCTTTGCTTGCTATCACAATGTGTATTATGTTCCTACATGTTATATGCTCAGCAACGCTTTTGTTGACATATTATCTGCATTATAAATCAGTTAGGAAAAAAAATTCATTTATTGTTTTTTATATGTACATAATTACCTTTAACAGTGATCTTTATTGTTTCAGGTGGATTTAAAGTACCATCTTGAATCACTAGCTGCTACCATCCTAAGGAACTTGAAAAAATATTTTTTGATAGGTGGATCTGCTAGCAATTAATTCTATCAGCTTTTGTTTATCTTGGATTGTCTTTTCATTTATTTTATCCTGGAATGTCATTTATTTGCCTTTACTTTTGAAAGTTAGTTTTGGGGCTATGAGTTTCTTTATAAGTAATTTGTTCTTTCAGTACGTTCAGTATGAAATTCTGCTCTCTACCATTTCTGATAAGGTGTTAAATGTTAATCTCATTGTGATTTCATTGTACTTGACAAATCATTTTTTTCTTGCTGTCTTCAAAATTTCCTTTTGTTTTTCACTTTCAGCATTTTGCTATGATGTGTAAAGTCACATTTTTGTATGTATACAGAAACCTTTGTTTTTACATCCTTCATCCTCCCACCACAGTCTAGATTGTGACTCACGCGGCTGAACCTCTATGTCCTTGCAAATCCATTACTGGTAACTTAGTGGCCTGCCATGTGCCCTCTGATTACACACCCTCTCCTGCTAAAATAATAATTTTTTTTATTTTATGTTCTCACTTTCTTTTTTTTTTTTTTTTTTTTGGCTCCTATATAACTATTCTTAAGCAGTGTTTTGCTTTTGATACTCATTTTGAACATTAAATGAATAGATTCACACTCTGTGAATTCCTCTGTGGCTTCTATTTAATTAAATGTTTAGATTTGTAGATATATTCACGTAAAAATGTATAGTTTTCAATTCATTATCCACCATATGTACTAATCTATTGTTTCACTTTACTACCCTTATTAATTGTACATTTGATAGAGATGTTTTCAAAGTTTCATACTATTCCTTTTACAAGAAGTTGCTTTAAATAATCTTGTACTGTTTCCCAGCTCATGTGCTCAAGATTTGCTCAAAGGGTTATATTCATGAGTGCAGTTTCTGAGATATAAGATATATAATATTTGTGTTGAACTTCACTAGTCATCTTAGCCAGGATCCTTTAGAAATCAGAGCTTAAGGCGATGATTACAATATTAACATTCTAGGTAATCTCTGCAAACCCTAGGCAGTTATGATAAAGGCAAAAGATTGTGAGGTAAACAGTGATTGCAGATAATACCTACCCTATTGTCTACTGTTTTAAAAATGTGGCAGAAATTCATAGCAGATATCTCAGTGAGCATGTTCTTTGTAAATTCTGTAGGAGTTTAAAAGAGAACTACATCTTAGAGTATATGTGGTAATCCTCTCACCAAGAATGCATAAAAGATTCTGCTACTTCACAACATCATCAGTTTTTTAAAATCCACTTTACTTTTGCTAGTCTAGTGAATATAACATAATTTCTCAATATTATTTAATTTCATTTCAGTAATTAGGATGGTCCACTTGCCTTTACCATAAAATACTTATCATATATTTTCTCATTATTTGTGGATTTTTAATCTTTTTTCCATTGACATAATGATATATTTATTTTAGTTCTCTAAAACATTTTCACTGTATTCATTACAAAAATATTTTTATACATGACTTGACTTTCACTTCATAAAATGCTTTATTAGGAAAATGTACAGTTTGCAATAATGACCTTGGCTTTTTTTCTGTGAATAAAAAATTTGATTTTCATGCATTTCTAAGTTAGGGAATTTTCTTTTCCTTTTTTTGAGACAGGGTTTCGCTCTGTCACCCAGGATGGAATGCAGTGGCAAGACCACAGCTCACTGCCTCAACCTTGTGGCCTCAAGAGATTCTTTTGCCTCAGTCTCTGAGGTGCTGCGATTATAGGGCGCACCACTGTGCCTGGCTTAAGTTAGTTTTAAAAATATTTTCTTTACGGATATGTAGAGGATAGCCACTAGTTTAATACAAGTCATTTAAATATAGGATTCCTTTTGTTGTTCTTGTTGTTGTTATTGCGTTTTTGTTTTTGTGTTTTGGTTTTTGTTTGTTTGTTTGAGACAGAGTCTTTCTCTGTTGCCCAGGTTGGAGTGCAGTGGAGTGACCTCAGCTCACTGCAATCCCCACCTCCTGGGTTCAAGTGATTCTCCAGCCTCGGCCTCCCGGAGTACTTGGGATTACAGGTGCCCACCACCACACCCAGCTAATTTTTGTGTTTTTACCAGAGACAGGGTTTTACGATGTTGGCCAGGCTGGTCTCAAACTCCTGATCTCAGGTGATCCGCCTGCCTTGGTCTCCCAAAATGTTGGGATTATAGGCGTGAGCCACCACCCTCAGCCACAATTCCCATTTTTGTAAAGAAACTATGCAGTTTACCCTTGAACAACATGGAGACTGAGGCTTCCAACACTCTGTGCTTTTGAAAATCATGTATAATTTTTGACTGTCAAAAAATTAATAATAGCCTTCTGTTGACCAGCAGCCTTACTGATAACATAAACAGTAGATTAACACTTATTTGGTGTATTAAATGTAATTATAAATATATTACGTTCTTACAATAAGTAAGGTAGAAAATTGTTATTAAGAAACTCATAAGAAAGGAAAATATATTTACTACTCATTAAATGGAAGTGGATCATCATAAAGGTCTTCATTTACATCTTCATGTTGAGTATGTTGAGGAGGAAGAGGAGAGTTTGGTCTTGCTATCTCAGGGTTAGCAGAGACTGAAGAAATTTTTCATGTAAATGAACCTGTGCAATTCAAACTCGTGTTGTTCAAGGGTCACCTGTGTGTGTGTGTGTATGTACATATATATGTATTCAGTTTTCTTTATGATATTAGTAATCATATTTAAAATACACATTATCAAGACAAGTAGAGAAAACTATCTCTCTGAGTTTGTTATAATTTTACATAGGTATTTAATGGATAAGATCATTGTTTTTGATACTAAACAGAATGATATTTAACTTAATTGGAAGTCTACACCTTCAGCTTGAGATAATTAACAGTCTAATCACAGTTTCTGAGGATGAAGAAGCTTGTCTAAGGTGGGGGATAAATCACCTCACAAAGCAAAATCTTTATTATATCTGCATCAGAATTAACAGTCATTCAAATTATGGCTGGCATTTCAGGACTGCTTCATGCTCCAACCCCCTTTATATATTGGACAATTATATCTGAATACTATGTTATATTCCTATGACATTAATCTTTATCAGATTTTCTAAACCAAATAAAATGTAGTGCTTGAATAGAAAAAATAATTTATCCACTATGCAAAACAAATGACTCATACAGAGCTACTAAATAGCTGTATTCTTGATAATAAAAACGATTCTGTAATTAACACTAGCAGTTAGGTAAACAAAAGTTTATTTACCTGATATAATTCTGTATAAAATTCTCATTGTGAAAGCCTTCTATTTTTAAAAATAATTCTATTTACTGGAATTTTTAGAAAGCCTTGATAAGGTAAATGAACTTACTTCAAATGTGTAAATGTTCAATTCATAAGAAACAAGAGCTACTACATGATTAGTAGAAATATAAAAAGTCCTAAAAAGAATGATGAAAATTACATTTTATACAATTTTGACTTTAATTTTTAGTTAAAAAAAGGAGTAAAGACAAACTGACACATGTCAAACTTCAACATGTAAAAATACACAGTGATCAAGAACGAAAAGCCTATTGTATGATTAATATGATTAGTACAAATATGAAGACTATTATTGCATTTTAATATCTATCCAAGTTTTCTACTTACTGGTATATGATTCACTTGATGGTATTGAGGAACCATCCTAAAAGAAAAAGAATTAAATATACCTCTATCTATCTATCTATCTATCTATCTATCTATCTATCTATCTATCTTTTTTTATATACATGATTATATCTTGCAAGCTTCCAAAAATTCCATTAATCAAGATTGCTCATTAAAACATACTTGCTTTGTGAAAAATATATAGACCTATAATAAAATGATTATATAATGACCTTCCTATTGACTAGTGACCAATACATTACAACACATAATTGGGCATGAAAATCATCAAAAGGAATCAAGGAATTCATCCTTTATAATTTTTACTATTATTTCCCTAACTATTGTACTTGATTAGTTTTATTCCAATAGCAGTATTTTAAGAGAAGGGATACTTCTATTCTAGAACTGGACTGTACAATATGAGAGTCCTTAACCACATGTAACTATTTTTCTTTAAACTAAATATAAATACATATAATTTTAAACTTGCATTCTCATCCACAATAGCCACATTTCAACTGCTTAACAGCCACATGTGGCTAATGGCTACTATAATGGATGGAGAATATACAGATCTTTCCATTATTGCAGAAAATTCTGTTGGATACCACTACTTTAAAAGTAACAAATTACAGTGGTAAAAGTTAAACTGGTTATGAAAGTGCCAGAAAAAAATGACAATGTAAGAAGGCAATATATTTAAGTGATTAAGAAACCAGACGTTAAAGTAAGATATATAAGTTTTATTCTTGCTGCACACTTACTAAATGCAGAACATTGGGAAAATCACTTGATTCCTCTAAGCGTTAATTTATTCACTGAAAAAATGAGCCTCAAATTATCTATAACAAGCTACTGAAAGGGTTAATTAAAATAATGTATGCAGAATGCTTAGTGAATTGCTAAATCACTAGTGGACACTCAATAAAGAGTTCTTACTATTTATTAATATAATTTATTAAAATTTATTCACAATATCACAAGACATATGATATGGCAGGAGTAGAGGTGCTTCTAAAAGTCAATGAAGTCATAACCAAGACACAGTCATCGTCATAGAATCCTCATAAGAAGTAGTTCTATATTGCAATATACATCAAAATATTTGTTTAAAATTTTCTGGATTTCCATTAATTAAATTTTGACTAATTTGTAAGCTTTTCATTTTAAATTTGTAGTAATATTTAAAATATAAATTAAGAGAAAGCATATAGATATATTCTCTTATTTAACTATAGTGCGTTACAGACAAAGCCACACTTTTGTTGATTCATAGCTTGATCTCAGAGATCAGGTTGGAATGAATAATTGTTTTGTGCTGAGAAGGACAGCCTACTCTATTAAACTTAGAACTAGAAAGAAAAGATATTTTAATCCCTCTTTCTATCTTCTCTCTCCTTGTATATCTTCCTGCACTTCTTTTCCTTTCTCCTGGAGATGTTCTAACTTTATTAATATCTCTTTAAACGTATTGCACTCACTTGGCCATGATTTCCCAAATAAAATGTTCATAGAATAAAATGAAAAAAAAAATCTTTTCTTAACCTGGTAATAATATGGAGATAAACTACAATTAGTACTATTTATTGAATATTTAATATGTGATAGGCTCGTTGGCAACTTAGTTGACCATTTGATCAAATTAAGCACAACTGTGATGGGGTTGGAAATAAAATCTTGAATGCTTTAATAACAAGCACATTGTTGACCATAGATAAGAAGTTCTCATGCTCTTTCATGTATGTCAGGGACCCAGAATATTATAAACACGTCTTCAAAAGACACACATTTTTAAATGAAAGTTATGTGTGTATAATATAGACAATAGAAAGTAAACAGTGAATCTTCATGCTGCTTCCAGTTTTCTGGCCCTTCACCTCTGAATTAATGACTGTGATATCAGGGGTTTCTGGTTATTTCTTTCCAGCATAAAACTTGTGTTTGTATATATCTGATATTTTACAGTTTGCCTATATTTTCTAAATTTTCAAAGTATTAATAGTTAAGACATTATCTAATTAAATTTATCAAAGGATTCCAAAGCTGTATTTAGAGTAATATATATTGCATTAATATTTTTATTATAAAACAAAAATGATAAAATTGTGTCAATTTGATTATTCGATATAACTACAAAATGAATAATGATTTAAACTTGAGGAAAATATAAAGTAAGAAGTTTTAAAAGTATTTATAAACATAAATTTTAAAATTTATAATTATACATTTCAAATGGGTAAATATAAATCAATATTATATTGATATTTGATCCAATATTGATTAGAGTCCCTAGAGGATTTAAAGTATATATATAAATACAATATATAAAATCCAAATAAAAATAGTTTATAATTAGAGGAAATTGACAATCTTTAACACAGCATATTTTTAAATTAAACATACACAAGTACTCATATTACTGTATACTAAATATTTTCAAATCTTTGATATAAAATGTCTAGGTAAACAACTAACGTATTTATTTAAGAAGCCATAGAAAGACTGACATGATTCAATATCAAGAACAAGTATGTTTTCACAAAAAAAATTTATTTTTATCTTAACTTTACTTTTACCTTTTCCAATGTAAATCTGAAATTATTTATACCAGCTAAAAATGTTAATATATCTTTAAAGACCACAATTTTCAATGTTAGTGTTTTAAAACATGTCTAATGCATAGAAAAATTACAGATTTATAATTCATAAATGTATTTTAAAGATATTATTTAGAGTACAAATATTTAGAAGATAATATCAAATAGATAATATAAATGTAGAAATAAAAATTTCAAATAAAGTATTTGCAAACATAAACTTGCAGATATATAACATATAAATATTTCAAGATAGATCTTTAAAATATATGACATATATCAAGATAAATATACCAAATAAGGTTTATTTGTAGAATTTCTAAAGTCACTTAATACTACAAAGAATTTACAAAATTTTATTTAAAAAAGGAAAAATTATAATTAACCTGATAAATACTAAATATCCATATAATTACTTTGAAAATTTATTTTCAATGAAAATAATGAACCATGTAATTGTACCTCATGATCAAGGATTTCAGATATCTTCATTCTAAGAATTAAAACCACTTGAATTACATGATGTAGTTATTGAGATTGAAAACTGGGACATGTCAGCATGACTCGACTATTTGTTCCATGAAAGTATTGTCCAGAAAGTTAAGAATGCAAACTATTCAATATTATCATTATCCAATTCAGGAACATCTTGCAAACACGTTTATCCACATACACCATTTGCTCTTCTGGGCAAAAGCTTTCTTATGAAAACAATGGATTGTTCACATAAATATTTCTCTTGTTAAAACTTGCTAGAAGATGCTCATCTCCCTTGTCCACCAATTTTCACCTATAATCATGATTTCTTTTTTTAGTCTCTATCAGATTCTTACCATGAAAGTCCAACTTGAGAACACCTTGAAGTTAGGAGCCCCAAATCCTACCTTCCACTGTTTTCTTTTTGTTTAGCTGTCATTAAAAAATCTATTAAAATAAGCTGGGTTTTTTTTTTTTTTTTTTTTTTTTTTTTTTTTTTTGGCGTTAGTGTTTTGCTTGACCAAAAGATTTTTTTTGTTTGTTTGTTTCTTTTCATCTCTCTCTCTCTCTCTCTCTCTCTCTCTCTCTCTCTCTCTCTCTCTCTCTCTCTCTCTCTCTCTCCCTCTGTGTGTGTGTGTGTGTGTGTGTGTGTATGTGTTTCTCATGGTCATCTTTTGGGAAATTGACATTTATTAGCTCAAGATTATTTCACTATGGTCCAAACCCTTTTTCAGGCCCCCATAAGCTTCCTAAGCAGAGTTCTCTTTGAGCTCACCAATTAATATGTCATGTTTTGGTCTGAGATCTGAAATATTTTTGTTAAGCTTCCAAATGTTCACTTTATTTTCGTTTCTTAGAAGATCTTTTTCATAGACATTCTTCTACTCACAAAACATATTTTAAAGCTCAAATTATTTGTAAAAACTCATTCTAGATTATCACACTGCTGTTGGTTTCTATCTCTTTCCAATGTGTTTGATAAGTTTGTCAGAGGCATTCTGTAAAAAAAGAATACAGACATGGGCTTCAGTAGTCTGTAGTCAACCTACTACAAAGACTGACAGTTCAGATGGTTTTGTAAGACCAGTATCATTGGGACAAATTCTGTCTTCTCTAATCTTTTCAACATCCAATAAGAATTTTCCTCTTTGTGTCCCTTAGGATTTCTGTATTTAGTTTCATTGACCGGATGTGGGAATCTTGTCAGGCTGCCAGTTGGTAATAATTGATCTTTACTCAGGTTCCAGAAATGTACAGATATTCAAGCACAATTTTTATTGATTATCTTAGAGTCATCTCTGTCTAAACTCATGTCGCCTCCATACCCTGCATATATTTAGAAAAGAATTCGAATTTTAATTTATATGACTATCTTTCTAAATGGCATTATTTTATTAACAATTATTTAGTATGGATGAGGCTACTTTTGAGAATACTAGAGAAAACACTATTGAATGTAATTATAGCAATATTGCAAACATACAAATGTACAGATTTTCTAATAGTATGAGGTTACTTCTTACAGAAATTCAGATTTTAAAATTGTGGCCTATGAAACAATCCTAGCTAATAGAAACAAAACCTGTGAAGGATTTAAAATTGTCTCTTTTAAATTCTCACTAATCATAATCTGAAACTAGTTGTTTTTATCGTGCAATGCTTCTCATGCTTTCCTCTACAAATCTCTTGCCTTCTACTATTATTTCTTTTTGTGACCCACTTCTACTCCCTTCTGCTCATCCCTTATCTTCCCAAAATCAGTTGCCTGTCAAAGCTAAACCTCTTTCAGAATGCAGTAAGCTCTGTAAGGAGGATTTTAAGCTTGATCTTGGTCTGATGTGATAAACATTTTTTTTTTCCCAAAGCTTAGACAAAACAGAAATTTACAGAAGTATTTATAACAAATATAAGGATCCTGTATCTACATTATTTATTTATGAATTTGTAGAATTTCAGACAGAGGAAAAAGAAATGGTAGAGTGGAAAAGTGTGAGGATAACTTAAGTGTGCCCACATTTCACAAGAAACCAGGAGCTTTTACAAAAGCTGAAAATCTTGGTGTTGGAAAATATTTTTGGTGACTATCCTCAAAGTCATTCCTGTGAAAAAACATATATCATTATATTGTACTTCAGACACATGCTCTTAAACACTTTTATACAGAACTCAGGAGTAGACCCTAATGCAGATATAACCACAGACAGCTCTTTTCTTACATTGGTTAATATCCTTGACCCAGATATAAAAGATATGCATGTGCAAGAAAAATTAAAATGATAAATATTCCATGGCAAATCTCCAACTTTTCCTGATCATTTGAAATAGCATTATAACAAAAGCATAAAATGACTAGAGCAGTTGTTTTCAGATATAACAATTTGATGCTCACAGTCTACTCTTTAAGCACCAGGAGAGATACCTATAGTGCCTGAAAACACATAAATAGATATTGTAAGCAGAATATATATTTCTGAAAAGAGTTGTCCTGTGCTAAGAGACTAAAATAAAGAAATAAGATGCTTTTAAAAAATGAATGTTCCGAAGTAGGAAGTGGAACTAAGTATCTGATTTCTCACTTTACTCTTAAAGTCATAAGAAAACATTGCTAAAATGTTACTTTAAACATTTGCTAATCATTTTGGTATTATTACTGCTATATCATTCTTAAACCATATCTTAGAAATTATTGTTTATTATTCATAAACTAATAATGTGTGTGTATGCCTTTGAGAACTTTAGGCAGGCAACAATCTAACCCTGAAACTGTCACCAGTGACTTTTAACCAAGGAGAATATTTCCTCCTTTGTGAGAAAACTACTACTTATTTAAAAGAAGAAGAGATCACCTTGTTGATCTCTTACTTGATATCTCTTAGGATTCCCCTAGTCATAATCAGATTAGAAGCTAATTTGAATATTGATTTACTGGTATCATTTTGTCTAAAGAAAACCCTAAATAAAGTGCTTTAGGATGTGCAGATTCATTATGGAACAAGTATCATACTGATTAAAGCAGCTTCAGATTAGGCTAGGGATATCATTTCTACATCATTACTTTCAGCCAGCAAAAAAACAGTGAAAACAAATCTGTTTTTCCAGTTTTAAAATCTGCTGTACTGTCCAAGGTGCTAAGCAACACCAGTTACAGGATGAATCTAGTTCTAAGAAGTCAGTTAAAGTTTTTTAAAAAATTACTGAAAATGAATTAGGAATTTCTCAGTAATTTTGAATATCTTCATGGTGTCCTTTTTAAGAAAGTTTAAAGAGCTCTTCTACTTGCAGTACAAATAGCAAATAATAATATTAATAACGATAAAAGTCTCAATAAGGTTAAAAGATCAATTTTTAAAGGACATGCAGAGGTTTATTATTCCAGAAATATTCTAATCAAGTAATCAAGATTCAATAAAGTGTTAATGAGAAAATGTTGTCTCCTGAAACATAATTGTCGATTCCTGTCAAAATGAACTTTAATATTATTTGTATCAGGAATCACAATAATCAATCATAGACAAATCCTAGTTAATCCAAATTCAGTGAAACAACTTGTTAAATTTCACTGCTACTCTATATTCATATAGTCATATAGCATACAGAATTTTAGCAACACACCTCAACTAGTATGTGTATCTCATTTTAATTTTAAACAAAAAACAACAAATCACAAATACAATGTGAAAGCATTTGTGAAACATTTTATTTTAAAAAATATTAGATATTTTTCCAAAAACTAAAAATCTTGTTGTATTGGTTACATTATTCTCTCATACTTCATATTTTTCTGGATTGATATGTGTTAACGTAGAACATTTTCACAATCAGTAACTATGAACAATACGTTCAGGGGCTTTACCAAAGTTCCCAGACTTTTACATAAAACAGATATTAACAACCAAACCTAATTAAATATAAACGAGTGAATTTAAGGCTTTCATCTAGATGTGATAGCTCTGATTTCATGACTGATTGTTTAACAGTGGTGTTATTTCACAGTAGTTACAATGCTTACTAAGAAGTAACTCAAGTAATGATACAAAATTAGAGCACTTTTGTTTTAGAAAGGTTGTTTCTTTGTTTCTTCATTTGCTTTCTATTATTTTCGCTTAAAGTATTATTTTTATTTTAGATCAAATGTTCTAAAGAAAAAATTTACATAACAATGGCAAACATAGATATCTCTTTATTAAGTCGTTGATGTTTGTGTATATTCTTTGAAATATCAAGACAGGTTAGTTCTACTTCTTACTATGTCACCCTCTTTTCAACTTCTGTGATAACCAATATTCTATGGAGTGAAATTGGAGCATATCATAATTTTCTGTTTTATATCATAACTACTTATTCCACAAAGAACAACCGCAAACTTTCAATTGTGAGAAAGTGTTTAAGTTCAAATTGTGAATGGCAATTCTTACAGACCCACATATTTCAAGAAGTAAAAGACTACTATAGCAACTTATTTAGTTTACTCATTCTGAACAGTTCTCCATCTGGGACGGTCTTGATATCATTGGAGTCCATTGCCTAAATTGCTGTAAGTTCACTTCCCTAACTTACACTTTGAGACACTACTGAATCACTGTCAAGGAGATGTTCCTGCATTGCTCAGCAAGTTTAATGAACTCCCTTTTGTCTGTAGTCTACCTTCAGGATGTCTTTGTGGGCCTTTAAAATAATATTTTTAATTCTAAACAACTTCCAAGAGTCAGCAGAGGAAAAATAAAATAAGTGAATGAGAAGAACAATAACAATAACAAAAAGCATTTATTACACTTACTGTACAAAGAGTTATAGACAAAGTAGAAATATACTTTAAGATAATATTTACACAGAACTTTTAAGCACAATTCTGGATATTAATAGGAATGACTTTAAAGTTTTCATTTATGACAATTTATTTTCTTTCTATAATGAAAAATGAAAAGGACTATTAAGTATTCCTAACTTAAAGACTTGCCCTCAATGAAAACTAAAGAACTTTCAATTTTCTAAAACATTTGGACAGACAAAGGTCCACAAAATAAAACTGAAGTAATAAAAAATTGTAATTGCATTAATCTACGTTTGAGCTGCTTCACAAATGCTAAACTCATGAAAACTCAAAATTTGATCACAGTGGCAATTTTTCTAGTTTACTTCCAGAGATACAGATGGACACATTATTATTAAATAAACATTATGTCTTATTTTATTATTTACCTTAAAAATCTATATATTTAAACTTCAGAAAAGAAAATAAAACATGTATTTGAAACCACAGAAACTAATAAATTTTTATTATTATTACTAATAATTAACGACTAATGCTGTGATAAGCAGGATTTTAAGACAACTTCCAAGATTTCTGTTCCCTGTATTCCCCTTGATCATAGACAGACCCTGTGAATATAATAAGCTATCACTGCTGGTATTATGTTGTGTTATGCAGCAAAAAAGATATTATTTTTGGTGGAATTGATAGTCAAAGCAGAAGAATTTTCTTTAGCTGGTTTTAGAGAAATAGATAAGAGAGATGTGCTCCTGCTGGCCTGGAAAAAAGCACATGGTCACATTGTGAACTGCTGACATAAGGGTGGTTTCTAGTAGCTATAGGATTTCCAGGCCAATAGCTGTCAAGGAAACAGTCTGGGAACTGCAGTCCAACCACAAACAGTGAGTTTGCAAGAGGACCCTGGACCCCAGATAAGAACTACAGCATTGCTGACACATTGATTTCAGTCTCATGAAACTCAGCAGAGAATCCAGCCAATTCCAGGCCCACAGAAACTATGAGAAAATCAAATTTTTACTAATTTAGTTGATAAGTTTGTTGTAATTTCTTACACACTGATGGAAAACAAATGCAAACGCAAAGAGAATAAAATAGAAACATGATTGATCTTTCTTTTGACTTTCATATAAAGCTTTTGGTCCTAACCCCCTATCATCTAATGTATGTTTCTTGAAAGAATAATAACACTCCAACAAAGAATTTATTAAATGAGAAATTGTAATATATTTTCTCATTTTACAATATTTAGATATGGACATTTAGTGTTTGGAAAGCACTGTTTTATTGTAAAGGCTTGCCATGCAAAGGCCAGTTATGTGACTTCCAAAAAGGCTAAAACATGGCCCTGAATGGTTGGAATTTTGTAATTATATCACCATTACATAGAGGTTTATATATTAACCAAAATTAAATTCTCAATTTATAAAGCATTTATCATTTCTTCCAATGACAGGGATGCTTGAGTTCCTTATCCAAGTCATGCCTCTCCCAGTACCAAGACATTTGACCAGCAGAATTGGCAATTGCTTGTGTAATAAACATGAGATAGAGCAAAAATATACAGAAAGTCCTAAGCAATGAGTGAGAGATTGTCTGATGCTATTTGCACATCTTCATTGAGAACACAAATTCACCTGTTGTATCTGTGGTGTTTAAACAATGATTGCAACGTACACTCCATAATTTTTGTTTCTGAATGCTGATAGTTTCTATAGTCCATTATGACCGTTTCCTGATCTGATCATCTCTTCAGATATATGAATACTATGTTGAATAGATTGCTAGTCCAAGGAGCTCAGACAATCCTGTAGAATTAAAGATATTCTCTACGCTTTTTTCTGGGGTGATAAAATTACTTTAATTCTCAAAGGTCAGGCACATTTCTTAGCTTAGAAAACTGGCAGTCATTCCAAGTATTTTAATTAAGAGGAGATTTAATACAGGAGGCTTGAGGCATATAACATAATTGGAGAAACTGAAGAAGTAGGTTTGGTACTGAATGTTCAGCATACCAGCCTGAAGCATGTACCAGCTGTTAATGTAATTACTTTGAAGTAGCCAAGAAATTAGTAAACAGCCACCAGAAGCTCTAGTACAGGCTTCTAGCCATGATATGAATGAGAAGTAAAATTTTATTGTTTTAAGCCACTGTGAAGGTGTTTGTTATAGGGTTAGCTTAGCAGAACTAACATAAAAATGATTTCCTTTTTTTAAAAACAACATTTTATTGTATCATTTTTAATCACTTTTTATTATAATTTTTAACTTGTGGTGTATTTGAGAGTATGAAAGATATATTTTTCTTCTACATACAAAATGAAATGTTTAACTCAGTATTTTTAAGCATAAACCAAATAATAGTACCCCATATCGGTGAACTTGACCCATAACTTTGTTAAGAATACTTGTGTGCTCTTTGCATGGTCTTTGTTATTATGCAATAATCTGAGAAAGAAAAAAAAAAGTTGTAATAGTTCTAAGTAAATATGGCATATATTAGGATAACTACATGGGAGATAATTATATGTCCAATGGCTCACTGTTACTAATTCTGTTCTTTCCTGGGCCATTATCATGATTATACACTCATCACTGCTTTGAATGTAAATACATTCACATCCATATTCCAATTGGAACATCAATGATATCTTATACTAGTCTATATTCCTCTAAACCATTTTACTGTCTATATGTATCCCGTAATATCACATTGTGAACTTCAAAGACATACAATTTATTTATTTATTTATTTATTTATTTATTTATTTATTTATTTATTTAAAAAAGAAACGCAAGTAATCTAGGCAATTCTGGGTCTCTCAATTGCGTTAAATTACTTGGGTTTCCATCCCAGCAGATTGTGTCAGACTTAAGAATGAGCATCAAGTTCGGCTGCCTCAGAGTCTCTTCTGTTAGTACCATGTCAGAGATCCTTAAACTGAGATTATTCTCTTGGGTGCTCAAGCTCTCCTGAAATTGTTCCTGTTATCTAATTTAAATTAAAAACTGATGCAATTACAACTGATATTACCACAAAATATCACCACACAGTCTGTATTTGTCTTTATGTTTGCTCTGGTTAAACATAAATCCAAATCTAATTTAATATGATGATATTTTTTCTATTTAAAGTGCTAAAAAGCAGTGGAAGAACTGAGCCTTCACATAACATGAATGTTACATGCTAAACTTAAAATAATCCAGATTATATCATTCAGCACTCTCTTAATTTTGAAACAAAAGAGTTTACACTTTTATTGTGCCATTTTGTAATAGCTCATTATAAGTAATTGAAATATGATCAGTAAAGTGAATAATTTGATTTAGACTTCCAGCAATAATTGAATTAGACTTAATACATATTTCAGTTAGGATGAAATGCTAATTATTTCTAGAGTAGAACAGAAAACTTGAAAAAATTCTTAAGAATAATGATTTCCAAATTGATGATACATTTATCATCAAAATAGAGTGTGAGAATTGATAACTTTAAAATGTATTTTGGTTAGGAGTGTTTTCTTATTTCACCTAACTAACAAATAAACATAGACTTCATTAATATTTAATAAAGCATCTTTACATACATAGACATTTTCTGTACTATTCTTACATATAGAAACAGATTAAATATAAAATTGAACCTGAGGTTATATAATTTTTTGTTAATACCAATATAAAGATAAACAATATCATCTATTACTTTATATTGATAAAATTAAAATTTAACTGATTAGTTTTGTTTATATCCATGCTTGTATCCTTGTTTGTATAGTTTACTAAGATCTAAAAGCATGAATTTACACAAAATTATAGCATACCTATACATAGTAATAATTTTTAAAATATTATCAACTTTGGAATTTTGAAAAAATATTTTGTTATACAACTTCTAGTTGCCTTTATCCCCTCCCCCAAATTAGTTTGTTCAGTCTTCCACAGTAAAACAATTTTTTGATGGGTCTAAAACTGACCAGTGATTAACATCATTTCTTGGTTTCCCCTGAGACTAGTTCTAGTTTATGCCTTGCAACCAAATAACTATATTCAGGACAATGTAATATTAGTGAAGGGAATATGTGCAACTTTTGCATCATGACTTTAAAATAAGAGGAAAGTTGCTATTTTTCACTTCCTTCTCTCTGGGCTGTATTGCAGATCATGTGGTGGTCATAAGTCTCTTGAATAGTGACAACAAAGGCAACAAGTTACGTAACAGAAGCAGAATAGAAATGGTCTGAGTCTCCAACATAGTGGAGTTTCTGTATACACCCTGGAAAGCTCATCCATAGCCTTGTAACGTGGGAAATAAATAAAGTATTTCTTATTTTAACCATCCACTGGAGTCCCTTCCATAGCAGCCCCAACTATTTCCTATTTAGAATAGAGCCTTAAATGGCTGTGAAATCATATACACTTCAGGCTGGAAACTAACAACACTTGTTTGCAGTGGGAAAACCATTGAAAATGTTTGTATAAACAAGTTTTACTCATTTCTCTAAATTTGGAATTTCTCTAACATTTGATAGATTTTTTTTTACAATTGAATTCAGCTAGGGGTGGAGTCTTGGCATAGTTGACAGAAATCACTTCATAACATTCAGCTAGTCCTAGATTTCCGTTAGCTGACCTATGAAGAGGGAGTAGTTGACCTGTAGAGAGGGCTACTATGACAGAAAACATATTCACCGTGGGATTAGTGGCATTTTGACTAGTAGCACCTGAATATTTGGGACTGTGGAAGAAGCTGATAGTTGTCCCCATTAAGTCTATTACTTTTCACTCATCACAGTAATAATTTTAGATGGCGACATCTTTCGGCTTATAAGATGAGCAGACTAAGGAAGACAGATAACTGTACTAGTTGGCTTACTCTGGAACTGCTATGTGATAGAAGGATAAACCTTTGAACTTAAGCCATGGTTATTCTAAAGGCTGTACCAGAGCAACCAAACTATAGCCCAAGTAATTATATCCTTTAAAATGTTTTCAAACATTACTCAAAATGAAGAACTAGAAGAAAATCAAATTTTCTTAAGATTAGTATAAATGTTTCATAGAATATCAAAAATGCTTAAAAATAAATTAAGAATAATATAATATCTGCATATACCAATTTTATTATTACTATGGTAAATTCTTTGATCATTAAAGGGATTCATGAAAAAGAACTAATTAAGCAGTATATTAGTCTGTTCTCATGTTGCTAATAAAGATGTACCCAGACTGGGTAATTATAAAGGAAGGAGGTTTAATTGACTTACAATTCAGCATGCCTTGGGAGGCCTCAGGAAACTTACAATCATGGCAAAAGTGTAAGCACACACTTCCTTCTTCACATGGCAGCAGGAAGGAGAAAAATGAGAGCAAAGCAAAGGGGGAAGCCGTTTACAAAACCATCAGATGTCCTGAGAGCTAATTAACTATGACGAGCATAGCAAGGCAGAAGCCACTCCCATGTTTCAGTTACCTCCAACCAGGTCCCTCCCATGACATGTGGGCATTACAGGAACTACAATTCAAGATGAGATTTGGGTAGGGACACAACCAAACTATATCAAACACATGTTGTGATTCTAGGATCACAGTTGTCTATTTAAGGATCTGATGATATTTCTAGTATAAATATCAACTTTAATAGGCTTACTCATCTTGTTATTTCACACAAAATTGACTTTTTAAAAAAATGAATGTACTTTGGGAGGCTGAGGTGGGCGGATCACGAGGTCAGGAGATAGAGATCATTCTGGCTAACACAGTGAAACCCCATCTCTACTAAAAATACAAAAAATTAGCCTCGTGTGGTGGCGGGTGCCTGCAGTCTCAGGTACTCCAGAGGCTGAGGCAGGAGAATGGCGTGAAACCAGGAGGCGGAGCTTGCATTGAGACTAGATCTCACAACTGCACTCTAGCCTGGGCGACAGAGTGAGACTCTGTCTCAAAAAAAAAAAAGAAAAGAAAAAAGATGAATGTGAGACTTTTTTTGTTCCTACGTTTAATTTATGCACTCTGATCTATTTTACATGTGTTCAAAAATCATAGACTAATAGGACTAAGAACAACTTGTAAATGACTGTTATTTATTACTTTGATAGGAACAAAACTATGCTTAAACCAATGCATAAGGTTAGCAGGAGCTTATTATTATTCCCTTAGAAGTAGTATATGTACATTATTCGAGAATTTTTCTGGGGAAAGTAATTCAAGTATACTCAATGCATATTTCTAGTTTGTTGTTATGAAAGAGATTTGCTGATTAGAAGTTGGTAATTGTGATACAAACAAAAGGATAATTTGATATATTGATGTCATGACACTGCTGTAGGTCACAAAGTTTATGACCTTGCAGAATATATTTATCAGAAATTTGTGGCACCAATTGCAGAAGATAAAAGATATGCTTTCTAGATTGGTGAATTTATAGTTGTTTCCAATAAATCCTGGTTAATTTATGCCTATAATTGCACCCATTAAAATGACTGTATAGGATAAATTATAGCATTAAAGACTGGCCAAGAAAACAAATAGAAGAAAGTTTTTAAAAATGTGGACAGATTTATTTAAACTGATAACGTTTTATTTGAGATTGGCATATGAGAAGCTCTACAGAAAGAGATACTACAGAGATGTGGCACAAGAATAGACTCAGTTATTCTTCTCCCTGTGTAAATCAGGAATTTTGCTATATGCATAAACAAGTATTACTCTATAAAATTGAATATTTATCTGAACAGAGCCATTGAAAAATAAATGTTACTACTTGCAGGATATAAAATTAACAATTAACAGTTGTTTCAACACTGTATGATAAGAAGGAATAAATTCAAACCAAGCTGTTGCCTTATTAAGTATTATGGTTCTTATGGGTATATAATTTCACTTAATTTAAAATTTATCTAATTTAAAATTTGAAGTAGGGCTTTACATGATAGAACATAAATCTGATAAGGCTGATTGATTTTACAATGAAGATTGGCTTTGCAAATTAGATTGAAGAGCCAAATCTTCTTGTACATTATTTAAGAGAAAGCTAATGGGCTATAATTTTCATAAAAATAAATATAAATAATGTGATAAAATTAATAATCCAATAATACTTCATTGACAAAAATGAATTCAGGTTAACAAGATTTAAATTCTACCCTTTTTGAGTGAATCAGCTTCAATAAGTTTTCTCTAAGTGAAAGTGATAGGTCATTTTAAATGAGTAATAGTTCTTTGATCAATTTTCTAAAGTTGTTTGGCATAATCACAGAAATTTAAAGAACAACTTCAATTATTGAGAACCAAGTGCTTTTGCAAAGCATATGGTTTCCAGTTGTTTAAAAAAAAAAACTGAAAAAAATTATCCAATTAATGGGTTAACTAAAAGGTCATTTATCAGTGAGGATCTTGTCAGTAGAATAAAGCCCTTGCTAGGTGGTACAATCAGTGAAGTTTAATATAAGCTTTATTTATGAAGATCCTAAATGATATGAAAAATCAAACAGAAACTAGTGACACAGCCTATATATTTGCAACACTGAGATATTATTAACACCTATAAAACTGGAAGGAAAAGAGAAGGAGTTGTGTCACCTGAACTAAAGCTCTCACTGGTTGAATCTTGCAAGAAGCCCAAGGCATCAGGGAAATGGGTTTCATAAGGAAGTATGGAAAATGAATTTGAAACTAAATGACCAGCATAATTCACAATTTTGCATCTCAGCATCCATTTTCTTCCTTTAGGACTTACTTAAGTGCCATTCAAAACAACATTATATTTCTACTTAACATGAGATAACTATCATTTATATATAAAATTTTCTTCATACTCTCCTTCACAAGATGGAATAGTGTCTCCCATCATTTCCTCTGGCCTACAGAGAACTGACCTACAGACCTTCTCAGGAACTCTGACATTTCCCAACTAGTTTGTTTAAATACACTAATAAAGACAGTGACCAGATAATAAGACACAACATATCTGTTTTGTATCTGACTCGTCAGCGTTTCATGTGTCCTAATGCTGAAAGACCATGTCTTTGTGGATAAAGTACATAATATATGACACCTGCAGCCAAGGTCAGTTTGCCCAATGATAGTCCCAGTGTTTACTAGCAATGGCTATAAGAAGCTAGTATACTCATACAAAAATATATTTGGGAATGACTACTACTTATATGAGATCATTCAAGAGAACTCAAAATTTTGGCATCTTAAATATATACTCAAATAGTATTCAAGCAATAGGCATCCACAGGCAACAACCTGTTGTTGGATAAACCGACGTTCTTCAAAATGCCCTTAAGGAGTCTTTAGTGAAATTGGTGCAGGTGAGGGGTTCTAAGGTAAACTGATTTTTTTCTTTAATAATGAAAAACATACTGAGGAAAAGGTCTTATTGTCACACATAGGTCACTTAAGAGGGATGTTATTTCAAAAGAAATATGATAAATATCTTGGACAAATATTATTGCTTCAGAAAACTAGATGAAACAAATCTAAAAGATAGCCAAATAGCATGTCAAGGAAAAAAAAAGGGGGGGGGGTAAGCAAAGGAAGTTCAAGGATCTTCACAGCAGAAAAACACAAGAAGTAAACTTACAGAGTGTAGATGATTTTTCTAGTCCTGTGAACACAGAAATAAAGAATTTAAGTAAAAAGCATATCCTGTGCAACTGAGAGAGAATCTAAGGGTCTGCGCCTGGAAATTTTCAGACCTCACTAAAAACGTCTGTATGATTTGTCCTGTTCTACCTTCACCCTTAGTAAAGCCTGATATAAGAATATTCACCCTGTGGACCCTTGTGGGTTGTTTTAAGTATCTAACCCTGTATAATCAGAACAATACTGATTATACTGTTCTGACACTTGATGGTCAATTCAGTCTTCACAGTTCATATGTGATCCTTAAGTCATGGATGTAAAATACACAATTTAGATAACCACATCTTAAAAATGTTAACATTCTCTATTTGTCATAAACTGTCACATTCCTGTAAACCAGGCTGCAACGAGAAAACAAGAATTTTACCCACAAGGCTATGGGTCTGGAGGAAAGGGTCCCAACCTGCTGTGCTTTACTAAAGATTTTTGAAAAAAAATTGAGAAAAGACATACAAAAAGAAATACTAAAAGATTAGTTCCCCAAATCAAAAAAGTTTTTCCATTGTGTGGTCTCAGGGAATGCTGAGATAGATGAAAAACAAATAAGCAAGGCAAGAAAACACTTTGACATATGATGGCGAAATTCTAAAGCCATGAAAATATAGCAGAATTCTCCCAAAGCTCATGTTACATAAGGGAGATGTATACACATTATAAATACAATTTACCAACAAAAAGGAAAATGACCTTGCATGTATTTAGTTTTTACTGTAACATTATCTGAAGAGCTGAAAACCACAAAATGTTGCATATTTAAATAAATTTAATATACTAATATTATGGAAAATTATGCAACTTTTAAAAAATAAAATAGATACAGATACAAAAGGAAATATGGGACAAAATGTGTTTTAAAATCTTACGGTATAGAAAAAAATAAATGTAGTATTGCCATTTTATGTTAAAAAGGGTTTGTATATGTGTGTGTACAAAGGTCTGAAAGTATATTTATGTATTTCTTGAATTTTGGAGAATAAAAATATATTAGTCTGATAATAGTGTAATAAAATTATTAAAATAAATTATTATTTTCTATAGATGTACATGTAGCTATTGATATACATAAATACATATATATGTATTTTCTAGTATTAATTTAGGTTTATAAAAATGATAAGAGATCTCTGTATGGTAAGATTTTATGAATTTTTATTTTATTCTTTATAGTTTCATTAGCCTATTTTCACGGTGCTATAAAGAGCTATGTGAGACTAAGTAATTTATAAAGAAAAGAGGTTTAATTGATTCACAGTTCCACATGTCTGGAAAGGCCTCAGAAAACTTACAATCATAACAGAAGGCGAAAGGGAAGCAGGCACCTCTTACATGGCAGGAGGAGAGAGAAGGGGGAGGTGCAACACTTTTAACCCATCAGTTATCCTGAGAATGCTCTCTATCAGGAGAACAGCATAGGGGAAATCTGCTCTCATGACCTAATCACCTCCCACCAGGTCCCCCCCTGACATGTGGGGATTAAAATCCCACATAAAATCTGGGCGGAGGCACAGAGCCAAACCATATCATTAGTTCTCTATCAATGAATTTCTTCACAGAATTGGAAAAAACTACTTTAAAGTTCATGTGGAACCAAAAAAGAGCCCACATTCTCAAGACAATCCTAAGCCAAAAGAACAAAGCTGAAGGCATCATGCTACCTGACTTCAAACTATACTTCAAGGCTACAGTAACCAAAACAGCATGGTACTGGTACCAAAACAGAGATATAGACCAATTGAACAGAACAGAGCCCTCAGAAATAATGCCACACATCAACAACCACCTGATATTTGACAAACCTGACAAAAACAAGAAACGGGGAAAGGATTCCCTATTTAATAAATAGTGCTGGGAAAACTGGCTCGACATCTGTAGAAAGCTGAAACTGGATCCCTTTCTTACACCTTATACAAAAATTAATTCAAGATGGATTAAAGACTTAAATATTAGACCTAAAACCATAGAAACCCTAGAAGAAAACCTAGGCAATACAATTCAGGTCATGGGCATGGGCAAGGACTTAATGTCTACAACACCAGAAGCAGTGGCAACAAAAGCCAAAATTGACAAATGTGGTCTAATTAAACTAAAGACCTTCTGCACCACAAAAGAAACTATCATCAGAGTGAACAGGCAACCTATAGAATGGGAGAAAAGTTTAGCAATCTACTCATCTGACAAAGGGCTAATATCCAGAACCTACAAAGAACTCAAACAAATCTACAAGAAAAACAAAACAACCCCATCAGAAAGTGGGTGAAAGATATGAACAGACATTTCTCAAAAGAAGACATTTATGCAGGGAACAATGCTCGTCAACACTGGCCATCAGAGAAATGCAAATCAAAACCACAATGAGATACCATCTCACATCAGTTAGAATCTGTCATTTGTTGCAACATCAAAAAACCCGTAGAACCCTACACAAGGTGAAATAAGCTAGGCACAGAAAAACAAATACTGCTTTATCTCTCTTTTTATATGTGGAATCTAAAAACGATGATCTCATAAGGCAGTTGCCAGGGACTTTGGATAGGAAAAATGGGGAAATTTTGATAGAAGGGTACAAATTTTCAATTTTGCAGTATAAATGAATTATGGAGATCTAATGTACAGCATGGTGACTATAGCTAATAATACTGTATTGTATCTTTGAAATTTGCTAAGAGACAAAATCTTAAATGTTTTCACCATAAATAAGTAAATATATGAAGCAATGGGTATGTTAAGCTTGATTTCACAATGTATCTGTACAACATGTTATGCACCTTAAATATATACAATTTGTATTTGTTAATTTATACCTCAATAAAGCTGGGAAAATTTCTAATGAAAGAAAAGTCATAATGACAGAAAAAATGTTGTACTAATAAAGGTCTCCAGATCTCTCCCTGTGTTTTCGATGAAAGAGGGTGTCACTTACAGAATGGCAACAGTTTCCAGCACTTAATTTACTTTTTGTGGAGATAGTGTCTCACTATGTTGCTCAGGTCGGTCTTGAGATCCTGACCTCAAATGATGCTTCTGCCTTGGCCTCCCAAATCACTGGGATTATAGGCATGAACCGCGATGCCCAGCATGATGTGCTTTATGATATTGACATATATAGTGACACAATTTTTGATATTAAGATATGTGCTGATAAGTACAATTAATTATTTATTCTAATCTGAAACAAACACATTGAATGTCATTTGAGAAAAGTCAACATTTATTCCTACTCTATACTTTTGATTACATAATCTCTGTGACCAGAATCTAAACTCAATGAAGGTTCATATGATAAAAGACTGCCTAGTTTGAAGGACTTTTTACTTTAGTATCCGGAACACTCAAAATATATTTCAACACTCAAAAATATGAATATTAAATAATTTAATTAGCATTTTTCTATGATACCGAATTTGAATTCTTGGCATTATGTTTTATTTTAATATGCATTTTAAATACTTGAGATTTCTTGGTACTCTACTTTGTTAGAGTTTTTATCTTTCCTAGTTACAATAAAATAATTGAGATAGATGTATCTTTAGATTATATAGCTTGAGAATACAGTATTTTCTGAAAATTTAGAGATTTTACTAATAAAATCATTTGGATTTAAACACTTTTCAAACTTTTGATGTATTTTTAAGTAAATATTTATGGAAGCACACTTGACATATAGTACATAGTATATATGTACATGTACTTGAAAAGACATACTTTTCAAAGAAGATATACGTACAGCCAATAAGCATATGAAAAGATGAGATATGACTTTGTCTGCATTAGGTAGCTATTATTTATATACATATATATAATATGTATATGTTGATTATGCTGTAGAGAAATTGGAATCCTTGTGCTCTGTTGTTGGAAATGATAGATGATGTAGCCACTATGAAATAGAGCATGGAAATTCCTCTAAAAATTAAAAATAGAATCCATACAATCCAGCAATTTTATTCATCTATACAAAATGAATTGAAAATAAGGTACTCAAACAAATTTCTGTACACTCATATTTATAATAGCATTATTCACAATAGCTAAAAGGTGAAAGCAACCCAAGTGTCCATTGATGGATTAATAAATAAACAAAATGTGGTATATAACTTCAGTGGAATATTAACCAGCCTTTAGAAGCAAGAAAACTCTGGCACGTGCTACCATATGAGTGGACGCTGAATATATTATGCTAAGTGAAATAAGCCAGTCACAAAAGAACAAATATGATATTATTCTACTTATAAGAGGTGCCTAGAATAAATAAATGCATAGAAACGTAAGGTAGGATTTATTGTTTAATGAGTAGTTTCAGTTCGGTAAGATGAGAAAAGTTCTGGTGATGATGGATGGTGGTAATAATTGGACAGTGTGATTTACTTAAAGCCACTAAATTGTAGACTTATAAATGGTTACAATGGTAAATTTTTCTATTATATATATTTTACCACAATTTTAAAAAAAATATAAAGGAGGCTGGGCACAGTGGCTCATGCCTGTAATCCCAGCACTTTGTAAGACTGAGGAGGGCAGATCACTTGAGGTCAGGAGTTCGTGATCAGCCTGGCCAACATGGTGAAACCCCATCTCTACTAAAACTACAAAAATTAGCCAGACGTCATGGTCCATGCCTAGAGTTCCAGCTGCTCGTGAGGCTGGGCCAGGAGAATCATTTGAACATGGGAGGCAGAGCCTTCAGTGAGCCAAGATCCTGCCACTTCACTCCAGCCTGGGTGACAGAGCAAGACTCAGTCTCAAAAAACAAAATATTATATAGGATAGAAATATCTATTATTATAGCTGAAATACATATGTTCAATCTTGTTCAGCTTTAGTAGTATATGACAAAAGCTATTTCAACTAAATTTGCTATCATTTTCGCACTTTCTTTCAGTCATACTTTCATTGTATTGATCAAGAGCTATGTCTCACTTTGCAATTTTTTCAATGCTCATGACCATTAGCATATAAGTAATACATACTGTTTCATATTTCTAAGAAATTCTTTCACCATGCAGTCTCTTGTCTGTTTTGTCTCACCAACTGGGTTATATGCTTCCTACTAATAATGACTAGTTTTTATTCTTCTATGTAAGCAGAAGGAAGTATAATATTATTCATGGTATAGACAAGGAAATTGAGTATGTATGGGTTTATTCTAATCAGATTTATCTTCAACTTTTCAGGATTATCAAATTCCATACTAAGTAATAATATTAAATAGCATATCTACAAAAGAGAAAGACTCAAAACTGTTTAAGATTACTTGGTAAAAGTCATCTGAATTTGCACAAGGAGCTCTGATATTCTGGCAAAATAATGGGAAGGGGTGAAGAAGTTGTTTTATTTTCAATGTGTAGTTTACCTTATCTTTTAGTTTTTCTGTTTTTGCCATCGTTTTTTATGAGATTATGGCTGAAAAGCTCTTCATCCTGAATTATTACTGTCTACTGCTGTTTTCAATACCAATTGAGGCCTAAAGTAATACAAAGGAAAATTTCATGGGTCTTTCGGTAGCTATGTTTTCAATAAGTACGGGTAATGCTATATGTCCTCAGAGACAAATGCAAAGAGAAATAATTAACTCAAGAGGATAAAATATAAGCTTTCAAGCAGATACTACATTTGCCACATCGACTGTATATTTTTCTAATGCTTATCTAAATTAATCCTCTCGTGGAATGTGAATTATTATCTTTATTCTAGGCATGAGGAAACAGAGATCCAGGAATGTATTTTTTAAACGCATACAATTTTTGTACCTCATATGTCTAGTAAATTTTTTTAAAAAAGATTATTGTTGTTGCTTGTTTTTGTTAATGCAAACTATTTAATCTCTGCACCGCATTCACTGCTTTTCACTGTGTGTGTGTGTGTGTGCGCGCTTTGATGACAGTATTTTAAAAGTTATTACTTGAGCATATTCTTAAATATTTTCTAGAAATTTTAAATCAATAGAGAATTGGCAAAAGCAATGACATATTTTTTTAAATCTCTGTTATTTACATATACTAGTCCCCAGCTTCATGCCTTAATTTGGAGAAAGTTCTTATTTTAAGAAAAAAGTAATTTTAATGTTGATAAGCAACATGAAACATACTTAGTATTCACTTCATGCAACTTTTTATTTAGAAGTGAAAACTCATGTTCCCAAAAGAAATGGCTCACTTTCTGCGCCAAGTATTACAATTTTGTGATTTACTGAGATATTAACATGGAAATGGTGATGCTAAACAATAGTTTCAATAGCTCTAAAACTGTAGTGGGAATCATGATTTCATAAGAAGAAAATTAGTTATGTAGGTAACATTATTGTATAATTTCCCACAGGATCTCCACATTGGGATAGGTTTTATTATATCCTAAAACAAGTTTCCTACATTCACTTTAGATATAAAGTAATGCTGAATATAACAATATCATAAGGCAGCTCACAGTGCGAGCAAAGACATCTGTTAATAGTACCATGAATAGTTATGAACTGAGGTGCTCAAATGGCTTTGCCAGCAAAGCATTGCCTCTTAATTTATTTTTATAGCAAATGGAAGCCTCATTTTTCATGGTTGGGTAGTTTGCATTCAAATGTACCAATAACTTCAAATGCAATCACTTCTACACAGCTTGTTTTATTGTAGAGCATAAGCTAGAATTGCTAATGGTTTGTTGATGGGTAGACATCTTCTCCATCAGCGCTTTGTCTCATTCTGTATTTTGCTGTTTTGAAAATTATTTTAAGTAATGTGTATTTATCCACAGTAATATTTTAAAGCACAGATTTTTATATGAAGAGTTAATATAATTCCAAATTGTGTAAATATGAAAAAATGTAAATATTTTCCTCTTTGAACCGTGGAATTTTTAAAAATATATTCCATTATACTGATACTGAAATTCAATGAAAGGATGTTTACATCAAAAGATGTATTTTTTTGCTATGAACTAAAATGTGTTCCCTCACCCACAATTCATAAGGAAAGAATACTACAGGACTTTTATCTACTTTCTACTATGTAGAAAGGATAGAACAATGTTAAATCTACTGAAATGAATATCCTCTACAAACAGATACCTTAATGTCAACCACAATATTATGGTAAGAAAATATACTTATATTCATAGTAAATGTCTTGTTAGATAAAGCAATTGGTGAAATTAACATGCATTTCACTGGGCTTTCCTTTTTGAAATGTAACTATTAACTTATATTGTTCTTACACATAGTATTTGTTTTCTTATATGTTTATAAACTTATTTTGATATTTAATTTCTGTAAAATAATTGTACATACTTATGTGGTGCATATGATGTTTTGATACATATATAGCGATCAGGTGGGGTAATTATCATATCCATCATCTCAAACATTTTTCATTTCTTTGTTTTTGGAACATTCAATATCCTTCTTCTATCTCTTCAAAACTATATAATGCATTATTGTTAAGTACAGTCATCTTACAGTGGTAGAGGACACTATAATTTATTCCTCCTATCTAGCGGTAATTTTGTATCCTTTAATAAACCTCTTCTTTTTCTCCCTTCCCCAGCCTTTAGTATTCTCTGTTCTACTGTAGACTTCCATGATATGAACTTTTTTAGTTTCCAGGTATGACTGAGAACATGATGTTTAGCTTTCTCTTCCTGGCCTATTTTATTTAACATAATGTTCTCCAGTTCCATCTATTTCATCACAAATGAGAGGAATTTCAAATGGTTTTTATCCTAAACATGTAACTAATGACTTTCTAGTCAAATAATATTTGTTTGACTAAAGAACTCTGTATTAAGAAATAATTGACTTTAGGAGAACGAATCATTGAGTTATTTTGTCTGTGAATTTACAACAATAACTATACTATTGAACATACATTTGAGTACATTTAAATATGAGTTACTGCATTTTATAATCTTCAAAGTTTTAAACAGGAATGGTTTAATCAAAACTAAACAAGATAGAATTATCAAATGAATTTATAACAAGTATGATGTAGTGACAGGAGATATATATTTAGCCAACAACAAAATTACCATTTCAATTTAGGGAGAAGAAGAGGTAGGTTAAACCTACAATTCAAGAAGATGATAGAAAATGACAATGACAACTATTATCATTATCATTTATCCATTTTTGCCAATTACAATTTTCTGCAACTTTAAATCTTATTTATTTATATATAGTCATACATTTAATTTCTCAAAAAATTCATGACAATTACATCATTAATCACATTCTAATTCCTAAATTTTACCATTTCCAAAGAAAACGGGTTTGGAAACAAAAATTGCCTATCCGATGTAATACATTTAGAAAAAGATGAAACTAGAATTTCATCTCAGATTGACTTTTAGCAAACAGTACTGAGAGTTATGTATGGTAATTTTTAGAATTTGATCACAAACTTTCCATATTTAATGTGTTTCTTTTATATTTCACAACTTTAAACTTTTCAATTTAGTTCATTTACAACAAGAAAAAAAAATAACAAGGACAACCAATACTAAGAATTGTGAAAAATTAATGTTTGAAGAAAAAGAAAATAGTCAACATTTTCTCTTTAGAGACACGTCTTGCAATATGTACCAAAACGCTTTGAAATGATTTTACAAGATGCTAAATCATTCATAGATATCTCATCAAACTTATGACTGATATTTATATTGAAGGAAAATTCACACAATATAGTATTAATTAGTTTAAAGTGAAAAATTAAATGGCACTTACTAGATTCATAGTGCTTTGGAACCTCTATCACCCCCAAAAGAAACTGAATACCCAATAAGCAGTTTCCAAATCCAGCCCTCTTTCCAGCCACTGGCAAATCCAATATGTTTTATGTATATGGATTTACCTATTCTAGGCATTTCACATAAATGGAGTCATACAATAAGTGACCTTTTGTGCCCAGCTCTTCTCATTTAGAATCATGCTTTTGAGGTTCATCAGTGCTGAAGCATATATCAGTATCTCATTCCTTTTTATGAAAAAGTATTTGATTGTATGGATTTGTCATGATTTATTTATCCATGTATTATTTATGAACATTGGATTTGGTTCCTCTTGCTGTTGAACATGCATGAATATAAATTTGTTTGTGCACCTCTTCAATTATGTTAGATAAATATCTAGAAACAGAACAAGTGGATCATGTGGTCATTGTATCTTCAACTTTATTAGGGACCCTCAAACTGTTTTCCACAATAGTTGTACAATTTTACATTCTCATCAGAAATGTGCAAGGATTTTAGTTTCTTTAGATCATTGATAACACTTTTACCTTCTATTTTTTAGAATAGTTGTCCTAGTAAGTGTGAAATGTTATCTCACTGTGGTTTGCATTTGCATTTCTCAAACTAATGATGTGATCTTTTCATAGGTTTGGCAGTCGTTTATATTGTTTCTTTGGATAAATGTCTATTCAAGTCCTTTACCATTTAAAAGTTAAGTTATTTGAATTTATGTGAATAAGTTGAAAGCGTTCTTCATTTATTATGAATACTAGACACTTATGAGATATAAGAATTGCAAATATTTTCTCCCAATCTGTAGTTTGTCGTTTTACTTTTTAAAAAGAATCTCAACTTTTATTTTAGATACAGGGGGTATATGTGCAGGTTTGTTAGACGGGCATATTGTGTGATGCTGAAGGGGTAGAGATCATGTACTGAGCATAGTACCCAGCAGGCAGTTTTCAAACCACACTCCCCTCTCTCCTTCTTGCCTCTAGAAGCCTGAAGTGACTGCTGTTCCCATATTTATGACCATGTGTGCTCAATGCTTAGCTCCCACTTATAAGTAAGAACCTTCTCTATTTTGTTTTCTCCACCTCCCTTAATTCATAGAATAATGGCATCCAACTGCATCCATGATGATGTAAAGTATATGTTTTTGTTCTTTTTATGGCTGTGTAGTATTCTATGGTGTGTATGTAGCACATTTCTTTCTCCAGTCAACCATTAATGGGCAACAGGCTTGATTCCATGTTGTTGCTATTGTGAATAGTGCAGTGACGAACATATGAGTGTATGTGTCTTTTTGGTAGAATGATTTATCTTCCTTTAGATATATACCCAGTAATGGAACTAATCGGTTGAATATAGCCATTTTAATTTTTTTGAGAAATCTTCAAACTACTCTGTAAAGTGGCTGAACTAAATTGAATCCCGCCAATGATGTATATAAGCATTCCCTTTTCTCCAAACCATCACCGGCATCCATTTGTTTTGACATTTTAATAATAGTCATTCTGACTGGTATGAGATAGTATTTCATTTTGGCTTTGATTTGCATTTCTCTGATGACTGCTGATAATGATGAACATTTTTTCATATGTTTGTTGAGTGCTTGTATGTCTTCTTTTGAGAAATGTTTGTTAATATTCTCTGCCCATTTTTCTAATGGGGTTGTTTGTTTTTGCCTGTTGATTTATTTAAGTTCCTTATAGATTCTGAATACTAGGCCTTTGTTGGGTACATGATTTGCAAATATATTTTCCCTTTCTGTAGGTTTTCTGTTTTCCCTGCTGATTGTTTCTTTTGCTGTGCAGAAACTCTTTAGTTTAATTGAGTCTCAATTGTCAATTTTTATTTTTGTTACAATTGCTTTTGAGGACTTACCCAAATTTTTTTTTTCCAAGTCCAGTGTTAAGATGGGTATTTTCTAGGTTTTCTTCTAAGATTTTTATAATTTTGGTATTGCATTTATATATTTAATCCATCTTGAGTTAAATTTTGCATGTAGTAAAATATAAGGGTCTAGTTTGATTTCTCTGTGTATGGCTAGCCAGTTATCCCAGCACCACTTATTGAATAGGGAGTCCTTTGCCCATTGGTTGTTTTTCTCAGCTTTGTTAAAGATCAGATGCTTGTGGGTGTATGGTTTTATTTCTGAGATTTCTATTCTGTTCCTTTGGTCTATGTGTCTGTTTTTGTACAAATACCATCCTGTTTTGGAGAGTGTAGTCTTATGACATAGTTTGACATTGGGCAGTGTGATGCCTCTGGTTATGCACTTTTTGCTCATGATTGCTTTGGCTATTTGAGTTCACTTTTACTTCCATATAATTTTTTAAATAGTGTTTTCTGTTTCTGTGAAAAAATGACATTGGTAATTTGATAAGAATAGCATTGAATCTGTAACTTGCTTTTGGATGTGTGAAATTAATTATAATGATATTGATTTGTTCAATTCATGAGGATAAAATGTTTTTCCATTTGTGTCATCTCTGACTTCTCTCAGCAGTATTTTGCAGTTCTGCTGGTAGAGATATTTCACCTCCTTGGTTAGCTGTATTCTTACATATTTTGCTTTCTTTGTGGCTGTTGTGTTCTTGATTTGACTCAGCCTTGTCATTATTGGTATATACAAATGCTACTGGCTTTTTGTTCATTTGTTTGTATCCCAAAACCTCACTAGAATTGTTTTTTTCAGTTCTAGCAGCTT
Source organism: Rhinopithecus roxellana (assembly GCF_007565055.1). Classification (NCBI taxonomy): domain Eukaryota; kingdom Metazoa; phylum Chordata; class Mammalia; order Primates; family Cercopithecidae; genus Rhinopithecus; species Rhinopithecus roxellana. The sequence continues at coordinate 29,755,500 of NC_044550.1, read as the reverse complement.
TTTTGGCAGAAGATTTTGGGTTTTCTGGGTAAAAATATAAAGTCTGTGAGAAGAGATAGTTTGACTTCTTCTTTTCTCATTTGGATGCCTTTTATCCCTTTCTCTTGCCTGACTTATCTAGCTAGGACTTGTAGTATTACGTTAAATAGGGGTGGCTAGAGTGGGCATCCTTGTCTTTTTCCAGTTCTAAAGGGGAATGGTTCCAACCTTTGCCCATTCAGTATGACTTTGGAAGTGGGTTTTTCACACATGGTTCTTATTATTTCAAGATATGTTCCTTTGATGCCTAGTCTGTTGAGGGTTTTTGTCATGAAGGAATAATAGATTTGATAGAAAGATTTTTCTATGTCTGTTGAGATAATTACATGCTTTTTGTCTTTTATTCTGATTATGTGTAGAATCATATTTATTGCCTTGTGTATGTTGAACCAGCTTTATATCCCTGGAATAAAGCCTTCCTCATCATGGTATATTTGCTTTTTGATTTGCTGATGGATTTAGTTTGCTAATATTTTGTTGAGGATTTTTGTGTCTATGTTGATCTGGGATATTGGTCTATAGTTAGTTTTTGTTTATTGTGTCTCTGACAGATTTTGGTATGAGGCTAACGCTGGTTTCATAGTGAGTTAGTGGGGAGATCCTCCTCCTTAATTTTTTGAAACAGTGTTAATAAGATTAGAATCAGTTCTTCTTTGTATATCTGGTTGAATTTGGCTGTAAATGTGTATATTCCATGACTCTTTTTGGTTGGTAGTTATTTAATGTTGATTTAATTTTACAAGTTTATATTAGTCTATTCAGGATTTCAATATATCTCTTGAGATTCAATCTTGGGAGATTGTGTGCTTCCAGGAATTTATCCATTTACTGTAGATTTTCTAATTTCTTTGTTTAAAAATGTTCATAGTAGTTTCTGAGAGTCTTCTGTATTTCTTCAGGATTAATAGTAATATCATGTTTGCTGTTTCTGATTGTGATTATTTAGATCTTTCTCTTTCTTTGTTATTCTAGGTATGAATCTATAGATTTTATATTTTCTTTCAAAAAAACCAAATCTCAGTTTCATTAATCTTTTATTGGATTTTTGCATCTTGATTTCATTCAGTTTTTTCTAATTTCAATTATTTATTTTCTCATGCGATTTTTATTTTTATTTTTATTTTTATTTCTTCTGGTTCTTTTATGTGCGAGGCTAGATTGTTAATTTGAATTCATTCTAAGTCACTTTTTAAATATTTAGCTTTTGTGGGTACATAGTAGGTGTGCATATTTCTGGGGTACCTAATATATTTTGATACAAACATGTGATGCATAATAATTACATCATGAAAAATGGGGACTCCATCCCCTCAAGCATTTATCCTTTGTGTTACAAACAATCCAATTATAATCCTCTTTTGTTTTAAAGGTAGAATTAAATTAACTATTGTTACCCTACTGTGTCATCAAATAGTTAAGTCTTAGTTATGCTTTTCAACCATGTATTTGTATCCATTAACCCTCCTCTCCCTCGCATTCCTCCACTGCCCTTGCCAGTCTCAGGTAGCAATCTTTCTACTTTCTATCTCGATGAGTTCATTTCTTTTCATTTTTAGCACACACAAATAAGAGAGGACTTGCAATGTTTGTTTCTCTGTGCCTACCTTATTTACTTAACATAATGATCTCTAGCTCAATCAATGTTGCAAATGATAGTTTTTTTTTATTACTAAATAGTACTACATTGTGTACGTATACTACATTTTCTTTAACCACTCATCTGTGGCTGAGCACTTAGGTTGCTTCCAAATCTGGGCTATTATTCACAGTATTGCAACAAAAATGAGAGCGCAGATATGTCTTTGATATACCAATTTCCCCTCTTTTAGCTGTATACCCAGCAGAATTGATGGATCATATGGTAGCTCTATTTTTAGTGTTTTGAGGAACCTCTAAACTGTTTTCCATAGTGGTTACGCTAATATACATTTCCACCAACAGCGTACAAGTGTTCCCTTTTCCCCAAATTCTCGCCAGCATTTGTTATTGACTATCTTTTGGATAAAAGTTATTTTAACTGAACTGGGATCATAACTCATTATAGTTTTGTTTTGCATTTCTCTGATGATCAGTGATGTTGAGTACTTTTTGTATGCCTGTTTTCCATTTGTACATCTTCTTTTGGGAAATGACTATTCAGATATTTTGCTCATTTTTAATTGGATCATTATAAATTTTTCCTACAGAGCTTTTTGAGCTCCTTATATATTCTGGTTATTAATCCCTTGTCAGATGGGGAGTTTTCAAATATTTTATCCTGTTCTGTGGGTTATCTCTTCATTTTAATCGTTGTTTTCATTGCTGTGCATAAGTTTTCTAACCTGATATAATCCCATTTACCCATTTTTGCCTTTCTTGTTTGTGAGATGGGGGACTAGGGGAGGGATAGCATTAAGAGAAATACCTAATGCAGATGATGGGCTGATGGGCGCGGCAAACCACCATGGCACATGTATACCTATGTAACAAAATTGCACGTTTGGACATGTACCCCAGAACTTCAAATCTAATAACAAAAAAAGCAAGTGGAAGGATAGGGAAAGATACAAACAGAGTAAAATATGCTATTTATATAAAATATTGTCTTCCCAGGCAGTAACTTATCTTTTCATTTACTCAAAGATGTCTTTTGGGAAAAAATTTTTGATTTTAGTAAAACGTTATTTTCTTTACCAAAAAAAAGAGTAGATTACAAATCACAGTTATAGTATTATAATATTCTGTTTTTCTGCATAATTTCTATTAGTGTTTTGTGTCTTCAGATGACTTCTTATTGCTCGTTAACATCTTTTTCTTTTGATTAAAGTACTCCCTTTAGCATTTCTAGTAGGACAGATCTGTTGTTGATGAAATCCTTCATCTTTTGCTTGTCTGGGGAAGTTTTTATTTTTCCTTTATGTTTGAAAGATATTTTTACCGCATATACTATTCTAGGGTGACATTTTTCCTCCAGACTTTAAATATATCATGCCAATCTATCCTAGCCTGTAAGATTTCCACTGAAAAGTCTACTGCCAGACTTATTGGAGCTCCCTCTATGTTTCTTTTCTTTTGCTGCTTTTAGAATTCATTCTTTATCCTTGATCTTTGGGAATTTGGTTACTAAGGTCTTGAATTAGTCTTTTTTGGTTTGAATTTGCTTGGTATTCTATAACCTGTTTGTATTTGGATATTGATATCTTCTTTCTTTTAGGTTTAGGAAGTTCTCTGTTATCCCTTTGAATAATCTTTCTAACCCTATCTATTCCCCTCCCTCCTCTGTTGGAGCAATAATTCTTAGATTTCCCCTTTTGTGTCCTTCCCTTCAATGTGATGAGTCTTCCAGGCCCTAGGAAGACCCGGAGATGCTGTCCAGGAGCAAAGGACTCATGTCATAAACCTTAGAGATCTGTGTGCTATTCTGTTCTACTGCAGCTGAGACAGCACTTGAATGAAAAGATGCAATCCTCCCTATTCTTCCTTCCATTTTCCACAGGCAGAGGAGCCTCATTCTATGATCAGCATCACCACAGGAAAATGGAGTTTACTGGCAGGCTACCTCCAATGTTCACTCAAGGCCCAAGGATTCTCTGGTTAGCCTGTGATTAATGCAGCTAAGCATGAAACTCATCCTTCAAGAGAGTGTCTAAAAAGTACTTATGTTAACAAAAATGGAAAGTATTTAATAGTCTAAAAGTTTATGTCATGTTAGTGCTGGGCAGTAAACTGACATCATTTTAACAAGCAGTCTACTAAGTAGGGATAGAGATTACTTGTCACACTGGTTTCCCCAGGAGACCATATCTAGCACTGAGGAAGTGTGGGTATTTTCTTCTGCAGTATAACAACTTTGCTTTTTGTTCTGCCATCTACTCAAGAGACATAAATTTACATAAATGGAAAAAATAATGTCAATAATTATTATGACAGAAATGGTATTACAAGGATTTCGTGGAGTTGTAATGTTGGCAGCACAAGTTAAGGAAAGTCAGTTGATGTTATATAGTTTTCAACTCTTTAATGAACCTGACAAAACATTACATGAAACTATGAAAGGTACATAATTTAGCCTCAATTATTTTTTCTATAGATAAGCACATAAGTCTATCAATAAAAAACTTGTCTAATACAGTTTCATTGTCATTTATATGCCAAAACATTTAAAATATATAAAGTTTTTACATGAAAACACATTGCTGCAGAAAGAGAAGCATATAAGAAGACGTCAATTTTGTCTAAAAATCAAGGAATAATAGAGACAGAAATTATGGCATTATGTTTTTCCATATGTTCTATCAATGGCATCCAAAGAAAGAAAAAATTCGAGAATCAAAGCATGGTCTACACTAGTTGTGAATGCTGCTGAGAACCAAGCAATCTGTATTGCCTTTAGTAAATTCAAGGCCATTGAGGATTCTGTCAAAAATTATGATACGTAAAATATGTACGGATTAAGAAACTAGAAGCAGTAACAAACACCTTTTTTTGAAATATTATATTCCCTGTGTGTTTCTAGTTCCTTGTTGGTTTAATCAAAAACAAATTTTTCTTTTTGTTTCATATTGTCAGTGTCTTTATGACATACTTTTTTTTTCTCTGAACCTAACTTGTCATACAATTGTTTAAATTCTGGTTTACTAATCATGCTTAGCATTTGCCAAAAAAATTTTTTAAAAATATGTGCGATGTCATTATCTAGCACCTACAATCCATTTTGCTGCTGTCAGATTCTATCATCTGGCATATGCTGGCAGTAGAATACTGATGCTCATAACAGTTAGCTTAATTTCTGTCAGGTCTCTGATGTGAAAGGTTTAGCAAGACTTACATGGGACCAGTTGGATTATTTAGATGTGTACCTGTGATCTTTCTAAGACACTGTTGCAAAACTAATTATTTTCCTTTTTTATTTTGCTTTTTCCTTTTTTAGCAGAAATGAAGTTTCACTGTGTTGTCCAGGCTGGTCTTGAACTCCAGGGCTCAAGTGATTCTCCTACTTCTGCATCTAAAAGTGCTAGAATTATAGGCATGAGCCAGCACATTCAACCCAAAACTAATTATTTCCAAAAAATATGCCAAAATTGTTCGTGTTCTTATGACTGAACCAGTTTAAGGTTGTTATGAGAAGTTGTTTCCTCTGAGGATAAAGAAAGGTTCTGGTCAGACAAAAGAGACAAAGATTCCTGCTGCTGGTGAAAATAACCTCATGCAGGAGATGGGTCATCCATTTTCTGATTTTGATGCAGTGTAGACAGTATCTACTGGTGACAAATAGAACAGAGTTAAATCAAAATACTTTTCTCAAAAAACCTTTTTTTGTTGTTGTTGACACCTTTATTATTTCTGATTCAAAGAATAAAGTGACTCACCCAGGATTATGGTTTTAAATTCAACCCATATTACTGGTAGTGGATTGTCAGACATTAGCTTCTTATGCTCTCCTCTTTTCAGTGCTATTATAAGCTTTTTGGGGATATTAAACTTTTAATGCATAAGGTTAAAAGCATCTCTCATGTGTCTGTTATGATGATCCATAGACGTCAATTCTTTTGAGATGGTAAGAGCAATGTATTTGGGGCTTAGAAATACTATTCAAAGAAAATGCATAAATAAAATAATTTTGTCACTGTAAATATTTTATTTATATAAGTTAAACCTCAGTACAACAGACCTATGTACAACAACTTACTTACTATTTGTTCAATTAAGTCAATTCAGTCATACTGAAGGAACCAATATTACCTGATGAAAATAGGTATTCTAAAGCTATCAACCACCAGAGTGACATCAGCAAACATGGTTAAGTAGGCAGCTCTTATGGCCCATCAGTTCAAAGAGACATCAACAGATCTTGCAAACAGTGGCAGAATCAGCTTTGCCACAACTCTGGAAAACAGCCAAGGGTTTATATTAATCAAAAGAACACTGAACCAAGGAAAAGGGCCTTTAAAATAGTGAAAAACACGTTTTGAGACATTTTTATTTGCACTAGCTCCACCTTCTTCCTCTGCTTGGCAGTGTGTTGATGGGAGCAGCCTGCATTCCAAGTTTTGGATGCTAGTCCCTGGATCTGGAGGGAGCAGAGGATACCTTATTTGCAAACAATATTGTTTGTTTTAACCTGTCTGACTACTTGGAGAATTGAAGTAAGGTGCTTGCCATTGTTTCACCTAACTTGGACTTCACTCATGGTAGAAAAGCAGAGGCATTACTCCAAAATATTGTAAAGTAAAAAACAAAACAAAACAAAAAAAATCCACAGCTGCAGAAGATTTCTGTTCAAGTAGACAATAGAGAACTGAAAGTCTGGTGGTACAAGTCATGTAGAGTTTGCTGTTTTTGTTGTTGTTTTTTCTTTTTTCAAAATTAAGGCATTCAGAAGTGATCGGATTCTTCATTGTTGTAGTTTTTTCTCCATCCCGCACCTCAAACATTTGCTATTAATATTTATTTGTGTTGTCAACATTCAAAATTATCTCTTCTAGCTTTTTGAAAACATGTAATAAATTATAGTTAATCATATTCATCATATAGTGCTACAAAATATGAGAACTCACTCCCCCATCTAGCTGTACCTATCATGCAATATCATTCAGGACATAGGCATGGGCAAAGACTTCATGATGAAAACAACCAAAGGAATCACAATAAAAGCCAAAATTGACAAATGGGATCTAATTAAACTAAAGAGCTTCTACACAGCAAAAGAAACTATCATCAGAATGAACAGGCAACCTACAGAATGGGAGAGAATTTTGCAATCATCTATCTGACAAAAGGCTAATATCCAGAATCTACAAAGAACCTAAACAAATTTACAAGAAAAAAAATCCATCAAAAATGGGTGAAGGATATGAACAGACATTTCTCAAAAGAAGACATTTATGTGGCCAACAAACATATAAAAAAAAACTCATCAACACTGGTCATTAGAGAAATGCAAATAAAAACCACAATGGGATGCAATCTCATGCCAGTTAGAATGGGGATCATTAAAAAGTCAGGAAACACCAGATGCTGGAGAGGATGTGGAGAAACAGGAACACTTTTACACTGTTGGTGGGAGTGTAAATTAGTTCAACCATTGTGGAAGAGAGTGTGGCAATTCCTCAATGATCTAGAACCAGAAATACCCTTTGACCCAACAATCCCATTTTTGGTTATATACAGAAAGGAATATAAATAATTCTGCTGTGAAGACACATGCACATATATGTTTATTGCAGCACTGTTCACAATAGCAAAGACTTGGAACCAACCCAATGCCCATCAATGATAGACTGGATAAAGAAAATGTGGCACATATACACCATAGAATACTGTGCAGCCATAAAAAAGGATGAGTTCATGTCATTTGCAGGGACATGGATGAAGCTGGAAACCATCATTCTCAGCAAATTAACACAGGAACAGAAAATCAAACATCCCATATTCTCACTTATCAGTAGGAGCTGAACAATGAGAAAACATGGACACAGGGAGGGCAACATAACACACCAGTGCCTGTTGAGAGGTGGGAGATTAGGGGAGGGATAGCATTAGGAGAAATACTAATAAACTGATTAGCAACTTCAGCAAAGTCTCAGGATACAAAATCAATGTGCATGTAGACGACGTCATCCTAATGTCGATGACCAGTTGATGGGTGCAGCAAACCATCATGGCACGTGTATACCTATTTAACAAACCTGCATGTTCTGCACATGGATCCTAGAACTTAAAGTATAATTTTAAAAAAGAGGCTATATGATGAAGTTACTTCATTATTGTTTTGCAGAGTTTTAAAAACTGTATGAGGAATCATAAATGTTAATTGAATTCTACTACAAAATATCCATCATAGAACATGATAAGTTTTTCTTTTTCACTCTGACTCCAGAATATTTCTGCACTTCTTAATGGGCATATCTGAGAAAAAATAATTTTCTTCTTTAACTTAGGGCATGAATAACTGATACGATTATTAGCAATTATGCCTCATAACCTTTGCCTCCTAACTGCACTTATACTGTTTAGATATTCTTATTTTCTCTCTCCCATTGATTCTTTAGTCCATTAATTCTGTCTTTTACTTCTCATGCCAAGGTTTTCCCGATAAATTAATAAGCCCTGTTTAGCTCAGGTATATTTTTGTTGGTTTCCATCATCATTTTTTTTCTGTTTGTGTCATCAGCTTTTAGAAAACTGCTCATACAGCCTTCTATCTACAGACAATCATGTCATGAGAAACCATCCACATTATGTGTATAAAATGTACAATGCAAATACTTTAAAAGTGTTCCTAGAGCCTTCTATCGATACACGTTTAAAGTATTTTTAGAGTCAGACAATGCAAAATAGATAACCAAATTACATACCTCAGCATCAATCAAAGTTGAAAATAAATTTAGAAGTTTCAAAATGTCTCATTCAACAAAATACCTACTATTAATCTGCCAGTTCTGCTTTCTTTGTGAAAGGACACCATTCAAAAAATATTAAGCCACTATTTTTATAGTTTTTATTAACAAATTCTGCTGAGTTCTCACTAGTCATATTTTATCTATCCCTAGCTGATTGCATCTCTTTTGGACACTGTTTCTGTCCATTACTATGTTTCTGAAAGGAAAGGACAAAAAGTACTATGTCACTCTAGTGCAAAGTAACACAAAATCTTTAAGGCTGTCAACATTCAGCTGTTGCTACCGTCTCAACTTTTATCAGCATTCTGTATGTCCTATCCAGAATATCATCAAAGCAAACTTACTCCATTTTAATTCATAACAAAGTTAAGCAGAGGAGTAAGTGTCAACTAAATGTAAAAAACACCAAAAAAAGTTTAAATATAAATTAAGTAAAAGTTTATGCTGTGCTTAAAATTATTTTCTACAGTTCAATACAATAGAATGTATGGATCAGCAAGCGAAGCAAGTAAATTGGGTTAAGATTTAATATATCCAAGCATTAAAAAGTACATAGAGAACATCACACACCGGGGCCTATCATGGGGAGGGGGGAGGGGGGAGGGATTGCACTGGGAGTTATACCTGATGTAAATGACGAGTTGATGGGTGCAGACGAGTTGATGGGTGCAGCACACCAACATGGCACAAGTATACATATGTAACAAACCTGCGCGTTATGCACATGTACCCTCGAACTTAAAGTATAATAATAATAATAATAATAAAAAGCACATAGAATGTACAACATGGTTTACTTGCTCATTTTGTGACAGATAATAATGTTAGATTTTCTCAAAATATTTGGTGCTTTTTTCCACAAATGGAGGCTAATATATTTTCATTTTGTTAAAGTTAACATTAAAATTGAAAATAATTTTACTTATGAATTAAATATTTATGACAGAGTTCTATCTCTCTCCTAGAGGTACTATGATTCCTCAATCATGTCATATTTTTAAAGATCTTCTTGTGTGAGTTCAACCAAATGGTTAGAAATGTATAAAAGAAGTAGTTCTATAACATGAATTCCTTCAAGATTTTTAATTATGTGCATTTGCTTTTTCATATATCAAACTAATGGAATATAGGTAATAATATAATAAATGCTGTAATAAATCTGAATATTTGTCTTTCATAATTTTCAGCCCCAATTTTTTTCTGTATCTGAATTACTTTTTATTTCAAGCTGACAACTTCAGCAAAGTCTCAGGTTACAAAATCAATGTGGAAAAATTGCTAGCATTCCTATACACCAACAAGAGTCAATCTGAGAGCCAAATCAGGAACAAACTCCCATTTGCAGTTCTTACAAAAATAATAAAATTTTTAGGAATAAAACACCTAGGAATACAGATAACTAGGAAGGCGAAAGATTTCTACAAGCAGAACTACAAACCACTTCTCAAAGGAATCAGAGATGTCACAAACAAATGTAAAAACATTATATGGTCATAGATAGGAAGAATCAATATAGTTAAAATGACCATACTTCCCAAAGTAATTTACAGTTTCAATGCTGTGCCTATTAAACTATCATTGACAATTCTTCATAGAACTAGAAAAAATATTTTAAAAATCATATAGAAGCAAAAATGAGCCCAAATAGCCAAGTCAATCCTGTGCAAAAAGAAGAAAGCTGGAAGTTAGCTCCTCAATTCAAACTATTTTACAGGGCTACAGTAACCAAAACAGCATGGTACTGGTGCAAAACAGACACATAGACCAATGGAACAGAATACAGAACCTAGAAAGGAGACGGTACATATACTACTATCCGATCTTTGACAAACCTGACAAAAATAAGCAATAGGGGAAAATATTTTCTATTCAGTAAGTAGTGCTGGATAACTGGCTAGCCATATGTAGAAGATCAAAACTGGACCTCTTCATTACACCATATACAAAATTTAACTCATGATGGATTAAGGACTTACATGTAAAACCCAAGAGTACAAAAACTCTGGAGGACAACCTAGGCATTAGCATTCAGGACATAGGCATGGGCAAAGATTTCATGACAAAGATGCCGAAAACAATTGCAACAAAAGCAAAAATTGACAAATGAGACCTAATTAAACTAAAGAGCTTCTTCACAGCAAAAGAAATTACCAACAAGGTAAAAAGACAACTTACAGATGGGAGAAAGTTTTTGCAAACTATGCATCTGACAGAGATCTAACATCTAGTATCTATAAGGAACTTAAATTTACAAGAAAAAAAAAAAAAAACACCATAAAAAAGTGAGCAAAGAACATGAAAAAACACTTTCCAAAAGAAGACCTCATATATGCAGCCATTAAGCACATGCAAAAAATGCTCAACATCACTAATCATTAGATAAATTCCCATCAAAACCATAAGGAGACACCATCTCGCACCAGTAAGAATGAGTATTAATAAAAAGTCAAAAAATAACAGATGCTGGTGAGGTTATGAAGAAAAAACAACACTTATACACTGTTGGAGGGAGTGTAAATTAGTGCAACCATTGTAGAAGATGGTGTGGCGATTCCTCAAAAATCAAAAGACAGAAAGAAATACCACTTGATCCAGCAATCCCGTTACTGGGTATATACTCAAAGGAATGTAAAACATTGTATTACAGACATGCACAGGTATGTTCATTGCAACACTGTTCACAATAGGAAAAACATGCAATCAACCTAAATGTCCATTAATTACACACTGGATAAAGAAATTGTGGTACATATACACCAGGAATACTACGTAGCCATAAAAAAGAACGAGATCATGTCCTCTGATGAACATGGATGGAACTGGAGGCCATTATCCTTAGTAAACTTTAACATAGGATCAGAAAACCAAGTATCACTTTTTATCACATATAAGTGGGAGCTAAATGATGAGGACACATGGACACATAGAGGGGAACAACACACTCTGGTGCGTATAGAAAGATGGAGGGTGGGAGGAGGGAGAGAATCAGGAAAAATAGCTAATAGATACTAGGCTTAATATCTGGGTGATGAAATAATCTGTACAACAAATCCCCATGAAACAAATTTACTTATGTAACAAGACTGCACATGTACCCCTGAACTAAAAATAAAAGTAAAAAATAATATATAAAAGGATAATAAAATTATAAGCAGTATTATTTAAAAATTAAGTGTATAATTGCATTGTTAAATGTAAGTTGTAAATTCATGTAATGTAAAAACTTAAATATTTAAAATTACAATTACAAATACATATAAGAAATCATTTCATACAAATAAACTGAAGGAAAGTGTTTATATCTTTTTTGTTTTAATTTAAAATATATATACGAAAGTATATATATTAATCATATCATTAATCATATACAACAGAAAATTGTGTTATAAACATGTTTATTATAGTCATATATGAAAATTATTGATGTGCATATTTTATCTTCCAGCAATCAAATATATTTGTGATCTGGCAAGCAAGAGAAAAACCAGGGACAAACAATATGTTTTTCTAAGTCTAAAAATCCAGACGGAAGTAGATTGAGATTCTTCTGTTTTAATGCAAGTTTTTGTGATATTGGTTTAAATATCTTTTTTTCAGATTTTATGATAATGTGTATAACTCTTTAACTTTGTGTTGAGAGAGTTTTTTTGTTGTTGTTGTTTTTTTTTTTTTTTTTTTTTTTTTTTTTTTTTTTTTTTTTTTTTTTTTTTTTTGAGACGGAGTCTCACTCTGTCGCCCAGGCTGGAGTACAGTGGCCGGATCTCAGCTCACTGCAAGCTCCGCCTCCCGGGTTTACGCCATTCTCCCGCCTCAGCCTCCCGAGTAGCTGGGACTACAGGCGCCCGCCACCTCGCCCGGCTAGTTTTTTGTATTTTTTAGTAGAGACGGGGTTTCACCGTGTTAGCCAGGATGGTCTCGATCTCCTGACCTCGTGATCCGCCCGTCTCGGCCTCCCAAAGTGCTGGGATTACAGGCTTGAGCCACCGCGCCCGGCGTTTTTACTTTTATTTTATTTATATATTTTTTTACTTTAAGTTCTGGGATATGTGTGCAGAACTTGAAGGTTTCTTACATACGTATACATGTGCCATGGTGGTTTGCTGCACCTATCAACCCATTACCTACATTAGGTATTTCTCCTAATGCTATTCCCCTCCTAACCCCCCATGCCCCGACAGGCCCCAGTGTGTGATGTTCCCCTCCCTGTGTCCATGTGTTCTCATTGTTCAACTCCCATTTATGAGTAAGAACATGCGGCGTTTGGTTTTCTGTTTCTGTGTTTGCTTGCTGAGAATGATGGTTTCTGGCTTCATCCATGTCCCTGCAAAGGACAAGAATTCATCCTTCTTCATGACTGTGTAGTATTCCATGGCTTATATGTGCCACATTTTCTTTATCCAGTCTATCATTGATGGGCATTTTGGTTGGTTCCAAGTCTTTGCAATTGTGAATAGTGCTGCAATAAACATACATGTGCATGTGTCTATAGTAGAATGATTTATAATCCTTTGGGTGTATACCCAGTAATGGGATTGTTGGGTCAAATGGTATTTATGGTTCTAGATCCTTGAGGATTTGCCCCAGTATCTTCCACAATGTTTGAACCTGATTTACACTCCCATCAACAGTGGAAAAGCATTCCTATTTCTCCATATCTTCTTCAGCATCTGCTGTTTCCTTACTTTTTAATGATCGCCGTTCTAACTGGCATGAGATGGTGTATCATTGTGGTTTCGATTTTCATTTTTCTAATGATCAGTGATGATGAGCATTTTTTCATATGCTTATTGGCCACATAAATGTCTTCTTTTGAGAAGTATCTGTTCATATCCTTTGCCCACTTTTTGCACAGCAAAAGAAACTATCATCAGAGTGAACAGGCAAACTACAGAATGGGAGGAAATTTTTGCAATCTATCCTTCTGACAAAGGGCTAATATCCAGAATCTACAAAGAACTTAAACAAACTTACAAGAAGTAAACAAACAACCCTATGAAGAATGTATTGAGAGAACAATGTTAAGGAAAAAACATCCTGAATATCACTAAAATGCTGAGAGAAATCTTCATCAATATATTACTTGACTATCCAATGGCATAATGCTCTAACCAAAAGGAAGGATAAAGTAATAAGTAAAAAATCATATTCACCAAATGAAAATATGAACAAATAACTATAAATCAACCAGTTCCCCAATAGATATCAAATATAATTAGACAATATTTTTTACTTTTATTTCAAGTTCAGGGGTACAAGTGCAATTTATTACATAGGTAAATCCATGTCACAGGAGTTTGTTGTACAGATTATTTCCTCACCGAAGTATCAAGCCTAGTACCCATTGGTTATTTCTTCCTGATTCTCTCTCTTCTTCCACCTTCCACCCTCTGAAATGCCCCAGTGTGTGTTTTTCCCCCTCTATGAGTCCATGTGTTCTCATAATTTAGCTCCCACTCATGAGTGAGAGTATGAGTTATTTGGTTTTCTGTTCCTGTGTTATTTTGCTAACGGTAATGGTCTCTAGCTCCATCCATGGCCCTGAAAAAGGTATGATCTCATTCTGTTTTGGGGTTGAATTGCATTCCATGGTGTTATTTGCATGATGTAATTTAATAGCAAATTAAAAATAGAAACAATAATCTGTTTTTATTCATATTGCTATTCTTAAGCATAATGTTTTGAGATATTCAAATTGAGAACATAACTACAATTGTAAATTTTAAAAGTTAATCTTTCCTAGCATTTAAATTTCAGAGCAATCTACCAACCTAAGGAAGGTTTTCCCCCCAATACTTAATCAAATTGGTCCATCAGACACTATTTATTACATTACTCGGGGTTTTTTTGTTTGTTTGTTTGCATTTTTTGTAGTACTTATTGCTGTTTTATTTCTGTTTGTCTGTTTTATTCTTTGGTCCTGTTTCCAAAGACTAGACTCTGTGAGGATGTGGGACTTTCTCTCATTCTCTAGAGTAGCCTCCCTTCTAGAAGAGAAGTGGATGCTCAGTGAATATATGCTGAAGATATACATAAATAAATGAAACCTCAAACATTACCTTTACAAGAACTATTTCTCCTCAAAGTCTATTTTCCACCTGCTACCTTCTATTATTTCCATCATTACTATTCTGTTAATTTGTTTCCTATCTAAAAACTCATTCATTATTTATACACAGTTTAAGTACTTGCTCCATATGTAATGAGTGTGTATTAACAATGGTTTATCTAATACTATTGTAAATACAATAGGATTCTTTGTAAGAAAGAAATTCTTTGTAAGAAAATAGAAAAAAACATATTTTAAAAAAGAAAATGAAATTAGCAATATTATATCAGCAAACAATTACCAAAATTAACATTTTGATACACTTCCATCCATTTTTATGCATATAATTTTAACTATAATTTTCAGATGGCTTTTCTCTTTCCTTTTCATTTGGCTTTTTATAATAATTAAATATACATGTGAACATGCCTTTTTACATGGAACTACATAACAAAATTTGTCAGAAACATTTCAGACTTAGGTTGCTCTTATTCAAATATTGATACAAGGATATTTATATATAAGTATTTGCCTTTGTCTCTACACATTTTCAAGACTGATTTGATATTTCTGCTTTCCCCATCTAATGAAAATCTCAAGTCACTATGCCTTTGTAACCTTATAGCCTCACCACACTCTGTGCTGGGAACTGAGAATGACTTTTATCTGACCCTTTTCCCTAGTTACATCAATAATAACAAGAATCCCAAGAAACCCAGGTAAACCCTCACCTCTTAGACAAATGTCTCTGCATATTTTTGCCAATTTCTTAATCTGATCTCATGACCCACACCTCCCTAACCTCCTTATGGTGTCTCCTAGAGCTCAGATCTGTCATCCATAAAGATTCTGCCTTGGAATAGATTCAGAATGAAGCGACATTTTTACTACTTCTACTTCTTCCGCTCTGGTCTACATCACAATATTTCTACCTTAGATTATTTCAATTGCTTTCAACAATTCTCGCCATTTCATCTTTAACCAAATCTCACATTCTTTTCTCTACTAGTCACCACAGTGACACTTCTAAAAGCTAAGCCCAATTAAATTACGCCCAGATATAAAATTGACTTAAAAATCCAACAAAATCTGACATGACCACTAACTTAATGACTTAATCACTATTTTTGTCTTTCTGTCTCACTCACCTACACTTTACTGGTGTAATCAATGCTCCTTGATAGGACAAAAACATTCTTTCTAAGGACACTTGAATGTGCTGCTCCCATTGCCTGGAATATTTTTTTCCATAAATCCGTGTGATTGGTTTTCTTAATTCTTTCAGATCCTTGCAATAATGCGATGAAGTCTTCCCTGACCACCCAGACACGACATCATACTAATTCCTTCCCGGAACTTTTCTCTTTTTTCTTCTTCTTTATTTTTTCTTTATATAACTTATCATTATCTGTAATATTATATATTTTCTTGTAGGATTTTAGTTTTGTCTGTGTTTCTTCCATCAACTAGAATATGAGCTCTATGAAAGAAAAATCCTATTTTGTTCCAGTGCTGTCCTCCAGCCCCTGAACATAGTAATTATTTAATAAATATTTGATGGATATGAATGAACTTTTATATATTAAACATACAGTTGAAAGGGCACATAATTATGTGCAAAAGTTTTAGCAATACTAGCTGCATCTTGCATACATAGCTATATATGTGTCTGCACATACATATACATAAATAATAGAAAGAGAATAAGTCTTTTCATTCACCTATTTTCTATTCATCTATATTTCTGTGTATCTCTTTAGATATCAGAATAACCTCTGAATGGTAATACTAAGCTAAAATAGAAGAAAGAATGTTGCTGACATTCAGGAATTGGTATGACGTTCATTGCTAGTCTGTTGTTCTCCAGTTGGAAATAAACCATCTTACATAACGTCAACCTCAACACTGTAAGGTAAAATGAGACAAAAACAGGACCACTGTGAAAACCTCAAAATACCAACTCTGATTTCTCAGCAAAAAAATGAGTGATGTATTAGTTTGTTCTCACATTACTAAAAAGAAATACCTGAGACTTGGTAATATATAAAGAACGTGGGTTTAATTGGCTCATGGTTCTGCAGGCTATATATGAAGCATGATGCTGGCATCTGCTCAGCTTCTCCAGAGGCCTCAGGAAATTTATAATCATGGCAGAAGGAGAAGTGGGAGCAGACATGTCTTAAACAGCAGGAGCAGGAGCAAAAGAAAGAGTGAGGGGGAAGGGGCTGCACGTGTATAAACAAGCAGATCTCACAAGAACTCACTCACCAGCACAGGGACAGTACCAAGCGAGAATGGTACTAAATCACTCAAGAGAATTCTGGTTCCATGATCCAATCACCTCCCACCAGGCTGCACCTCCAACACTAGGGATAATGATTTGACATGAGATTCGATGGAGACATAGATCCAAATCATTCAAGTGACAACTGCTTCTTTAGTAATTCCAGCATTATCCAGGCTCTAATCTACCCTCCCTGTTAATAAGAATTATTAAGAAACAATCATAGAATTCTCCCTACTTTCTGACAACACCTGATCTAGAGTTAATCCCTGCTCCTTAGGCCTTACCCAAAATTACTCAACCAAAGTCCCAGGCCTACATGAGATTCTTTCTAATAACCTTCTACTGAAACCCATTGCTTCCCGTGGTGAGTGTTTTTCCTTACTACAGTGAGTCATACAACCCAGCTGATCAAGTACAGATGTATTCCTGGGGATATCCAGGTGAAGGGTGTTGGCAAGGCATATTTAAAAGTTAAAAACATATATATATAAAATGGAGTAAATATAGAGAAACATGGACTGTACCTTTATATCTAACACTTCTTTTTATACTAATCTATAGTTATGTGTAACTAGCTGTATAATAACCTTTTGAAGATAAAAGAAAATAATGTTTTCTATATTAGTAGTTGCTAGATTTTGTATGTATCAGTGTTTGGTTCTTTGAAGTTCTGTGGGAATAAAGAACACTGAGCGTTTCACATTTAAATAGTATGTCTCTTTTTAGTGCTTGACTGAGCATAACAATGATACTTTGTGTTACAGTTAAATTTTCCTAAACTTGAAGACTTCGGTCCTCTCAAATGAGATATGTAGGCAAAATAAAGTAGCAATTTCATTTATGTTAATATACTCATAATTGAGAATAAATTGTGAGCAAGGTAGAGTCGGTAATTCAGTTACCACTCCTTAAAAATAGCTAAATAAATGAATTGAATTATGACTTTTAGAAGAGTAAGGATAGATTATGCATTATCCCCACCCTATGAAAAAGAGTATAACATTTTTATAAATAATTCATTTATATATATAATAATTGGAGTACTATTTATGAAAAAGATACTATTAAATTCTATTTTTTACAGATAAAAT
Source organism: Rhinopithecus roxellana (assembly GCF_007565055.1). Classification (NCBI taxonomy): domain Eukaryota; kingdom Metazoa; phylum Chordata; class Mammalia; order Primates; family Cercopithecidae; genus Rhinopithecus; species Rhinopithecus roxellana. Next base: position 29,737,656 of record NC_044550.1, on the reverse strand, counting down.
GGTTTTAACTATTAATACATTGACATAATTATGCAGAACTTGTGCATATAATTAGAGTATGGGTCTAGAGTTAATTATTGAAATTCAAGAAGTTATTAGTAAAGCCTTTGAACAAGAGAGTTTTGTTTTTTGTTTTTTGTTTTTTTTTTTTTAACTGGTCCTCATTCAAATCTATGTTGAGTTATAAAGATAAACAGGTAAAAATAATTTAGAATTACTGATTCTACCATTACTATTTCCATTGAATTTCAATCAAATCATATTGTGGAACTGTCATCTATAAGGTCTAGTTCTAGAGAGCTTATGTTTGTAAGCAATATCAAGTTTATTCACCACTTTAATAAAAACATTTGTCAGTTTGATGAAAAAGCCATCTTAATCAGAGTTTTGAAGGAATAAAATAAAATATACTAAGACAAAAGATCAATTTCAATATTATACCTACCAACTACCATTTGTATTATACCAACTATTTCATATCTACCATTACAAATCTATATTGAATTTTACTATATCATCAAAATATGAGGGGATAATAGTAAATTACACAATTATCACTATATGAAAGATAATATTTCTTAAAGTTTAAATTGTATGGAATAGGCATGCCTATGTAATAAATAATGAATATGTAATTGCCTATGTAATGAACTTTTGAAAATATTTAGTATTAAAATAATAAGGGGCCACACATTTTATATCTTGTAATTTAAAATTGGAAAATTCTGGCCAGGCACTGTGGCTCAGGCCTGTAATCTTAGCACTTTGGGAGGCCAAGGCGGGTGGATAACCTGAGGTCAGTAGTTCGAGACCAGCCTGGCTAACATGATGAAACCCCATCTCTACTAAAAATACAAAAAAATTAGCTGGGCGTGGTGGTGGGCACCTGTAATCCCAGCTACTCAGGAGGTTGAAGCAGGAGAATTGCTTGAACTCAGAGGTAGAGGTTGCAGTGAGCTGAGATCATTCCATTGTACTTCAGCCCAGACAACAAGAATGAAACTCTGACCCCCCCCAAAAAAAGGAAAATTCTGATTTCCTATTTTAAATGAAAGTGTTAATTTTCAGATATTAAGATATTATTATATGTTGTTGGCCAGGCAGTGGCTCACATGTGTCATCTCAGAACTTTGGGAGGCCGAGGCAGGCAGAGATCACTTGAGGACAGGAATTTGAGAGCAGCCTGGCCAATATGGCACAAACCTGTCTCTACTAAAAATACAAAAATTAGTGTGCCTGTAGTCCCAGCTACTCAGAAGGCTAAGGTGGGAGAATCACTTAAACCCAGGAGGCGGAGGCTGCAGTGAGCTGAAATCGTGCCACTGGACTCCCTCCTGGGCAACACAGCAAGACTCTGTCTCAAAAAAGAAAAAAAATATGTTATTATATATAGTAAATTTGTACAATCATCAAACCACCATTCACTATGTATATTTTTTCTTCTATGAATGTATTTCCTCTCCACTTTTCTCTTTTTTCGAAGCCAGTAATTTTTTTTTTTTTTTTTTTTTTTTTTTTTTTTTTTTTTTTTTTTTTTTTTTTGAGACGGAGTCTGCCTCTGTCGCCCAGGCTGGAGTACAGTGGCTGGATCTCAGCTCACTGCAAGCTCTGCCTCCCGGGTTTACGCCATTCTCCTGCCTCAGCCTCCCGAGTAGCTGGGACTACAGGCGCCCGCTACCTCGCCCGGCTAGCTTTTGTATTTTTTCAGTAGAGACGGGGTTTCTCCGTGTTAGCCAGGATGTTCTCGATCTCCTGACCTCGTGATCCACCCGTCTCGGCCTCCCAAAGTGCTGGGATTACAGGCTTGAGCCACCGCGCCCGGCCCGAAGCCAGTAATTTTTATTTGCCAAATATTCTGATCAATTCATATGTAACTAGCTAAACGTGAAAACCTCAATTTATAGAAAATGCAATATATTTTATTTCATAAGTGAAATACTTTCCAAATTTTTCAAATTTCACAGAAAAAGTTGATTGTTGTAACACATGCATGCTGATATCAAACATGATTTCTCAAAGAAATAATGTTGCTAATTAATAATAGATAGTTCTATATCACATTATAATTTGCTCGTTTCACTCATCAGCAGAAAACATTCAAAGCCATAAAAGAAAATTAACTCAAGCCTAATAATATTTGTACGCAATAACTAGTCAAAATCTTATTGATACAGAGATATAAATGTGTTAGTCAATTTTATAGCGCTTAATAAAAGCAAAGTGGCATATTTGTTGCCATTATTATCGTGGAAATGCATTGTTATTAATAGAGCATGCCCTATGAACACATTCTTGTTGCCACTTAAACATACCTTCAAGATCTCTACTTAATATATCTCATTACATAGAATTACATATTAAGAGTAGTAGGAAAGCATGCAATCAGTTATTATCTCTCCTTTGCTTCATTGTTGCAATGAATGATTGAAATCTTAAACTAACATACCTTATCTAGATTTCTATGGTTTACTTATTTTTCTTTTTAATGAGACCCACACGGATGCTGTTCCTGGCACTGTGATTTGTGAGAACTTGAGAAAACACAGTTAATAGGCAGGCTTGTTTTTTTGAAGTTGCTCCAATATTTCTAGGCTTCTAATCATAATTAAAGTTAACGAAGAAAAAAATTAATTGCTCTATTTAAAAGTGCTATTAAGGGGCTTACAAAACTGGAACAAGTTGACATATGTGATACTCAGTCTCATAACAAACTGTAATGATTAATTTGATATGCAATTGCTACAAATCTACATTTTCTCTTTCTCAGAATGCCAGATGGATTATGAAAACCACATAATGTTGCTAGCTCACCTGTGCTCCCACTCTTTTTATCCTTCTAATTTTCAGGGATGCTTCTGTTGGCATGGTTGGGGTGTTCTCTGTCCAATGTCAAGTATACATCTGCCTTTAGAGGTAACATATTTATTTTTCTCTGAATACATGGGGAAATTCTACTTGCTATGCCATTAAGTAAATAAATGCTGAAAAGATCTACAAGACAAATACAGTCGGTTAGCAAAAATTTGTCAGGAAGTTCATATAGAAAGTTGTTAACTGTGATTTTGGAAAATATTGTAGCATCGTATGTGTGGGAAGAATGGGTTAAAAAGTTAAAGAGTACTTTTACATTCTAAGTTTTTCATATGTTACATATACTTGAATAAATAAATGTGTGTATATCCATACACGTCAGCAAGACTATATTTGAGTTTATTTATACATATATAAAATAAAAGAATATTGTAGCTAAGCAAGATAAAATGATATCAGAAAAGGAGAAAAATAAAGATTAGCAAGCAATTCTTTTACCTACAATCAATTGCTCTGTTTGGAATTTTACTTTCTAGTTATTATAGTTTTTCACCTCCTATGGTATATAATTTACCAGATAAAAACATATTTTTAACTTTAGTCTATGGTTAACACAAAAATATGTATGTACAACTCTCCCTATTTAAAAGTTTAGTAGAAAAGACAATATACCATTTCAATTACAAAAATTGTTTCTTCTTATCCATTTTTAAGCCTCCCAAAATGAAAATAATGTCCAATGACAAATTCATTAAATACTGTGTAGTTCTTGAAAGCTGTGGTTAGAGTGACACAGAGACCCTGAAAAATGTTGCTTTCTTTCTTTAGAGAATAGATTCATTAGTTGTTTCTACTTGGTCTCCTACTGAAGAATTATAATTTTTCTAACACTAGTCAAGCCCTTTTGTTTCAGAAATGGTGGAAGAGCATTATCTTAAAGAGTTAAAGGAGATACAGGTAGTTCAATAGCTTAACTCATTATCAGATGTTGACTGGGAAGCATAAATAAATGATTCAACCACAACACCCTGTTATCAGTTTAAATATAATAGTAATAACAATAGGTGATATTTATTGAGTGTATCAGGGATTGCTTTAAAGAGCTTACATATTTTATCTCCCTTAATGCTTAAAATATTGCTATGAGGCAAATATTTACTATCACTATTTTACAGACAGAGAGCATAAAGCATCCAGATACTAAACAGGTTATCTTTTTATTTCTGTACCTGACTCTTATCTCTCCAATTTTACTATAATGTATTAGTCTTGTTATAACTAATTTAGGTTTTAAAGACCCAGTATATGACCAACTGCTTTAGACATTTTAAAAACTATAAGGAGCACACGTCTTTCCTTCAAGATTTATTTTTTATAAAGAAATTATCCATAATCTGGAGTTTCTGGAATAACAATTTTATTGCTAGAGTACCACATTATGATCTTTTCCAAAAAATATTTTTTCTCATATAGGTGCAGTTTATTTATTCTCCTTCTGTGCATATTTTTAACCTTGTCATTAACAAACTGCCAAAACAGTCTTACTCCACCAGAATCCTGGTTTATAGAGAGTTAAAGATGTTTGATGCTTACTTCTAGTTCAAGTTTTCTCAGCTTGTTTAATGAATGATATATCTGCCCCATTTCCCACCCTCCAACACATGCATATGTAGCAAATACTGTCCCAGGTATGGCTATCAAGTAGGATGCATGTATTATGTGTTGTTTTTAAAATGTATTTTGGTTGAGACTAGTGCTTAGGTATTCGAACTGACAGTAGCATCTCTCACCTTGTAAAATGGGATTTCCTTACCACCACATATCCAACTACCACCACTACTGATGCTAGCGATATAGATTCTTAACAATAAGTTAGTATATTTGGTAGCATATTTGACAGATGACATATTCTATCTTCCGGAACAGTGTGATACTTGGAAAAGAGCACTTAATAAAAGATTAGGCCAACTAAATATTTTTCCTAACTGCACTACTTATTAGTTATGTTGATTTCGGTAATAAACTTGGACCAAATTAGCTAATATGTGTTTTCACCATTTACAGAGTGGTTTAACATAACATGAATATGCTGATTATCATGTAGCAAATCAGTTGTAATTATTATTTCTGTGTCTACATATTTGAAACCTGAAGTTTAGAGAATTTATATGGTTTCAAAATAATTGAACCCAGGCATCACTTCAGGTCTTCTGGCTCCAGATATAGTTTTTCCTTGTCCACACCACACTTTTCTTAATTGTGTGCTGTTGGAATTGATAATCAAATGAAATCTATTTAGCTGTTGCAAATAAATTCCAAAATAGTATACACAATATTTTATTTTTATAGTGAGTCAATTCCTAAAGAGCTATTGTATTTATTTTTAACTTTACTTGTGCACTAATTTTTAAAAATAAGATTATATTCCTTGTGAAAATAAAAATCAAACCAGAACAGAAACCTTTAAAAAAAAATCCTCATTCCTCTTCATTTTATTCCTCCTTGGAGAGTCTACTGTTAATCTACACTCACACCCACGCACACACACACACACACACACACACAGAGGACACATGCCAGTGTATCTGCTATGTAGACTCAGTTATTGAAATATTAACAGCTGAAATGATCTGTTTAGGTACAACATGTTAATATTTTTGTTAAGATATTTATTCTGATAACCAAATTTGGTTCAGTATTCTGAGGATGTGTTGTATAATTTTATGTACCAATTTGAAGGGTATTTTTGGATAGGGTTAACATAATTCAATGAACTTTGAGTAAGCAGATTGTCCTCCATAATGTGGGTGGGCCTCAACCAATCAGTTGAAAATTTGAATAGAACAAATGACTGGCTTCCCACAGCAGGAGGGGATTCTCCAACAGAATAATCTCAGACTTTATCTGCACCATCAACTCATCTTGGTCTCTGTTTGTCAACCTTCAGATTGGAATTGCAGCATTGGCTCTCCTGGGTCTTCAGCCTGGTTTCCTACATAGGAGATTTTAGACTCATCAACCTCCATAATTATATGAGCCAATTTTATGATAAAGATTTTTCTGTGTATACACACATCCTATTGGTTCTGTTTCTCTGGAAAACCTTGGCTAAAACAAAATGTAAACTGTATTTTCAAATAGCTTTTCTTAAATTAAGTCTAAAGCTTCCTCCCTACCTACATTAAGTGTGACCTAAACATTTCTCCATATATAGTAAAATGGAACCTAATTGAATGTTTAAATAGGCTGTAACCTACTCTTATATCCACAATAGAGTTTTGTCCAATCACAGGTGAGCAACTCTTGAAATCATGTTTGAAAAAGGCAAATGCTGAACTGTAACCAATCCAACTGTCTCTGTAGTTCACTTCCATTTTTGGCATGTCACTTTCCTTTTTCTGTGATCTGACCATGTGGTGGCCCTAGAGTCACTCTGAAACTGTTCTGGCTCACTTGGCTGGTGGATTGGAGAATTGTTCTCTGCTCAATTAAACTCTGCTAAATTTAATTTGCCTAAAGGTTTTTTTAATATCTTCAATACTTCACAAGCAGTAAACATTTATTATAGAAGTAACTTTCTATAAGTCTTATGCAATTTGAAATATACTTTAAGATAAAAATTCTGAAAGGCACTTACATATATCTACCTTGCTTCAAATCTCGAGTCTTAATTGAAGATTTCCAAATCACAGAGGCATCCTATTTTTTGTAAAGTTTTTCTTTTTTAAAATAGAAGAAAAAATGAATTAGAATGATTTATGGAGCATGTTGCATTAGTATTACAGATTGCTGTTTTCTTAAGATTATGTTTTTTATGAAAACATTTTTCTTTCATTCTCTAAAAAGTTACAACCCTTTCTCTGCAAGAAAAGGATTCTATTTATTTCTAGATATGTATTTTTGTTTTTATCTTTCTTTTTTACCCTTTAATAGTTTCATGAAGAATGTCACCGGATCACCAGATTTTTTTTCTTTTTTTAAAAAGGCTATAAGCATAAATATTACCTAGTATTCTAAGCCTATCAAAAATTTTCAGCACAATCTATTGAAGATAGGTGTAATTAAAAGTAAAACAAAATCAGAAACTTCAGGACTCAAGGATTCTGAGGATTGTTTTTAAACTGTCGAAGACAGTTTTGTTTCTTGAAAGTAACTACACTGTTTCAACTGGATTTTTTGAAAAATAATTATATACATATAAAATATTATATATATATACACACATATTAGAAAAATACTTTTAATACACACTAATATACCCTATATTATGTTTCTGTCAAATGTAATTTAACTGTTATTATAAAAGTAACACTGATAAAATAATTTAATATAATGGTAGAAACAACATGCATCTTTATATCATTTTTTAAATTTGATGAGCATAGAGCCAGACCCATTCATCACTATAGTGAGAACAGGCTGAGTCTTCTCTGCTACTGCTATATGACGAAGAACTCAACTTGCCTTTCTTCCTGGTTCCTGGGAGGGAGCTTCTAAATCCTTGTAATTTCCCCAGTGATAGAAGTGTCTCTGTTCTTCATGATAGGACCCTGAGACCACATCTGAGTTTATGCCAGTGAGATGACTAACAGTGGGTCTCTCGGTAGTTTATGCAAACAAGATGTCTCAAGATGGGGGCTAGCCATGTCCAAAAGACTGACATGTAATTAACAGTTGGGGGTTTTGTACTATACTATAAGCTTGCCTCCCAGGAAGGTGATGGGGGCTGGAGATTGAGTTCAGTCATTTGGCTCATTAATCATGCTTATGTAATCAAAATGATGCTCGGATGAGCTTTGCTGGTTAACAATATTCTGTAAATTATTGTTACACATTAATATATTGGATGAATTATGTGTCCTGTCTCTGCAGGGAGAGGACATGAAAGCTTTGCACTTGGACCCCTTCTAACTCCATGGTTTACATTTTTTTGACTGGTCCTGATATATATCCTTTTTGCTATAATAAAAATATCATCATCAATATAGTGAAACAGGAAAGGTTCCCTTGTTCCCCTTGCAGGGTGTATGATGGGGTGTGGCTCTCTTCTTCAGTGCTCCACTGCTCCAACCTCTAGGGGAGCATAAAGACAGGCAGGCTGTGGGACTCCAACCCCACAGCAGTGTCTAGGGGTGAATGTTTACAGTTGAAGCCCTCCAATGGGTGTGTGTTACAGAGTGCTCTCTCAGCTTAGCCATCCGGAGGTGGCTTGTGTTAGTCAGCTCTGTTAGACCTCAGCCTTGTCTCAAGGACAAAGGGCTTTCTGTATCCCAGGATTCTTGCCTTGGTGTATGGGAAGAATCAGATCACACGTGGGCTTGGAGAATGAGGACAAAGTTTTATTGAGTGGAAGTAGCTCTCAGCAGATGGGGAGTCAGAGGGGAAATAGTTTCCCCCTGATGTCCACGGCTGGGGCTCTCCTTCGTCTGCCCCAGCCAAACTCTGCCTTGTTCTGCTGGTCGATGACGTGCAGGCCTACTGGTGTCTGTCATGTGCTCTTCCACCATCATGCTCCCTCAACGTCCTCTTGATGTTCAGCCACTTGTGTCTTCTTCTGCCAATGTGTTCTGCTCCACTTTCAGTCACTTGTTTGTCCGCCTTCTAGGGTCTGGGGGTTTTTATAGGCACTTTCAAGTCCCTTGTTTGTCTGCCTCCTAGGTTCTGGGGGGTTTTATAGGCACAGGATGGGAGAGTGGCAGGCCAAGGTGGTCTTGGGAAACACAACATTTGGTCACAAAGGCAGGAGTGCCTGTCTTCATCTAAGTCAGTGGGCACAGGCCTGGGGGTGGAGCCCTCGCCAGGGACCCACCCTTCCACTCCAGTGCTTCCCTGCCCCACTTTTGTAGCAATAGCACTTTATTGAGTTCTGTCAGTTTCTAGTGAATTTTTCTACTTGAGATGTCAATGAGGAGTCCCAGATTTGTAGTGAGTTCATCAGAGGCTTAGGAACCTCTGAGCTTGCAGCTGGTACCTGAAGTAAAAGTAGTCTTGTTGGGGACTGTACCCTTAACCTGCAGAGTCCCCTGGTAGTTAGTGTCAGAAGTCACTGCAGTCACCATGCCATTCTCTATACTCTTTTATACACTGCAAATCTGTGGTCAGGCACAAGTTTCTAGACATGCAACATATTATTTCCATTGCCAAATCCAAGGCATTTAGTTCGATAGTGTATCATCTTGTATTTGATTACAATGACTGTTAATTTGGATAACATGTTCTTAATAGGCAATAGAGCAAGTCAAGTAAAGCTTCATTTTTACACAGCATTAAGTATTCTTGTCTTTTCCAGTTTAGTGAACTGCCCAAAATCTAGCAATTACTAAACACACTCTAATTGACTAAATACTAGACTCAGAATCAGTTAGGTATTTTTGAAGCTGAATTTACATTGCTACAACATGAAGGCGTCATTTAATTCACTTGATCAGATTCAAAAAAATTAAATCTGAAAGACATAGTGAAACTAAGACCCTAAAAGACATTTGTAGTATCATTTTTTAAAATAAAATCTCTCAGTAAAATGGAGAAATAAATTAAGCACTGTATAATAGAAATGTTAAAAGACGGAACTAACCTTGACGTTTGAACAAAAGAAAAACTCAATTATGCATTATATTATCGTTTGATTTTAGGCAAGGTATACTTTCAGATAACTGACAATACAGTTAATAACAATAGTTACCATAAATACAACTTGAAAAACATTTTCTTGCCTCTCTTTAAAATTTTTCTAGTCCTTTTTCTGCTTGCTTCATTTGTTATTGCTAGTCATTTGCTTTAATTTCATTCCAACAGGCATACTATATCTACTTCTTGAAGCTCCTCTTCACATCTTTTGTTTCTAGTTATTTATTCAGGGACAAGATCTGTTCTGGAGGGTGGGGAAGATTGTCACTAACTTTGATTTTTGCCTTAGTTTGACTGAGAGCAGAGAGGATAGTAGTGTTGTCACCAGGGTCATTAAGAAATAAATAAGACAACATATAAGAACGCCCTCATATGTAAAGTATTAATACAATGTAAAAGTATTGCTCAAACACTCTCCTGAGGTAAATAATAATAATAATAATAATAATAATAGTCCGGGCGTGGTGGCTCACGCCTGTAATCCCAGCACTTTGGGAGGCCGAGACGGGCAGATCAAGAGGTCAGGAGATTGAGACCATCCTGGCTAACATGGTGAATCCCCGTCTCTACTAAAAATACAAAAAAACAGCCGGGCATGGTGGTAGGCACCTGTAGTCTCAGCTACTCGGTAGGCTGAGGCAGGAGAATGGCATGAACCCGGGAGGTGGAGCTTGCAGTGAGCCGAGATCGCGCCACTGCACTCCAGACTGGGCGACAGAGCGAGACTCTGTCTCAAAAAGAAATAAATAAATAAAATAATAATAATAATAATAATAATAATAAATAAGTAAAGCCATTGTCTCACACACCTGCAAAATAAAAACACAAGGCTGGAGGTTCACAGAGTATTAATATAGGAAAATCTCATTTAAGTTAATGCATAATATTGACATTTGAAATTTAATGCAATTTAATCCAACAACTATAACTCCATGACAAAGAGAGTCATCTCTATTTCAGAAGCATTTATTTCAGTATTAAGAATTAATACATCATCATATTGTCAAGACAAGCCCATATACCATTTCACAACAACTAATAAAAATTACAGGAAGAATCTCATCTCAGAATAATTGATTTCTATTTTTCGTTCGTTAGCGAGATAAGACTCTCAGCTTTAGGTGTATTTCATTGAATTAACTTTGTGGAAATACATACTGCCTGATAAAAAGCAAAGACTATTTAAATGAAAAAAGATTACTTTATTAGAAGTATAGGAATCTCCTGCATTGCCTAATAAAGGACATTAGACCCATAAGTAGGGTCTGGAATTGAATTAATGGAGTCATATGCAAATATAATTCTGCTGATTAATCTTATGTCCTCCACAGGCATTTCAGCGTTCCATTGATTGAATTCTTGTTATTTTAAAAATAGGTAGGCCTGGCACAGTGACTTATGCCTGTAATCTCAGCACTTTGGGAGGCCGAGACAGGCAGATCATAAGGTCAAGAGATCGAGATCATCCTGGCCAACACGGTGAAACCCCGTCTCCACTAAAAATACAAAAAAATTAGCTGGGCGTGGTAGTGCACGCCTGTAGTCCCAGCTACTCTGGAGACTGAGGCAAGAGAATCGCTTAAACCCGGTAGGCGGAGGGTTCAGTGAACTGAGATGGCGCCACTGTACTCCATCCTGGCAACAGTGTGAGACTCCATCTCAAAATATATACATATATAGGTAAGGAAAAGGAGCTAATATTTAAGCTTCTGCAAAGTGTAAACAACATCAAAATAAATGTACAATAAAAAGATGTTTTTTGCCTTCCTCAACTACATGGATATATATGCACTGTCTTACTAAATGCCAAATACATTTTAATAGCAAAATATATGTATTTGTCATTTTCTTTATACTAGTGGAATAAGCATGCCACGTTAGCATAGTCAAGGCTCTAAATAAATTGTATAATTTAAAATAATACCTGAAGTTACTTTTACAAAGGAGAGGAGTTAATTATACTTGTCTATCTAGTTTTAATTTAAAATAAAAATATATTTATGCTTTTAGAGGACTTGCCTGTTGTCATATACTTAATATTTCATTGATAACTTATATAAGTTAGAGAGATAATTAGTAAGGTAATAGAGAAATAAACCCTAAATATTTTACTCAATGGTAAGCATCTATGCTGACTATAAATATAAAAGCATTGACGAGTAAGCTAAGCATATACACTACAAAAAAAGTACAATAATAAGTCAATCGCTTTGAATATTGTTTATCAAGGAAATATCAAAAGAAAAACGTATATTTAAGTTTTCTAATGAAAAACATATTACTTTTAGCTAATAACTTGATCATAGTAGTGTAGCATATGAAACGTCATGACTTTTGTATTGCTTATGGCTGTTTACAGTATATGTTTTGCATCACATACATTTATATTCTGAAAACATATTTTGAAGACATGCCAGTAGATTACATTTAGCAAGTGAATGAACAGTGCTATTGATTGGAAAAACATTCATAATGTGATTTTTAAACTTCATCGTCTGCATATATTCTAAACTCTAACTTAGTTTATGATTTTTCATAAACCAAAGGAGAGCCATCACATTTCCCTACACTCCCATGATAATGACGTTAAAATTGCTCTCTTATTTTACAGCATTGTGACTATAATGGAGAGTGAATGTTAAATGTTCTCACCACAAAAATAACCATGAGGTAATAAATATTTTAATTAACTAGATTTAATGACTCCATTTTATGCATATATATACTTGAAAACATCATGTTGTACACAAAGCAATATTTTCAGCCAATAGAAAATAAATAGGTAAATAACCAAACTTGAAAACAAAGAAATTATTCTTCTGAAACGCAGTATAGTCCACATACATTACCATCAATCACATCACTCCAATGACAGTACAGTGAAAACCTTCATTTTAACAAGTTAAATAATAAAACAAGGATTATTCAGAAGAGATGATCAGGTACTAGTAGTCTCATTTTAGAGAACTGAACTAATGCAGTTATAGGCAAATATGATTCTACTTATTAATTTTATCATCTCCACAGCATTTCAGAGTTCTACTGGTTGAATTTTTGTTATTATTAAAATAGATAAAGAAAAGGAGCTAATATTGAAGCACAGTGTGAAAACCACCAAAATAAATGGACAATACAAAGATGTTTCTTGCCTTCCTCAAATACAAGAACATATATGCACTGCCCAACTAAATGTCAAATACAGTGTATTATACGTACATTGCAGGAAGAACTGTCTCTACTGAGATTCAACTCACCCATCTGCACTTTGGAGGATAGCATACCTTAAAAATTGATGATAGCATATCAGGGAAAGAAAATTTTTATTTTTATGAAAACAGGTTCATACGTGTAAACCCTTAAATCATATGCAAAAGCAAAATACTCTTTATTAGCATGTACAACAAAGAGAACAGCATCACTGGCAAAAAGGATAATGGAGACAGAAATGGGAGATGGGAGGAAGACTGAAAAAGATGATACCCAGCCATTTTGAATTTTTATCCAATAAACATAAGATTGTATGCACAAACAGATAACAAGAATGATTGAAGCCTACTCACAGTGATGGCGCTGAATGGGCACCAATTGAATTACATAACACCTTTCAGAAATTCACAAACACCCACACGGAGTTCATTTTTATTACCTAAAATACTTATTTTTTGGAGAAATGATAAAACATCATATACACGATGACATTTTTAATGAAAATTTTTATCATGGAATTTTAAAATCAAGTGGACACAATCATTTTAACGTGACTAGTCAGCAATTTAATACCTGTTTTGTTGCTCAGCTTAGCTTCCTGGTTTCATGCCTGACATCTCTTTGTTAAACAAAATTATCTGTAGCTAATTTATATATTTATACAAAAGGGAAAGCCTCTGGCTTTGCAAGTTTTGAATTTTGTGACTTCAGTTTACTTTCTTTAAGTAAATGTTGTATTACAATGAAAACGGTCTGCATAAAGCTCTTTAATCTGAACTCTCGGCCTATTCCGTGTACATCTGTATTCAAGGTCATATGAACTTTAGCAACAAAAGCATTCCATGTTTTTACCTCAGCTTTTAATTTTTATTTCTTAAATAATATTTAATTTCCTGAAATGCTTTGTAATTTTTATCACGTATACTGCCTATTGCAAACATTGTAAGGAAAATGAGGCTTAAGGCATATAAAAGCAAATCAGAGACTGCAGTTTCCTTCTTTCTAAAGTGTCAGGCATATGTGTTTTCAGACTGAGAAGCATTAGGTCCCTGGGTACTTAGAGCAATGTAAATGAGGGGAATTATTCAGGAGATTACTGAAAAGGATTAGCGGTAAAATTAGGCAGAACTGTGTGCCTCTGTACCTGCTTGATTACTCTGCACTTTCAGCTGCCTGAATGACAAAGATAACCCTGTCCCTGCTTTTTGCCTCATGAAGCCATTGAGTGATCCAGAGTTCTTATTTTTAAACCCTTAGCAAAGTAACAGAGTATGATGGCTTTATGGGATTTCTTATCAGACCAAGAAAAATCATTATCAAACAGAATCATTATGTGTATCCCTGACACAGCGCTGTCGGCATTTTTTTACTATATAGTTACCAGTTTTATAAATTCATTTCTAAAAGCAAATACAATACCAATCATATTTAATAGAGTTTCTCTTAATTCCAATATCTGCAAATACTTTCTGATGTTCTACTTTTGTAAAATTGTCTGATGTCTGCTTTTGTGGACTACTTTTGGCAATTGTCTCCAAAAGAATGCTAGAATACTGGCTAACAAAAGTAAGCCCCCGGTTGCACGAGATGACAAAATGAACCAGAATTGGTTGAAAAGAAAAAAAAAAGGCAGGGTTAATATACCAAAAGAAAATTGACAGAGCACAAAGGTTTTGCTGTCCTGATGACTGAATCAGATCAACACAGACTGTCTTTACCATGGTAATTGGCATATCACTAAGGTAGTTGAAATGTACGGGTCCATTTGTCTCTGGCATTAGTATAAAGACCTACCAGGGCAGTTATATCAAGACATTCATCCAAGGAACTACCAGTTAGCAACTTTCACATTAACCCATTATCAACATGTCTGTATTTGTAAAATAGACAATACATAGTTAAGGATTGGTTGATTAAAAAATCATAGAAACTAAACATTACACAGAGAAAAAAATTCAGCCTATATGTCTGAGTAAAAAAAAATCCTAGACTATTAGAATTTTCGAGATTAGGGCTATTTGGTTTTTAATTGTACTGCCAAAAATGTGTAAATAATTGTACTGTCATTATTAAACCATATGACCATTATAAATAAATATTATTTGATATTATTTCTTTACTAATTTGTTTTATCATCTTTGCTGTTTGGAAAAATCACTCCTATTATTTTATCCAGACAGATGACTCCGAAAAGAGAGCATATGGACCTTCTGAGTTCATCTGTATGGACATTTGCAAAACTTATTGAGAGCTAACATTTAAAAAAAAAAAAAAACTTTAGAGAGAAATAACTATTGCAAATGCTTTACAGGTCATATCTATTTAGGACTGGTTCAGTTTCACATCTTAGAGAATCATTCTGGAGTGGCTTAAACTCTCTAAAGACCAGGAGAGCATGACATCATGTAGGTAAGTTTCTCAGGGCTTGTCCAAGTAAAGGTCATGATAGTATCAGATGTCTGCCTCATAATTTTTAAGGCTTGGCTCTTGTCCTCATGACCATAAAAGTCTACTGTCTTCTAGTATCATAATTGTATTCCAAGTGGGAAGAAAGAGGAAGAAAAATGAAAAATAATGCATGCCAACTGAGTCTATCACCTTCCTACCACCTACTTTTATGGAGCTTTTGGGAGAATGAATCACCATTCAATAGTTTCTGTTTATATCAGTAGTCATATCTGCATTACTTTATCACCATGAAGAGAGACTAGGAAATGTTTTTTTCACCTAGCCACATTGCTGCTTCCATCCAAATTACAGTTCTTTTTTTCAGAAGGACAAAGAAAAAATGGATAGTTTTTTCCCTACAATAATAGTGATGTTCAGTAAATATTTGAATAAATGGATTTTGAAAGTGATTTATTTATAATGTAATACTTTTCTGACTAGCGTGACACTTTGACTACTTTGGTATATATTTTGCTTCATTATCTATTATTCAGACTGTATAGGAATATATATTTGACACACATAAATGACAATATAACACAATCTCATGTTCAAGTTTTCATTTGAATGTGTCATTTTTGCTGCTCTATCTATTAATATCACAAAAATGTGTCAGTTCTGATTTTAACAAATTAATGCAAAAAATATAAATACAATCTGTATTTAATAAACTGGATTTCCTTTTCCAATATGATGGATTAGAGGCTTTTAGCATGCCTCTGCCACTTGGAAATAGCAAGATAGTGCATAAACATCAATTCTGTGAGCTTCAATTCAAGAAGGAAAACAAGAATCCACAAGAAATCATGAAGGACACTCCTGATCCCAGAGAGGAGAGTGCCTGCAAACAGACCCATTACAGTGTCTGGCTGATAAAAGTGAGTAAAGCCCATGAATATGAGAGAGGCAGAGACCCTTCCTCTGTGACTCACCTGTCATGGAGATCCAATCGGCTCAGACCAAGAGAGAACATTTTGTATCTCTCAAGCCCTGGATCTAACTTAGGGAGAGGTTTAGAAACTCTGTAATGGAAAGACACTGGATAAGACTACAGACACTTTAGAAGACCCAGGACTGACAGCAGGATGCCATTTTTAATCCAGATGTATACAAAGCCAGCCATTCTTTGGAGACCTCAGGAATTTCAGTCTCGGGCCAGAGATTGCTACACCTGCTGTAAAACACAAGAGGGACCTCGCCAGTCAGAACTGTGGAAAATTACTAAGCAGTAGGTGCTGGAATTGTACTCTCCCTCAACATAAGCATGGGGAGGCAGGAGAGCTGCTACAGCTGCAGTTTCTCCTGGGCAGCCAAGACTCGCAGTCAGGACTGGCTTGTTGACCCAGAACTGGTCTGTGTGTGTCATTTCTGCATGCTCTGGACTGCTCACCTGAGGTTGTGTTGCAGCAGCGCCCTGTCCACTCCATGCTCAGGCAGATCTCCAGGTATTCAGAGCAACTCTTTGCCTGGTTCAGCAGCATGAGTTGCCCTATTCCTCTTGTGCAGAGACCCTACTGCAGGGGGAGCCCTAGCTGCTCCATGCCCAGGCAGATCTCCAAGAACTATGAGCACCTGCTCCTCTAGGTCAGCAGCCTAACCCACTCCCTTCCCTCCTTCCCTCCTTCCTTCCTTCCTTCCTTCCTTCCTTCCTTCCTTCCTTCCTTCCTTCCTTCCTTCCTTCTTTCTTTCTTTTTCTTTTTTTTTTTTTTAAAGATGTATTCTTGCTCTATCACCCAGACTGGAGTGCAGTGGCATGATCTCAGCTCACCGCAACCTCTGCATCCTAGGTTCAAGGGATTTTCATAACACAACCACCCTAGTAGCTGGGACTACAGGCACACACCACCATGCCTAACTAATTTTTATATCTTTAATAGAGACGGGGTTCCACCATGATGGCCAGGTTGATCTCCAACTCCTGACCTCAAGTGCTCCCTCTGCCTTGGCCCCCCAAAGTGCTACTCAACCTTTTCTACACAAAAATCTAGGTGAAAGGAAGTTCTCTGTACTTCATACCCAGGCAGATTTTCAGTATTTGGAACACCACCTTACCTGGATCACAGCCTTAGCGGCCCCACCATTGCTGTCTAGAGGACCTAGTGCTGGGAGGCCCTGTTCGCTTAACACCCAGGCAGATCTCCAGGCATTCAGAGTAACTGCTTGCCTTGTTTAGCAGTCTAAGTCAGCCTACCCTTCCTGGGCACACATCATGGTGTAACAAGGCACTCTTTTCTCCATGCCAAGGCAAATATCCATGTATTTGAAGCACTAGCTCATTGGGATCAGCAACTGACGTGCCTCATCCTTCCTGTGCAGATATCCTGCTTCAGGAATGCCCTCTCTTCTGCATACCCAGGCAAATCTAAAGGCATTTGGAACACCAGCTTGTCTGGATCAGCAGCCTGAGCCACCCCATCTTTCCTGTGCAGAAATCCTGTTGTAGGGAGGCCCTCTCTGATACACAGGAAGGTATCCAGGAATCTGGAGCACCCACTCTCCTGAAATAGAAACTTAGGCCATCTGCCATTCCCATACAGAGAATTTGGAGCAAAGGAAGTTTCCCAGCTCCATGCCTAGGCATTCCTCTGGGTGTTTGAGAACCAACTGGATTATCCTTCAGCACTGTTGCTTTTACCTGCAGTTTGGGGGACCTGTAGGCAGACTTGCTTGATCAACACCCTGCATCCCAAATAGAAAAAGAAAGTTAAACTATCTCCCTTTGTGAATGGTATTACTCTATACCTAGAAAATTCTAAAGATTGCTGAAAGTCTCTTGGAACTGATAAACAACATTAGTAAAGTCTCAGGATACAAAACAAATGTACAAAAATCAGTAGCATTTCTATATATCAAAAACATTCAAGCAGAGAGCCAAATCAATAACGCAATTCCATTTAAAACAGCCTAAAAATAAAATAAGTAATTAGAAATACATATAACTAAGGAGGTGAAACATATCTATGAAGAGAACTACAAAACACTGCTAAAAGAAATTACAAATGACACGAAGAAATTAAAAAACATTCCATGCTCATGGATTAGAAGAATCAATATTCTTCTTAGCCACACTGCCTGATATGGTATGGCGGTGTCCCCACCCAAATCTCATCTTGAATTGTAGCTCCCATAATTCTCATGTGTCATGGGAGGGACCTAGTGGGAGGTGATTGAATCATGAGGGTGGGTTTTTCTGTGCCACTCTCATGATAGTGAATAAGTCTCACGAGATCTAATGGTTTTATATAGAGCAGTTACCCTGTGCACATTCTTGCCTGCCACCACGTAAGATGTGTCTTTGCTCCTTATTCACCTTCTGCCATGATTGTGAAGCTTCCACACTAATGTTTAACTGTGAGCCCATTAAACCTCATTTTCTTTATAAATTACCCAGTCTCGAATATGTCTACATTAGCAACATGAGAACAGACTAATACAGTAAATTGGTACTGGGTAGTGGGACACCTATATAAAGATATCCAAAAATGTGAAAGTGACTTTGAAACTGGGTAACAAGGAGAAGTTGGAACATATTGGAGGGCTCAGAAGAAAATAAGAAAATGTAGGAAAGTTTGGAACTACCTGGAGACTTGGAGGCCTCAGAAGACAGGAAGAGTTGGGAAAGTCTGGAACTTCCTAGAGACTTGTTGAATGGCTTTGACCAAAATGTGATAGTGATATGGACAATAAAGTCCAGACTGAGGTGGTCTTAGACGGAGATGAGGAGCTTATTGGGAATTGGTGCAAAGGTGATTCTTGCTGTGCTTTGGCAAAGAGACTAATGACATATTGCCCTGCCCTAGAGATCTGTGGAACTCTGAACTTGAGAGAGATAATTAGGGTATCTGGCAGAAGAAATTTCTAAGCAGTAAAGCATTGAAGATGTGACTTGGCTGCTCTTAAAAGTATTGTTTTATTATTTCACAAAAATGTGACTTGGAATTGGAACTTATGTGTAAAAGGGAAGGAGAGAAAAAAAGTTCAGAAAATTTGTAGCCTGATGATGTGATAGAAAATTAAAACCCATTTTTCTGAGGAATAATTCAAACCCACAGCAGAAATTTGCATAAGTAACGAAGAGGCAAATGTCAGTCTCCAAGACAATGGAAAAGATGTCTCCAGGGCTTTTCTTCATGGTAGTCCTTCCCATCACAAGACTGGAGGTCTAGGAGGCAAATGTCAGTCTCCAAGACAATGGGGAAGATGTCTCCAGGGCTTTTCTTCGTGGTAGTTCTTCCCATCACAAGACTGGAGGTCTTATGAGGAAAAAATGGTTTTATGGGTCAGGCCCATAACTTTGCTGCTTTGTGCAGTCTTGTGACTTGGTGCCCTGCCTCCCAGCCATGGATTAAAGGGGCCAATGTAGAGCTCAGTTGTTGCTTCAGACAGTACAAGTTCCACGCCTTGGTGGCTTACAAGTTGTGTTGGGCCTATGGGTACACAGAAGTTAAGAATTGAGGTTTGGAAACATCTATCTAGATTTCAGAGAATGTATGGAAATGCATGGATGTCCAGGCAGAATTGTGCTACATGGACACAGCCCTCATGGACAACCTCTGCTAGGGCAGTGTGGAAGAAAAATGTTGGGTGGGAGTACTCACACAGAGTCCTGACTGGGGCACTGCCTAGTGGAACTGTGAGAAGAGGGCCACCATCCTCCAGAACTCAGAACGGTAGATTCACCAACAGTTTGCACTGTAAGCCTGGAAAAGCCACATACATTCAATACCAGCCCATGAAAGCAGCCAGGAGGGGGCTCTACCTGCAAAGCCACAGGGGTAGAGCTGCCCAAGACCATGGGTACCCACCTCTTGCATCAGAATGAGCTGGCTGTGAGACATGGGGTCAAAAAAGATAACTTTGGAACATTAAAGATTAATGACTGCCCTATTTGGTTTTGAACTTGCATGGGGCCTGTAGCCCCTTTGTTTTGGCCAATTTCTCCCATTTTGAACAGGTGCATTTACTCAATTCATTTACCCTCATTGTATCTATTGATTTAATGAACTTCCTTTTGATTTAACAGGCTCATAGGTGGGAAAGACTTGCCTTGTCTCAGATGAGACTTTGGACTGTGGACTTCTGAGTTAGTGCAGAGTTAAGATTTTTGGGGGACTGTTGGGAAGTCATGATTATTTTGATATGTGAGGACATGAGATTTGGGAGGGTTCAGGGGTGGAATGATATGGTTTGGCTGTTTCCCCACCCAAATATCATCTTGAAATGTAGCTCCCATAATTCCCCACATATTGTGAGAGGGATGTGATTGAATCATGGGGCAAATTTACCCCTGCTATTCTCATGATAGTCTTATGAGACTTATGAATAAGTCTTATGAGAGCTTATGATTTTATAAAGAACAGTTTCCCTGCACACACTGTTGCCTGCCACAGCGTATGATCTGTCTTTCCTCCTCTTTCACCTTCCGCCATTATTGTAAGGCCTCCCCAGTCATGTGGAACTGCAAGTTCATTAAAGCTTACTTTATAAATTACCCAGTTTTGAGTATGTGTTTATTAGCAGTTTGAGAATTGACTAATACACTGCCTAAATCAATCTACAGATTCAACACTATTCCTTTTAACTTATCAACTGTGTTTTCCACACAGCTATAAATATCTATTCTAAAATGTTTATGGAACCAAAAAAAAAAAAAAAAAAAAAAAAAGCCAAAATAGCTAAAGCAATCCTAAGCAAAAATAATAGAGACAGAAACATCACACTACTTAACTTCAAACTATATTACAAGGCTACAGTAACCAAAACAGCATGGTACTGGTACATAAACAAACACATAGACCAATGGAACATAATAAATAACCCAGAAAAAAAGCTAGACACCTCAAGCTGGACAAAAGTAAGCAATGGGGAAATATTTCTATATTCAATAAATTTTGCTGGGATAGCTGGCTAGCCATATGCAGAAGAATGAAACTGGACCTCTACATTTCACCATATACAAAAAATAACTCAAGATGGATTAAATATTTAAATGGAAGACCATAAACTATTATAACCCTAAAGGAAAGTTTAGGAAACACCTTCTAGACATTGATCTTGGGAAAATTTATGACTAAGTCCTCAAAAGCGATTGCAACAAAATAAACAATTGACAAATGGAAGCTTATTGTTCTGAACATCTTCCACACAGTAAAATAAACTATTCTCAGAGAAAACAGACAACTTACATTATGGAAGAAAAATATTCACAAATTACTTATCCAACAAAGGTCTTATATCAAGAATCTGTAAAGAACCAACACAAATCAACAAGCAAAAAAAAAAAAACTTCATTAAAAAACTACAAGGCTAAGTTATCAAAACAGTATGATCCCAGTACAAAAACAGACCCATGGACCGACGGAACAGAATAGAGAGACCAGAAATAATGCTGTGCATCTATGACCATCTGATCTTCAAAAAAATTAACAAAAACAACAATGAGGAAAGGACTCCCTATTCAATAAACAGTGCTGGGATAACTGGCTAGCCATTTGCAGAAGACTAAAACTGGACCCCTTCCTTGCACCAGATATAAAATTAATTCAAGATGGATTAAATAATTAAATATAAAACCTAAAACTATAAAAACCCTGGAAAATAACCGAGGAAACACCTTTCTGGACATAGGCCCAGGCAAAGACTTCATGACAAAGATGTCAAAAACAATTTCAAAAAGAAAAATAACAACAAATATGTCATAGTTAAACTAAAGAGATTCTGCACAGCAAAATAAACTATTAACAGAGTAAAACACCCAACCTACAGAATGGGAGAAAATATCTGGAAACTATGCATACGACAAAGATGTAATATCTAGCATCTACAAGGAACTTACATTCACAAGCAAAAAACAAACTCTATTAAAAAGTGGGCAAAGGACATGAAAAGAAACTTAAAAATGAAACATCATACATGTAGCCAGAAAGCATATGAAAAAATGCTCAACATCACTAAATATTAGAGAAATGCCAATGAAAACCACAATGAGATACCATATTACACCAGTCAGAATGGTTATTACTGAACAGTTAAAAAACAATAGATATTGGTGAAGTTTCAGAGAGAGGGAGTGCTTATATACTGCTGGTGGGAATGTAAATTAGTCCAATCATGTGGAAAGCACTGTGGTGATTTATCAAAGAACTTAAAACAGAACAAACATTCAACCCAGCAATCCCATCACTGGATATTTTCCAAAGGAGTATAAATTTTTCTACCATAAAGACGCATGCACGTGTATGCTTATCACAACACTATTAACAAGAGTAAAAATATGGAATCATCTAAATGCTCATCAATGGTAGATGGGTAGAAAATGTGTCACATGTACATGATGGAATACTACACAGCCATAAAATATAATGAAATTATGTTCATTGCAGTAACATGTATGCAGCTGGAGGCCTTCTGCGAATCAACACAGGGACAGAAAACCAAATACTGTATAGTGTATGTCCTCACTTATAGAGATGGGAACTAAAGAGTGGAACACATTTCTATAAAGATAACAATAGAAACTGGATGTTGCCAGAGGATGAGGGCAAGAATTGCAAAACTAAGTATTAGGTAATTAGTTCAGTAGGTACTTAAGCTCAGTACCTAGGAGATGAGATCATTTATAACCCAAACCTCAGTAACACACAATATACCCAGGTAACAAACCTGCATATGTCTATTGTCTTTTACTTTTAAAATAACCTAAAATAAAATTAGGAAGAAAACAGAAAAGAAACTGCAAATTCTTTTCTGGAGAAAATTGTATTTTAATTAAAATCTACATGCTGCAAAGCACAATTCTTGCCTAACCTGAATTTACAGTGGTTTGATCTCTAAGTCGTATCCCCACTTAGAATTGGTCTTTTAAAAGTGTTGATATCAGAACTAGCTTTTAAAAATGAAAGTAATTTTACAAGCATTATCTTGCCTGGAAGAAATCTCATTCTGGAGAGATTGAACCATTAAAAATATGTTTCTGGTGAGTTATAGAGTGTATTAGTCAGAGTTCTCCAGAGGAACAGAACTAATAGGATATATGCATATACGAAAGGTAATTTATTAAGGAAAATTGACTCAAATGATCACAAGGTGAAGTCCCACAAGAGGACACCTGCAAGCTGAGGAGCAAGCAAGCCAGTAGTGGCTCCGTCTGACTTCCAAAGCCTCAGAAGTGGGGAAGCCGGCAATGCAGCCATCATTCTGTTGCAGAAGGCCCAAGAGCTCCTGGCAAACACCACTGGTATAATTCCAAGAGTCCAAAGGCAGAAGCATCTGGGGTCTAATATTCAAGGGCAGGAAGCATCTAGCATGGGAGAAAGATGAAAGCCAGAAGACTAGGCAAATCACCTTATCCCATCTTCCTCCACTTGCTTTGTTCTAGCTTTGCTGGCAGTTGATTAGATGATACCCACCCACATTGGGAACGGGTCTACCTCTCCTAGTCCATTCACTCAAGCATTAATCTCCTCTGGCAACACCTTCACAGACACATCCGAAATAATACTTTACCAGCTATCTAAGCATCCTTCAATCCAATCTAGTTGACACTTAATATTAACCATCACAAGTCCACCCCTTGTCAACTTGAACCAATACACATCTCCTGAAATCATACTTAATGCCCAAATAAGTAAAATAATGTGATCAAAATTATGCCTAGCATAACACATCTATCCTTCATACAACTGGAAGTGAACTAATCTCTAACCTAAATTCTATTACATAAATCTAACAACACTTAAATGCTGATATGAAGTCAACAAATCTTATCTCACATGATAAAAGAAAAATAAAGGAAATAAAATGAAGACATTTTCTTAGCACAACTGTAAACATGCACACACATATTCTTAACAAAGTAAGGGAGAAATACTCATGACAATTACAGTCCCTGTTTTTGCAGCTGTTCACATAGTCATAGCTGGTATTGATAACTACCTTCTTTTACTACCCATTCTGTATTCCCTTTGCTTTCAGCAAGCACCTCAGCTGGTCACAGTTTTTTACCTAGTGGAGTGACACAAACCTTCATTCCTGAAGGGTCTGGGCCATTTGTAGTCCTTCCTGGATTGGGTTGTTGTAGTTTCCCATTGACCTTAATCACAGGGAGTGGTTATACTAAGAGGTGCCCTAAGATGTCTCCTGTATTCCATAGATACTTTTCCTTACTTCCATTGTGAAGTAGTAGACTGATTTCATGTTGTTAATCAGGGTCAATCACCTCAGCCAACACTGTAACTCCCTTGTTAGCCTGTTGACTTGGAGGTAGGAGGATTCCAAAGTTTCCAGGTGCCAATCTTTACTTCCAGTTTAGTAGAATCATTGTTGTGCCCTCTGGTGGCAGCATTCCTCCCTCTGGAACTAAGGCATCTAGGCAAGCTGAACGCAGGAACAGCAAGGAAATATTTTGCTAGTGGGTCACTATGAGTAATAACGAGTGGTATCATTTCCACTTCTATCCTTTGATTCCTGAACTTGTGAATCCTGGCTATGGGAAAAACAGTACCACATTTGGAACCTGAGTGAGAGCATACACAGCTTTCTGGATAACTTTGCCCCAGCCCTGCAAAGTATTGCCACTTAGTTGGGCTTCATTCCACCATTCTATCAATCCAGCTGCTTCAGGATGATGGGAAACACAGAAATGAAGAATATAACTGTTAGATCAGTCTTTAAACAGAAATAGTAACCAGCATTATTTAATCTACATCTAACATTAGTAAGTATCTGTCCTAAGAAGATAGCATATTTTGATAAATATTTGGCATAACTGTGAAACAAACCAAAGATTTATGATAAAATTCAACAGCAATTTCTGCTTTTAAAAATATTTTTCATAATAAAATATAGTATTATCAATATAATACAGAATATCTGTTTTAAAATAAGAGCCAACATAGTACCTAATGTTAAATTTAACTCGAAATATTGACTCTTATCTTAGTTCATTTTTCCTGCTAGACATACCACAGTCTGGATATCTTATAAGCACCAGAAATTTATTTCTCACAATTCTGGATGCTGGGAAGTCCAAGATCAAGATGTCTCCAGATTTGGTATCTGGGGAGGGCCTGTCTTCTGGTTCATAGACAGAAACTTCTCCCTGTATGTCCTCACATGGCAAAAGGGGCATGGGGTCTCTCTTGGGCCTCCTTTGTAAGGACAGTAATCCCATTCGGGAGGGCTCCACCCTCATGACCTAATGAACTCCCAAAGAACCCACCTCCTAACACCATCACCTTGGGGATGAGAATTTCAACTTATGAATTTTGGGGGGAACACAAATATTGAGACCATAGCAGCAATCAATGTAGACTGTTATATTTTAACTGCGTTAAAAGTATGACATTATTGTTTTTGAAAACTAAAAGACAAACAAGAATGATAGAGAATAAGTAGAAAATTATAGAGAATGGTAGTAAAACAATAGATGATGGTATAAATTAAAAAATAAAAATCTCATAATATCCTGCCACCACAGCCTATACACACCAATACATACAGACACACATTAAATCTTATCTACCAGTGGCCGCTACTGTTTGCAGTTTAGATTGGATTAGGTCTCATCAGATCTTTTTCCCTTCCTTTCTTCCTTCATTCCTTCCTTCTTTCAGTTATATAAAGATATGCCTATGTTTTTAGGTACACAAAAATTTGTTCAATATACACACACATAAAATTTACATTATACTTCATACACTGACATAATATGTATATTTATATCCAAATCAGCTCATATTGCACTTGCTTTTCTACAAAATATTTATCCATCTAACAATATAGTAAGGGCAAGATCTCATATCGATACATAAAGATATTCCTCATTTTTTATTTTCATTTGCTTATTCATCAAAAATGTTTATTGAACATCAGTGTATTTTATTCTATTTGTAAGGTACTGGAGATACGGCAATGAACAAAACAGAAAGTGAACATAGTGATCAGAAGTTTCTTATTTTATAAAAAGAAATAGAGAAATCCTAATGGTGCTTTTAGAGAAAAAAAAAGTGAGGGCATGAAAATGTGGCTATCAGGGAGAGGAACTCACAGTGGAGGGACACATGATCAAAACCCAAGGATCAGGAGAGCTGAGGCACAACAGGCATAGTGGAGACTAGTGCAAGGTAAGAACAGAGAGACAGAGATATCTCCAAATTTGGTGTCTGGTGAGGGCCTGATTTCTTGTTCATAAACAGAAACTTCTCTCTGTGTGTCCTGATATGGCAAAAGGGACATAGGGTCTCTCTTGGGTCTCTTTTGTAAGGATAGTAATCCCATTCGGGATTTCAGCCTTTTTGAATTATAGATCATTTCAGCCATTTTGATTCGTAGTAAGGATGTTGGATGTTATGCTGAGTGACATGAAATACCACTGGAAGATTTCAGCAGAGTGAGGCTCTGATATGGATACTATTTTGACAATAGACTCCAGGAGTGCAAGATTAGAAATAAGAAGATAAGGTTGTAGGAGCTTTTGGAATAACAGGAAATGATGTGATAATAAGTTGGACTAGAGTAAGAGCGGTGGATATAATAAAAATTGTTCAGTTATGGAGAGATGTCAAAATTCACAGCTGACAGTATTTGTGGAGATCTCGAATGTGGGTTCTGAGAGAAAAATAAGAGTAAAATATCAAACTATTTTGTAATGGATGTTAATTCTATTCAACTCATCTTTAGCCTAAATCGATGAATGGCCATATTTTTACTTATTTTTATTATGATGACAAATTTTATTGAGAAATATTAATATTGAATAATAGGTACAGTTCTCAAATATGGAGAAGGGAGATTGGTCTGTACTGTAGTTTTCTGTGACAGAGAAATAGCATTGCAATTCTGTGGTCATTAGTTTGATGGAGACCTAAAACGTATTTCAAAGAGCTTTCTTTGTTCTTATTCTCTGTGATCTGACATTTGAAATAGCATTGGAGTGATGAATTACTTACAGTTTTGGTAGAAGTTAAAAATGAAATTGAAGAATTTATATTTTCAACAAAAGGGAACTTTTGAAAGCTTTTTAAAATATTTCTCCTATGAGAAAAGTTCATTTAAGTCTATCACTTCTTTGTTCAATTGTCTTAATATATATTTTCTAGAAAACCTCCTTTATAATTAAATATGTTTATATAGAACTATGCAAAGCTATCTTTTAAAAATTGTTTTAAAACTTTCACTGAATATTAAGTTACTTCTCCAATATTAGTTCACTGATATATACATTTGTCCCTTTTTCTTATTAAATGAGCTAATATTATAGCTATATGTTAGAACATTCAAAGATCAAATTCTTGAGCTTATTTTGTTGTTATTATTTTTCTGTTTTCAAATCCTATCCATTATTTTCTAACTTACTGATTCATCTCTCTTATTTTTCTTAGGTTTATTGTGTTTTTCATTCTAAACTTTCTTTGACCTTAGATTATACAACTCCACTGTTTTGAAGTATCTGTCATTGCAGGAAAGAATTCTTATTCCTGATGTTCTTCCCTCTTTATGTACAAATACTAAAAATATCAAAATGACACAGGCACCAATTAATCAGAAAAGGTACTTGTACAATCAAAATGAAGTTTCCTGGTGTGTGGTAGTGGATTATGAGCACTATTTATGGTTGCTTTGGATAACTTGAAGTCCAAGAAATGCTCTGAAGACTTGTCTCAAGGTTATAAAATCCATATATTTTACACTATAATACAAACTCTTTCAACATATTGATTAATTTATTAAAATCTTGTTTGAATGTTTTACAGAAATATCTGTTTTATTTCTTCTTAACTTGGATTAATTAGAAATGTATATTCATCTTTATTTGCCCTCCATATTTATTATTTTTCAATATTTTATCACAATTAATTTGATAATTTATTTTAATTTTTTTATGACTTACTATGTTTTTAGCAAAACCTATTATATGAGTATATATATGTGTGTGCATATATGTGTATGTATGTATATACATATACAAACATATATACACATGTGTGTATACATACTATATAAAAATACACACATATACATACATATATGTATATATACATATATAAATTACACATACACATATACACACATATATGTGTGTATATATACATATA